>NC_133387.1:45287634-45596873 GCF_047511655.1 Castor canadensis
TGCTGAATTCTATCAGACCTTTAAAGAAGAACTGATACCAACCCTCCTTAAACTGTTCCATGAAATAGAAAGGGAAGGAAAACTGCCTAACACATTTTATGAAGCCAGTATTACACTTATCCCAAAACCAGGCAAAGACACCTCCAAAAAGGAGAACTACAGGCCAATCTCCTTAATGAACATTGATGCAAAAATCCTCAACAAAATAATGGCAAACCGAATTCAACAACACATCAAAAAGATTATTCACCACGACCAGGTAGGCTTCATCCCAGGGATGCAGGGGTGGTTCAACATATGAAAATCAATAAACGTAATAAACCACATTAACAGAAGCAAAGACAAAAACCACTTGATCATCTCAATAGATGCAGAAAAAGCCTTTGATAAGATCCAACATCATTTCATGATAAAAGCTCTAAGAAAACTAGGAATAGAAGGAAAGTTCCTCAACATTATAAAAGCTATATATGACAAACCTACAGCCAGCATTATACTTAACGGAGAAAAATTAAAACCATTCCCTCTAAAATCAGGAACCAGACAAGGATGCCCACTATCTCCACTCCTATTCAACATAGTACTGGAATTCCTAGCCAGAGCAATTAGGCAAGAAGAAGGAATAAAAGGAATACAAATAGGTAAAGAAACTGTCAAAATATCCCTATTTGCAGACGATATGATCCTATACCTTAAAGACCCAAAAAACTCTACTCAGAAGCTTCTAGACATCATCAATAGCTATAGCAAGGTAGCAGGATATAAAATCAACATAGAAAAATCATTAGCATTTCTATACACTAACAATGAGCAAACGGAAAAAGAATGTATGAAAACAATTCCATTTACAATAGCCTCAAAAAAAATCAAATACCTAGGTGTAAACCTAACAAAAGACGTGAAAGACCTCTACAAGGAAAACTATACACTTCTGAAGAAAGAGATTGAGGAAGACTATAGAAAGTGGAGAGATCTCCCATGCTCATGGATTGGTAGAATCAACATAGTAAAAATGTCTACACTCCCAAAAGTAATCTACATGTTTAATGCAATTCCCATCAAAATTCCAATGACATTCATCAAAGAGATTGAAAAATCTACTGTTAAATTTATATGGAAACACAAGAGGCCACGAATAGCCAAGGCAATACTCAGTCAAAAGAACAATGCAGGAGGTATCACAATACCTGACTTCAAACTATATTACAAAGCAATAACAATAAAAACAGCATGGTACTGGCACAAAAACAGACATGAAGACCAGTGGAACAGAATAGAGGATCCAGATATGAAGCCACACAACTATGAGCAACTTATCTTTGACAAAGGAGCTAAAAATATACGATGGAGAAATAGCAGCCTCTTCAATAAAAACTGCTGGGAAAACTGGTTAGCAGTCTGCAAAAAACTGAAACTAGATCCATGTATATCACCCTATAGCAAGATTAACTCAAAATGGATCAAGGATCTTAATATCAGACCCCAAACTCTTAAGTTGATACAAGAAAGAGTAGGAAATACTCTGGAGTTAGTAGGTATAGGTAAGAACTTTCTCAATGAAACCCCAGCAACACAGCAACTAAGAGATAGCATAGATAAATGGGACCTCATAAAACTAAAAAGCTTCTGTTCATCAAAAGAAATGGTCTCTAAACTGAAGAGAACACCCACAGAGTGGGAGAAAATATTTGCCAATTATACATCAGACAAAGGACTGATAACCAGAATATACAGGGAACTTAAAAAACTAAATTCTCCCAAAACTAATGAACCAATAAAGAAATGTGCATGTGAACTAAACAGAACTTTCTCAAAAGAAGAAATTCAAATGGCGAGAAAACACATGAAAAAATGCTCACCATCTCTAGCAATAAAGGAAATGCAAATTAAAACCACACTAAGATTCCACCTCACCCCTGTTAGAATAGCCATCATCAGCAACACCACCAACAACAGGTGTTGGCGAGGATGCGGGGAAAAAGGAACCCTCTTACACTGTTGGTGGGAATGTAGACTAGTACAACCACTCTGGAAAAAAATTTGGAGGCTACTTAAAAAGCTGGACATCGATCTACCATTTGATCCAGCAATACCACTCTTGGGGATATACCCAAAAGACTGTTACTCCAGAGGCACCTGCACATCCATGTTTATTGCCGCACTATTCACAATAGCCAAGTTATGGAAACAGCCAAGATGCCCCAGCACAGACGAATGGATTAAGAAAATGTGGTATCTATACACAATGGAATTTTATGCAGCCATGAAGAAGAACGAAATGTTATCATTTGCTGGTAAATGGATGGAATTGGAGAACATCATTCTGAGTGAGGTTAGCCTGGCTCAAAAGACCAAAAATCGTATGTTCTCCCTCATATGTGGACATTAGATCAAGGGCAAACACAACAAGGGGATTGGACAATGAGCACATGATAAAAGCTAGAGCACACAAGGGAGGGGTGAAGATAGGTAAAACACCTAAAAAACTAGCTAGCATTTGTTGCCCTTAACGCAGAGAAACTAAAGCAGATACCTTAAAGCAACTGAGGCCAATAGGAAAAGGGGACCAGGAACTAGAGAAAAGGTTAGATTAAAAAGAATTAACCTAGAAGGTAACACCCACGCACAGGAAATCAATGTGAGTCAATGCCCTGTATAGCTATCTTTACCTCAACCAGCAAAACCCCTTGTTCCTTCCTATTATTGCTTATACTCTCTCTACAACAAAATTAGAAATAAGGGCAAAATAGTTTCTGCTGGGTATTGAGGGGGGGAGCGGGAGGGGGTGGGGGCAGGGGGGAGAAATGACCCAAGCCTTGTATGCACATATGAATAATAAAAGAAAAATGAAAAAAAAAAAAAAAAGAAAAAATAAACAAGATCGATAGACCCCTGGCAAACCTGAGTAAAATGAGGAGAGAAAAAACCCAAATTAGTAGAATCAGGAATGCAAAAGGGGAGATAACAACAAACACCATGGAAGTCCAGGAAATCGTCAGAGACTACTTTGAGAACCTATATTCAAATAAATTTGAAAATCTCAAAGAAATGGACAGATTTCTAGATACATATGATCATCCAAAACTGAACCAAGAGGAAATTAATCACCTGAATACACCTATAACACAAAATGAAATTGAAGCAGCAATCAAGAGTCTCCCCAAAAAGAAAAGTCCAGGACCTGATGGATTCTCTGCTGAATTCTATCAGACCTTTAAAGAAGAACTGATACCAACCCTCCTTAAACTGTTCCATGAAATAGAAAGGGAAGGAAAACTGCCAAACACATTTTATGAAGCCAGTATTACACTTATCCCAAAACCAGGCAAAGACACCTCCAAAAAGGAGAACTACAGGCCAATCTCCTTAATGAACATTGATGCAAAAATCCTCAACAAAATAATGGCAAACCGAATTCAGCAACACATCAAAAAGATTATTCACCACGACCAAGTAGGCTTCATCCCAGGGATGCAGGGGTGGTTCAACATATGAAAATCAATAAACGTAATAAACCACATTAACAGAAGCAAAGACAAAAACCACTTGATCATCTCAATAGATGCAGAAAAAGCCTTTGATAAGATCCAACATCATTTCATGATAAAAGCTCTAAGAAAACTAGGAATAGAAGGAAAGTTCCTCAACATTATAAAAGCTATATATGACAAACCTACAGCCAGCATTATACTTAACGGAGAAAAATTAAAATCATTCCCTCTAAAATCAGGAACCAGACAAGGATGCCCACTATCTCCACTCCTATTCAACATAGTACTAGAATTCCTAGCCAGAGCAATTAGGCAAGAAGAAGGAATAAAAGGAATACAAATAGGTAAAGAAACTGTCAAAATATCCCTATTTGCAGATGACATGATCCTATACCTTAAAGACCCAAAAAACTCTACTCAGAAGCTTCTAGACATCATCAATAGCTATAGCAAGGTAGCAGGATATAAAATCAACATAGAAAAATCATTAGCATTTCTATACACTAACAATGAACAAACTGAAAAAGAATATATGAAAACAATTCCATTTACAATAGCCTCAAAAAAAATCAAATACCTAGGTGTAAACCTAACAAAAGATGTGAAAGACCTCTACAAGGAAAACTATACACTTCTGAAGAAAGAGATTGAGGAAGACTATAGAAAGTGGAGAGATCTCCCATGCTCATGGATTGGTAGAATCAACATAGTAAAAATGTCTACACTCCCAAAAGTAATCTACATGTTTAATGCAATTCCCATCAAAATTCCAATGACATTCTTTAAAGAGATTGAAAAATCTACTGTTAAATTTATATGGAAACACAAGAGGCCACGAATAGCCAAGGCAATACTCAGTCAAAAGAACAATGCAGGAGGTATCACAATACCTGACTTCAAACTATATTACAAAGCAATAACAATAAAAACAGCATGGTACTGGCACAAAAACAGACATGAAGACCAGTGGAACAGAATAGAAGATCCAGATATGAAGCCACACAACTATAAGCAACTTATCTTTGGCAAAGGAGCTAAAAATATACGATGGAGAAATAGCAGCCTCTTCAACAAAAACTGCTGGGAAAACTGGTTAGCAGTCTGCAAAAAACTGAAACTAGATCCATGTATATCACCCTATAGCAAGATTAACTCAAAATGGATCAAGGATCTTAATATCAGACCCCAAACTCTTAAGTTGATACAAGAAAGAGTAGGAAATACTCTGGAGTTAGTAGGTATAGGAAAGAACTTTCTCAATGAAACCCCAGCAACACAGCAACTAAGAGATAGCATAGATAAATGGGACCTCATAAAACTAAAAAGCTTCTGTTCATCAAAAGAAATGGTCTCTAAACTGAAGAGAACACCCACAGAGTGGGAGAAAATATTTGCCAACTATACATCAGACAAAGGACTGATAACCAGAATATACAGGGAACTTAAAAAACTAAATTCTCCCAAAACTAATGAACCAATAAAGAAATGGGCACGTGAACTAAACAGAACTTTCTCAAAACAAGAAATTCAAATGGCCAGAAAACACATGAAAAAATGCTCACCATCTCTAGCAATAAAGGAAATGCAAATTAAAACCACGCTAAGATTCCACCTCACCCCTGTTAGAATAGCCATCATCAGCAACACCACCAACAACAGGTGTTGGCGAGGATGCGGGGAAAAAGGAACCCTCTTACACTGTTGGTGGGAATGTAGACTAGTACAACCACTCTGGAAAAAAATTTGGAGGCTACTTAAAAAGCTGGACATCGATCTACCATTTGATCCAGCAATACCACTCTTGGGGATATACCCAAAAGACTGTTACTCCAGAGGCACCTGCACATCCATGTTTATTGCGGCACTATTCACAATAGCCAAGTTATGGAAACAGCCAAGATGTCCCACCACTGACAAATGGATTAAGAAAATGTGGTATCTATACACAATGGAATTTTATGCAGCCATGAAGAAGAACGAAATGTTATCATTCGCTGGTAAATGGATGGAATTGGAGAACATCATTCTGAGTGAGGTTAGCCTGGCTCAAAAAACCAAAAATCGTATGTTCTCCCTCATATGTGGACATTAGATCAAGGGCAAACACAACAAGGGGATTGGACTATGAGCACATGATAAAAGCGAGAGCACACAAGGGAGGGATGAGGATAGGTAAGACACCTAAAAAACTAGCTAGCATTTGTTGCCCTTAACGCAGAGAAACTAAAGCAGATACCTTAAAGCAACTGAGGCCAATAGGAAAAGGGGAACAGGTACTAGAGAAAAGGTTAGATTAAAAAGAATTAACCTAGAAGGTAACACCCACGCACAGGAAATCAATGTGAGTCAATGCCCTGTATAGCTATCCTTATCTCAACCAGCAAAAACCCTTGTTCCTTCCTATTATTGCTTATACTCTCTCTACAACAAAATTAGAAATAAGGGCAAAATAGTTTCTGCTGGGTATTGAGGCGGGGGGAGAGGGAGGGGGCAGAGTGGGTGGTAAGGGAGGGGGTGGGGGCAGTGGGGAGAAATGACCCAAGCCTTGTATGCACATATGAATAATAAAAGAAAAATGAAAAAAAAGTAAAATGAACAAGCCTCCAGCAAGACTGACCAAGAAAAAAAAAATAAAAAAAAAGAAAAAGAAAAAAAAAGGAATATGCAAATTACCACTTGTGGGAACAATAAAGGGATAATGTTATTGACTGCTGACGTGAAAAGAATAAAAGAATATTACAAATCACTACACATGTAAATTTGACAACACAAATGTAATGGACCAGTTCTTTGAAAAGCATAAACAATCACAATTCATTCAACATAAAATAGATATTCTGAATAGTCACAGTCTATAACCATTAAGGAAACTGAAGTCATTAGGCAAAAACTTACACCCTACTCCCCAAAACAACTTCAGGCCCAAATGGGTTGCAGTAGAGAATTTCAAACATTTAAAAGAATGTTTAAGCATCAATTTTAAGTATCTTCTAAAAATAGAAGGAATACTTCCAACTTGTTAAGTTCATTTTACCCTAATATACACACACACAAAAAAACTGTATAAAAAATTACAGGCAAATATTCCTAATAAAGACAGAAACAAAAACTTACTAATTAGCATGTTAAGTACTAATACTTAGAATGCAGTAATATACATTAAAAATTATGACGTAATAGGGTTTAGTTCAAGAATGCACTGCTGGTTCAATATTCAAAAATAAATATAATCCGTATCATTAACATGCAAAAAAGAAAAATAAAATATTAAGAAATACAGAAAAGGCACTGAACTAAGTACAATAATCAATCATGACAGAATCCTCAGAAAAACAGAACTTCAAATGTGATAAAGAACATCTATCAAAAACCAGCAGTTCATCTACGGCCATACCACCCTGAAAGTGCCCGATCTCATCTGATCTCAGAAGCTAAGCAGGGCCAGGCCTGGTTAGTACTTGGATGGGAGAAAAACCAGCAGTTCATATTATACTTAATGGTGAAAGACTGAATGCTTCCTTTCTAAAATAAGGAACAAGGGAAGAATGTCCATTCTTATACTCTTATTCATAGTACTAGACGTTCTAGCCACTGTAATAAATACAAAAAAATTTAAAAAGAAATGAAAGACACTCAAGGTAAATTAGAATAGAAAAAATAAAAGTCCTTATTTGCAGATTACATGACTATAAAGAAAATTATGAAAAAAATTCCTAGAATGAATGAATTCAGCAAGGCCACAGGATATAAGACAAAAAATGTACCAAAATCAATTATATTTCTATATACTAACGATGAATGTGTGGGCAACAAAGCCAAGTAATACAAAACCATTTACAACTGCTCAAAAAAAATGAATTATTCACCTGCAAAGCTAAAACATGTAGTAAGACTTGTAAAATTTTAAAAGGTAAATAATGCAGTTTTAATGCAATTTGTATTAAAGTGCCAACAGGATTTTTTGTAGCTAGACAATATTATTTTACAATTCTTATATTGAGGCAATTCTTATATTGAGACAATTCTTTATATATAGAGTAGTTATAGCAATTTTGAAAACAAGAAAAAGGTGGGAGCAATCAGTCTGCTTGTGTTACAGACATCATATAGCTTACAGTAACCAAGAGTGAATATAGAAGTGGCAGAGGGACAGACACATGGAACAATAAAGCAGAACAGAAAATCCAAAAAATAGACCCACAGAAGAATGCTCTACTGATTTCTGACAAAGATACATAGTAAATAAATGGAGGAAGACAGCCTTTTCAATAAATGGTGCTGAACATCCCTAGGAGAAAAAAAAAGAAAGTACCCAGAGAAGTCTCACATCTTAGATAAAATTAAAATATTAAAGCTTGATAGTACAGAACTCTTAGAAAGTAGAAAATCTTTGAGATACAGAGTTAGGAAAAGAGTTCTTAGATCTGATACCAAAACTATAATTCTCAACAGGGAAAAATTACAAACTACTTTAACAAAATTAAAGACTTTTGCTCTGGTAAAGATTATTAAAAGTCTGAACAGACAAGCTACAAACTGGAAGAAAGTATTTGTAAATCACAAATCTGGAAAAGAACTAGACTATATAAAGAACTCTCAAAACTCAAAAAAAGAAAAAAGACAAATGCAAAAGACAATTATGTAAACATGACATGATAAGTGAAAGATATGAAAAGATACTCAACTTCATTCACCATTAGAAGAAAATGCAAATTAAAACAAGGTATCTCTAAATATCTATAAGGATGGCTAAAACAATGCCAATGCCAAATGACAGTGAGATATGGGGACACACTGCAATATACTGCTAGTGAGAATCTAAAGTAGTACCTAGCCCCTATAAATCAAATCCAGAGAAAACTGTTTTAACCCATTAAACAAACACAACTGAATGTCAGAGAAAACTATTTACTCTTAAAATAGGGAACACAAGTTTGAGTATGTCCCCAATCTAATGAAGGTCCTGACTCCCACACCCTCTAGTCTCTGAGAATCAAAAAAAAAAAAATCACAGAAAAGCAGTGGCCCACTCTCCTGTATCTATTTATCTCTCTCAGCTAAGTGGCTGAAACAACCAACCAGCAGCAGCAGCAGCAGCAGCAGCACAAAGCTTGAGCTTAGATCTCAGTGGAAAGATCCAAATGGTACATAAAAATTGTCTCTGTAAGAGGCACTTCAAAATGTTTCTATTCATGCAACTTTTAAGCAACACCAGCTAGAACTAATTCTATTTTAAACAAATAAATAGAAATCATGGAACCTATACGGAAATCGTGCATGGGGGAAAAAAATGAAACACAGGTTGAAGAGGTGAAAAGCACAATTGTGTATACTTCACACAAAAAAGGAAAGTGTGCACAGTACTATACTACCTTCTCTTAGACACTGAGGATAGCAAAGCAATTACAGAGAAGATGACAGATGTGAAAGGTAAGAAATGGAGGAGCCAACAGAGTAACTTTTACATCCTCCAAGGGAATAAGACAAATGAAATAGGAAAAAAGTTAAAAATATGCCAAAAAAGAAGGCCATCCATGTGAATATTTGAAGGACTCATATGTGATTAAGAAACCTAATTCATAAGGATCAGTGCTTAAAGATACGTGAATTTCATTCTTCACCTCCTTAAGTGTCCAGGGACAAAGAAGCCAAAGGCAGGACAATGGAGGAAGAACAATTGAGAGCTCTGGCTTAAAAGCAAAAGAAATATGCAAGTACTAAGTTTCTGAAGGACAGGAGACATATTCATAGGCTTAAATAGTCAGCATCTTGTCATTCAACAGTCAAGGAAAGAGAGGGCACTGTGGACGCATGCCTGCAAGTCTCAGCACTTGGAGGCTGAGGCAGGAGGATGGCGAGTTGAGGCAAGCCTGGGATACATAGTAGATCCTGTCTCGAAACACCAAACCAAAACCCAAACAGGTTGGGCATGGTGGCACATTTCTATAATCTCATCTTCTTGGGAGGACTGAGGTTTAAGGCCAGCCTGGGCAAAAGAATTAGTGAAACCCCCATCATAACAAACAAGCTAAGCAGGGGGTATATGCCTATAATCCCAGCTATGTAGGAGGGGTAGGTAGGAGGACCTTAGTCCTAGGCAAAAGCAAGACCCTATCTCCTTATCTGGAAAATAACTAAAGCTAGGACCATGACTCAAGTGGTAGAGCAACTGCCTAGCAAGCTCAAGGCTCTGAGTTTAATTCCCAGTACCTAAAAAAAAAAAAAAAAAAAAAAAAAAAAAAGACATTTTCAAATATGCCAGGACTCAGTACCCATATACTTAAAGATATGTCAGTTGAAATAAGAATCTAGATTTAAAACACACACACACACACAAACCCTCAAAACTAGAGATACAATGAAAAAGTTGGCAAGAGATATAATCTTTTCCAACATACCTATGAAGAAATTATGTATAGTAACTATGAAATAAGGTATGAATATTATTGTCCTAGAAAGAAGAGCTATGTAGGATAAAACAGTAGTAGTCATTTAACTTGAGAGACTTTGTAAAATATGTTCTCTCTTGCCAATTACAATAGAGATGGGGCAAGAGATAATGTGCTTCTAAGAAGTATGTGTTCTAATTTCACCACAGGTGTTTCTCGGGCGTTTAAAAGCTTAATTATAAAAATCTTGAAACACACATAAAAACAAAAACAACCCCATATACCTATTATACAAATTGGATTATAATAGAAAAAAACTGACATACCTGCTTCATTTATTCTTTCTTCAATTGGTTGGAGAATTTTAATGCAATTCACAGACATCAAGCCATCTTATCTTTACATACTCCTATATTCCTCTCTGAAAATACAGACATTTTCTTACAAGGCACAATGCCATTATCAAATGCCTAACAAAACAGTAACTCTTTGGATTTATCTAACTCACAATCTGTAATCAAATTTTCCTACTGTCTTCTATAGTCAAATTGCCTCAATTAGCTCATAAATGTCTTTTTACAATTGGTTTGTTCACATCAGAATTCAAACTGTATTCACATTCATAGTTGAAAAAACAAGATATACTTTTTACAATAACCATTAAACATGAAAACCTAAATGAAACATGTATTTTTCTAAAAAAGGTAACTATCAAAGCTGACTCAGTACATAAAAACTTAAATAACCATAAAAGAAATAAAAAATGCTGTTGAAAAGACAGACTCCAAAAAAGACCAGGCTCTTCCTAGAAGAAATATTTCAATCTTCCAAAAAATAACTTTTATGTTACATACATCATTCTAGAAAATTTTGTAGCAGATTCTTTTCTGTAAATTTGATACCATATTTGACAGCAAACCTCCAAAATATATAGCATATGAAACTATGGTCCAATTTCACACCAAAATATACCATCAAATAGAACTTTGCACACATATTAGTAGTTACCTTAAGTTGGGTTCCCTAGAAGCAGACTATAAGATGAGACACTAATGTGAATGTAATTTATTAGGAAGTATGGAGAAACTGAACTCACATAAATAAAGGCAGCCTGAGGCATCTCAAAATAATAGGTCATGTGAGATAAGACTTTCCTTATAGCCACCTCCAAATAAACTTTTGATCCTGTGCAACTTAATACACCCTGTAGTTTAAGTGTTAAGAGCTACAGTTTTCATCAGAATGGAACATTCCAATTTTATAAAAAGCCACCAGTGTCATCTCATATGTAAGTACCTTTCTTTCCCAAGAATTCCTTTAAAAACTGCTTCATGTGTATTCTTTAACTTACCAATCCCTTTCTTATAAGACAGTTTGGTGCTGTGCCTGACAAACAACTAATATTATCCCCCTCCCCACTTGGGGTTTTTGCCTTTAAATCTTATTAGAAATGTTCAAGGCCTCAGAGCACATTTCAGTTAGCTTTAAATCTGTCTCCTGAATTGCAACTCAAATCAGCCAAATAAACTCTATTTCTTCATCAATTTATGTCCCAGTTTCTCTCAAGGTCAACAAAAGTTTTCCCTGGAAAAACCTATAGGGAAATAAGACAAGAGAGCTAAGCAAACTAAGATACACAGCAAGGTCCCACGGAGGGCAATTTTAGCTCAATCCCTCAGCATAGCTCAGGAGACAATGTAGGTCACACCTCAGAGTTAATTTATACCACTAGTCACCCATTAAGATCTGTCCTTAGAAAACAAATTTCCCAGATATATCTACAGCATGTACACAAAGCAAACTGTGGCACTGTTAGGTAACCCTCCCACAAAAAAAAACACAAGCTAGATGTTGGAAATGAACACACACCAGGAACCTAAGAGCAGGAAGAAAATAACAAGCCTTAATAGGCCTACGGACCAAACACTGGCATCATCTGCTACTGAGATTTTAGGATAGGGAAATTTAAAAACCACTGGGTTTGGATTTGCATTCTAGACTTCTAAAAGGTTGAATAATAAATTGCTTTAGCTAGATTGTCATATAGTTGAGAGTCACTGGTGATTAGTCCCAACAATGTGTTGGGGAGATTTTAATTAATTTTTTAGTACCTACTTTAAATTATGAACACCCAGTTAAAAATTACCAGACATATTAAGGAATGCTCTAAGAAGAATGACAAATACTAAGACAACCAAATTAAAGCAACATGGAAGAGACTATGTACTGATATAAAAACAAAGCTAAAATTAATATCCTAAAATATAAAACATGCTATACCATTGTATTTATGAAATAAATTTTTTTAAAGTCAAGAGAACAAAAAACTCCAAATTAAAATATTAAAAGATTGAAAACCTCAATAGAACAGCTGTAGTTTAAATAAAAGTTAAAGAAATCTCTTACAGAAAATAGGGCAAAAGACGTGGTGATGAAAAGTGAGGATATTTATGATAATTAAAGATCAGGTTATAGCTCGAGGTAAAAGGGGAGGAAATAATGAAATATTTAAAAGATGTTCCCACACAGAAAGGATCCAATGACACCCAGCACAATAAATAAAAACAGACCCATATAGATACATTATCTGCTGGGAGTGGTGGTACAAGCCTTTAATCCCCAAATTCTGGAAGCTAAGGTAGGAGAATTGTGAATTAGAGGCCAGTCCAGGTTACAGAGAGACTTTATCTCAAAAACAAAAAATCTCACCATGGTTATAGAAACCATCCTGTAAGCTTTCAGAAAGAGGAACAAAAAGTCACACACAAACCATAAGAAATTAAATGGTTTGGGACTGATGTGCTTCTGCAGAAACAGAAACAAAACTTAGAAAAATTTTGTATTCTGTGGGTCTGAATGAATGTAGGACATGTCTCTCTCATTATAGGCTTGAGCATTCTCTTATTTCTGGGTGATTAGAACTCAAATGGAAACATGCACCTCTATTCTCCATACAAATTAAAAGGTAATGTTTAAAGCAGATAAACAAAGCTTTTCCTTAGAAAAGGGCTTCTTCCATCTGCTTCAGTTTCAATTCTCTTTAAATTGCCTGTAGGTACAGCAGATCCTTGGCATCTATGACTTTTAATTCCAAGGAGATTACCACTGAGGAAAAACCATGAACACTCAGGATGCAGAGTTCAGTGCTGTACTGTGGATGCTTGATTCATTTTTCCCATAATATTGCCCAAGATCCACTAAAGACAAATCTCAGATTTTCACTTACCAACTGTATTAAGCACATTCACTTTTAACCTGCTTTGTGGTACCATGAGAAGCATATTTTCACAAAATTAAGGACAGGGGAACTCAGTAGATCACAGAACCATTTAAACACAACTGACAATAACATGGGTCTGGCTGTGAGTTTCTCAGCATCCATTGAGCTGGGAATTAAATTTTTTTATTTAAAAAAAATTAATTTCTTGTTACCACACTTGGTCAAACCTACATGTAATAAATCTGTGAGTAAGGCAGACTTACTGTATAACCACACTTGGAAATACTAGTCTGAGTGTTAGCTACTAAGGGGTACCTACGAAAGGAAATCTATCTGACACTCTATTCCCTCCACCCTTTCTTCACCTTGATTTAATAGAACAATTCAAAAAACCACTCACACTCACTCTGGGTATCGCAGAAACCATTGAGGATGCAAAAAGTGTTTGTGAATTCATGGAATAGTAACAAGAAGGCATTCGTACTCTGATCTTCCAAATGTGAAGCTGGTGGCAAAATTTTAAAATATAGAATCATAGACAGAGATTTATAAAAATAGACGTTTTACACAGTCTTTGGAAGGTGCTATTGCACACGTTTCCATGTGTCAAATACAGATGCTCAACTTATGATGTAACGCATTGTTAAGCTGAACCTGTATTAAGTAGTAAATGCATTTAATATGCCAATTACCCCATGATAAAGTTGAAAAATCATAAACTGAACCAAGTGGTCCTTGACATAAAAAGGGGCTATGTCCTGATAAGCCCAATATAAAGCACAAAACTGAGTTGGAGACCATCCGTACTGTATTAAAGGCTAAGGTTCTAATCATTAGCATACTTTGTCTTCTTTAGAGTGTAAGCTGTCATAGGGCAAAATACAATATATTGCCTCTCAGAGTTGCTCATGTTTTTCACAATATGGTAGTGTAATTATAAACACTGACAAGCTTGAAATGAAAGGGCAAAGCAGCCAGAACTTATTCATCTCCCTCTACCTCCAAATCTGACTATCTCTACACCCATTTTCACACAGATTATTCTTCTCTGAGTCAACAACTTGATGGAGGATTCACATAACAAGTCTTGTTTGTAAACTGTCAAGTAGTCTCCCCACTTATCAGTGTGGGATGTGCTCTTAAGACCTTCAGTGAATGACTGAAATTGTGGCTAGCAGTGAACCTTATATGTACTACATGTCTTTGATAAAATTTAACTTAAAAATTAGGCACAGTGGGATTAACGATAAAATAGAACAATTAAAATAATATACTGTATTAAAATTTTGAATGAGGGCTCTCAAAATCTTATAGTACTGTAGATTTTAGTACACTCAGCACATAGTATTTTCTTTCCTTATTAAATTTCCTCCCCACTTACAGGAAGCACTTTATGGCTTCTCTTTAGCATATCCAAATTGCCAACACCACCATTCTTGTATGTTGAGGCCTCTGCTAAGTAAAATAAGGGTTCCTCGAATACAAACACTGCATTGTGACAGATAATCAAGACGGCTACCAAGTGACCAACAGCAACTAGCATATATAATATGAATACACTGTGATGATTAACATTACTATACTTTCTAGTGCTGCAGGATCAAGTTCAACTGCTTAACTTGTGTATTGTTCTAGTCTACCTTCAGGCCTTTCATTCTTGATAACCCCTTTCTATCTATACTCAACCATTCTCCAAGTTTGCTGTGAACTTTTACATGGATGACTTTGACCATTCTGTTCTTTCTATCTAGAGTATCCTGCCCACATTTGGTTCCTGGGTACATGTGTAACCATCTTTCAAGGTTAATGTAGTGTCAGTACTGCCCATGGCCCCACCCACTCCTCAAACCCCATGACCAAATTAACTATTCTTCTATCAAAGGTTTTTTTTCCTTCATTTATACCTCTACTATGTACTCACCATACTACATTATAGAAAGGATATGCATATCTCTCTACCATTAGACTAAGAAACCCCAAGAACAACAGCTATGACTCATTTACCTTTGTATGTCCAGTAGCTAATATATTGCCTGGATTGTAAAAGCTATGCAAGACTGTAAGAGGGTAAGAGAAGATAGAGTTGAAATGGTTTTCAAACAAATGTCTATGCTGCCTGGTTTACCAAATAAAACTGCTTCTATTGTGTTTCAAATCATTTCTAAATTTGACTATCAACAGTTTCAAAGCTATTTAAAAAGTCTCTGTCTTATTAAGCAAAAAAGGAGTTAAATATGAAATGAGTTATCACTGTATAAACCATATGTTCAGATAATCACTAAAAATTTCCCAAATCATAAGGCCCTATGATTTGAAGCTTTGAAGTATACTTCTACAACACAAAACCATAAACTAATACATAACATAAACTGTTTTTCCTTTGTAATGTGTTTAACTCATGTGAACTATAGTTGAAGTACATATTAATTCACAGATTAGAAATATTTTCTATTACTTATTGATTATATCTTTTAAAATTAACACAAAGCCTTTTTTACTAAATAATCTGAAATACTTTATGAGCATTACAGTTATATAACCATAGCAGTAGAAAGGATCTTGGAATCTTACAAATCTTAAAAAAGTCTATAAGGATAAAAACTAAATTAATAAACCTTCAAAAATCACATAACACTTCAGACTCTAATTAAAATCAAGCCGTCTGAATCTCAAGTTATAATTTTTTTTAAATCCCACAATTTCATGTCCAGAAGCTCAAAAGTCAGAATAGACTTTTGATCCTATTCCATGAATCTAAAAATATTTTTGAACACTCAATGACTCCTAAAATACCCAAATTTAAGGACAAATTTGTGATGCTTTATTGGATTGAAAACCTTCTAGGAACATCTAATATTCTTTATCTACAAATCTCCTATTGCCCCATTTCCAGTAACAAGCTAGAACCCTATTCATTTACATAGCCATGAAGGTCACAAGACCAACTGGTAGTATATTATTTTTGAAAGGTTTCTTTTTCAGCCTTTTTGTGTCTCTAACTTCACATTCATTGGTACTGTTTTCTAACAGTACCTAAGTATTACCTTATCTAAACATTCCCTTTCTATATTCAGAACATGCAACGGAGACACTAAAAAATGTAGAGCCTGGATTAATTTTACCAATTAAGTTTGATGCATAAATGTCCTTAGATTCTCTCCTATTACATTAAATAGTAAGATAAAGGTACAGGTTATTGTCACTTTAATACTGCACTGGAAGAATAAGCCAATGAAACTGTGTAACAAAGAGGTATACGTATTTAAGATGCTTCCAAATCATCAATTTTTAATAATGTGACCATCTTAAAAAAAAAAAAAAACTAGACTACTACTAAAAAAATAGGAAAATCATTTAAGGCAGCTATTTGTGAAATTAATCACTTTTTATATAAAGATAATAAGTACTATAAGGGGAGATAAAATTACAATAGCAAACAAAAAAGCTATAATTAATGAATGAACATAAAAATGTACCGGGTTTACATAAAGAAAATTTAGTTCCATTGAAGGATCTATAATAAAACTTAAGTAGAAAGACAAGCCATCTTTTGAGAATTAATTTTAGGTTAAAGGATTCTGGGAAATGGTGGAGTAGAAAGCATCAGGAATGAGTCTTTCCATACAGACAATTAAACCAGCAGATCTGATGTAATTATTTGAAAACTCTGAAAATCTATCAGAGGCTTGGATGAATAGTAAGGTATATTGCAGCTGATTTCAGCTAATTTTAGCTCTTAGCTCAGTAGGCTACCCATTTCTCCCCCTACCCAATTCCCTTGGCTGGTCGCTGTGCACATATTTATAGAGTTAGCTTGCAGGGAACTTGTGGGAACCAGGATTGGCAATAAGAACACCTGTCCTCCAAATACTTGAAAATGGGTTGGTCAGATTGCTGACTGCTGCTTTTGATCACAGAGATGCAGCTAGATGCATCACTATGCACTGTTGCAAGCTCTTCCCTCTCTGGCTGAAGTGACTTCTAGATTAAAAGGTCTGAAACCTTCCCTGCTCCTCTTCCTTTGGCCAGTGATTAAAAACTAGACCATTCAAAAGCAAATGAATGTATAAGGGAAATTAGAGTTACTATGCATGATCAGGTCTTAACCTTAGCACAAGCTCTGAAAAATACCTTAAGTTTATATCTCAGACTTAATCCTCCACACAGACACACGTAACAATAAAAAACAAATGAAAACAAAATAGAAAACACCAAGGAAGGGGCGAATCTACTTTCTAAGGTGATTACATTATTAAATTCAAACATCTAGTTTTCAACAAACAATCACAATGCATACAATGAAATAATAGATTCATTCAAAGGAAAAAAGTCTCTAAGACAGATCTGATGACAGATCATTTAGACAAAAATAACAGAAAATCTAGCAAGAAACCAGGAAGAAATTCTAGAGTTGAAAAGTGTGGTAACTGAAATGAAAAAAATCTGCTAAAGAGAATGAAAACCAAATGTGAGCAGGCAGAAAAAAGAACTGCAAACTTGAAGATAGAACAACCGAAATTACTAAGTTTGAGGAACAGAAGCAAAAGACAAATGAAAAGTGAACAAGACAAAAGGATCTGTGGGACACCATTAAACAGACCCATATACACATCGTGGTAGTCCCCAAAAAGGAAAAAATATCTGAAGAAATAATGGTTGAAAATCCCAAAGCCAATGAACAAAATCAACAGTAACATCCAAGAAGCTCATTAGACTCCAAGTAGGATGAACTGAACTATAATCAAACTGCAGAAAGCCAAGGAGAGAATCTTAGAAGCAGCAAGATAGAAGTGACTGGTCACATTCAAGTGATCATCAGTAAGATTTCTCATTGGAAATTTGAGGACAGAATATAATTAAGTCAATATATTTAATGTGCTAAAACAAACAAATAAAAAATGTCAACCAAGAATCCTACATCTGAAAAAATTATCCTTAGAAAGTAAATGGGACATTAAGACATTGTCAGGCAAACAAAAGCTAAAGTTCATTACAACTAGACATGCTCTTCAAGAAATGCAGAGTCCTGCAGGTTGAAATAAAAGGACATAGACAATAAATGAAGAAATAAAACTTATGATAATGGTAAACATATGGGCAATGTAAAAGCTAGTATTATTATAACTTTATTTGTTAAACTCTACATTTTGTTTTCTATATGATTTAAGAGACTAATATTAGTTATGTTTTTGACATGCAATTTATATCACTCTATGACATCAACTGAAATAGCTGGGGAGTTATAAAAGAACAGAATTTTTATATACTATTGAAGTTAAGCTGATATGAATTCAAATTAGAGCACTGCAACTGAAGGATATTAAAATTCAATTTCTATTGTAGTCAAAGAAAATAGCCATAAATTACATTCACAAAAAGAAGATCATACTTTAGGACATAAGGGATAAAAACAAACAGCAAAATTACTGAAGTCCTTCCTTATTAGTAACTACCTTAGATGAAAATGGATTAAATTCTCAAGAAGCAGAGATTGACAAAACAGACAAACATGATCCATCTATATGTTGTTCCCAAGAGACTCACATTGGAATCAAATACACAAATAGGCTGAAAGAAAAAGTATGGCAAAAAGATATTCCATATAAATAGTAACCAAGAGAACAAAAGTGGCTGTACTAGTACCAGATAAAAAGGTTACAAGAGGAGGCTGTGGGTGTGGCTCAAGTGGTAGAGTATTTGCACATCAAGTGTAAGACTCTTAGTTCAAACCCCAGTATCACTCCCCCCCAAAAAAGGTTACAAGAGACAAAACTAACATTATATATTAATAACAGGTTCCATATAGCATGAAGATATAACAATCATAAATATTTACATAACTAATAGCAGACCATTAAAACATATGAAGCAAAAAGTGACAGAAACAAAGAGAGATATGGGCAATTCTGTAATAGAATTCTCAATAATGAAGACAACCATACAAAGGATAAGAAAACAGAGGAGTTGAAGAACACAATAAACCAACTAGATCTATCAGACATACAAAACATTCTATCCAGCAATAGCAGAAAACAGTCCTCTGAAGAATAACAAAGACATTTCCTGACACAGAGCATATATTAGGCCGCAAAATCTCAACAGATTTATAAAGACAGTTGTCACACAAAGCATTATCTTTTCCAGCCAAAAGAAGATGAACAATCAATAACAGAAGGAAAACTGGAAAATCACAGAAAATTAACCAATAAATCAGAAGAAGAAATCACAAGGAAGTCAGGTAATATTTAAGAGACCAAAAAACCAAATATACAACATACCAAAACTTATGGGCCACAGAAACAGTAGCATTAAGAGGAAAATAGTTATTAACACTTAAATAAAGAGAAATACCTCAAAATGAAGATATCCAAATTGGATAGAAAGAAGTTATCCATTTGCAGATATGATCTTACAGGTAGAAAAACTTACAGACCCCCCTACACACACACATACACACACACACTGTTAGATCTAATAAATGAAATCAGCAGGATACAAAATTAACACACAAAATAAGGTGCATACTTATATACTAACAATGAATGATATGAAAAGAAAACTGACAATTTTATTCAAAATGCATCAAAAAGAAACCTAAAAAATTAACTTAAGGTGAAAGATTTGTATGAGAGCTACAAACCACTGGTGAAATTAAGATAGAAGTAAGTAGAAATATACTCTGTTTATAGATTACAAGATTTAATATTGACAAGATGTCAGTACCACACAATGTAATCCTTAGTAAAATCTCAACAATATTTTCTACAGAAACAAAAGTTTATCCTAAAATTTATATGTAATCTCAAGGAATCCTGAATAGCCAAAACAACACTGAAAAAGAGAACAGAACTGAAAGGCTCAAAACTTACTACAAAGCTACAGTAATCAAAACAATATGGTACTGGCATAAAGACAGACATACAGAACAACAGAATGGAGTCCCAAACTAATGGAGTTCTTCACTTCATGATCAAATGGTTTTTAACAAAGGAACCAAGATCATTTAATCAGCAAAAGAGTTTTTTTAAAACATTTTAATTTTTTATTAAGTCCACACCTGTGACTATTCTGACAAAAATTAAATATTTTAAAGAGTGAAAAATCAAAGTACATTAATTTTCCCACACTTGTTATACAAAAGGATCTCTTGATCTTTTTCAGACTTCTCCAAGTTTCAGAGTCACTTATACAAATGCCTGCTACGCAATTCCACTGGGACCATAGATATCTAAAATTCAGTATGTCCAAAAGAGTCATTATCTTCCTCTCTTAAATCTGCTTATCTTACCTTAATTACTTATAATTATGTAAATCACTCACCAATGGGCTCCTATTTTACTCAGAGCCATCTCATTATAGAAACCAGAAATTAGGGGAACAGTCTTTTGGGGGAAGACTGTTCAAACCCAGTGCCTTGCTCACACTAAGCACATACTCTTCCACAGTTATATCCCCAGCACCCTCCCCCCCAAAGACATTCTTAATGTTCTCCTTACCCTCACTCCAAATCCAATTACCTATTAGATAGGTTCTTTAATAGGTACACTGCCTTTGAGGAGGGCAACTGAGTGACTGATGTAAATAGAGCAGAAGGAAAAAAACTTACTTTTTAGTACTCTGTTTTCAGTCTTATACCTCCTCTAAGCTGTCCACAGCTTCTGCACTGGTCTGAGCCACCTTTCTCTTATCACTACCTCAACAGCCTTCTAATCAACTTTCCCTTCCTTTGATGTTTCCTTCTTCAGTCTATTTTTCCAGTAGCCGGAGTGATCCTTTCAAACTGAAATTAGATCTTGTCACCCATTTTCTCAAAAATCTCTACCTTCCTAATGTCACTTAAAAAAAACAAAACCTTCACATAATCAGCATCCTATTCCATCCCTTTCTTTCTGGTCTTTTCTCCTTGTATTCCATGGTTTGGGGAGTAGAAAATGAACAAACACCAATAGACTGAACCGAATACCATTTCCCTCATTGTGTTTTAACTTTGGACTTCTTGCTGTTCCTCAAACATTCAAGAATCTTTTCCCTGTGGCTTTCTCCACGGGGAATATACCTCATCCAGATATTCATATGTCTCATTCCCTAACTACTTCAGGTCTTTACTTCTTAGAGGTATTTTCTGACCATCCTACTCTTATCTACAGCACTTACTAATATCCAGTATTATTTTACTTATTCATGTTGTTTACTGTCTCTCAAAACTGAGTCAAACTATAAGGCCAGTTACAACAGTTTCCAAATCAAGAGATCTGGAGTGAAATCTGCAAGTTTGCATTTCTAACAAGTTCCTAGGTGTGGGTCCAGGGGCCATATTAATTGGAACCTATGTTCCATCCACAAGGCAGGATGTCATGTGACACCAGAAGGCAGAGACTAGAGTAATAAAGCGGAATGCTAAGGACTGCCAGTGGCACAAGAAGCTTCCAGTCACAGAGCAGACTCTCCTCTACAACCTTGAGAGCATGCCTCTGAAACATTTTAAGATCTGTAGCCTCCAGAACTAAGACACTAAATTTCTAAAGGCACCAGTTTATGGTACTTTGATATGGGAACCTTAAGGAAACTAACAACCAACCAATACTGCTAGTGCTTATACCATGCTATATTTAATTTCAAATTTTACCTATTACCCAACTTCTACCAGTTTAAATGTGCTTTCACACATAGCTTCATTGTGAAGTAATCAGGTGTTCTGTTTCAGGATCTCCCTAGTATTGCCTCTCCTTATCCCCAGTGAGTCCCTCCAATGTGCAAGGCACCTAATACCACAGGTGCCAGATAATTAGAATCTTCTTTTTGGTTTCTTCCACCTTCTAATGATGTTCCCTGGCTCACAAAGAACAGTTATTTTTTTTTTTTCTCTAAGGCAAACTTCCTATTTTCACACATTACAGATTTTGGCATGCAATGTATCCCTTGTCCCCTGGAACATGTGAATTAGGTGCAAAATAAAATTTTAAGTACATAATGGAATTCCTTTCGAACCAGATTTTAAAATGTTAAAATTTCACATTTTATGGAACAAGTCTCCTTTTCTTTCTTTCTTCACTTGTAAGAATTAACTTAATCCCACTGTATTTTTGGTTTAAAAAAACTGCCACACCTTTCTTTCAACCTTGCTGTATAATTTGTACACTAGGCTCTTTACTAAAATCTCAACTTTTTTTTTTAGTGGGACTGAGGTTTTGAACTCAGGACTCAAATTTGCAAGGCAGGTGCTCTACCACTTGAGCCACACCACCAGTCCATTTTGCTTTAGTTATTCTGGAGATGGGTCTCTTTAACTATTTGCCCAAGCTGGCCTCAAGCCTGGATCCTCCTGATCCCAGCCTCCCAAGTAGCTAGGATTACAGAAGTGTGCCACCTGTGTCAGGCTCAACAAATCTTTAAAAAGATGTGTACTGGGAAGCTTAAACTTTTAAATGTAACTGAAGTGAATTGCCACATCAAGCTTACATTTTTCTATTTAATGTTTATTTATGAAGGAACTTTACAAAAATTCCAATCACTGAGTTTACCACACAAAGATTCTACTTTAAATAGCCACAGATTATAGAGTTAAACAGTATAACACAATTTTCATTTCAGCACAAATCAATATACAAATAGCATATATCTACAAATAGTATACAGTATCTTAGTGACACACTTTGCATTTCTATGATTAGGTAAACATTAACTCATATATATTCTTAAATAAATTGGTGATAAAATTCTAAGGATTTCTGGATATTAAATTTATTAAAAAATACAGGCTAGTGCCCAGGGGGTTGGTGGCTCACACCTGTAATGCTACCTACTCAGGAGGCAGATCAGAAGGATCAGGGCTGGAAGCCAGTCAGGGCAAATAGTTCCTGAGAGCCTATTTTGAAAAACCCTTCACAAAAAAAGGCTGGAGGAGTGGCTCAAGGTAGAGGCCCTCAGTTCAAACCTCAGTACCGAAAAAAAAAAAAATTACAGGCGAGTATAATCTAAACATAGCACGGTTTAAAAAAAAAAAAAAAACACTTTAAATAGGCAGCAACCACAAAATACTTCGAAAATGCTGACTCGGGAAAAGATAGAGAAAAATATAAATTCCAGGCAAATCTGAAAGACATTTAGTAGTTCTCCACTAGTGGTGAAAATCATTCTCTTTTCCTATGAATTTTAAATGAGTCATGCTTTCCTTACTATATCACTGTTTTACTTAACATATGGTGAAAAGAGTTAACTGTTTGGTAACTTGAAACTTTAAAATCATTTAAACTGTACATCAATATATACTAAGACTGGAAGAAAACAAAACCCAGTATAAGTTTATTACATACAAAATTTAGAACACACAGAATCTTGTGCATAAAGCTCATTTGACATTTCTCTGTTAAGGGAGTGAAAGCTATCATCTAAATATCTTATAAAAATTCAAGATTCCCACCTCTCATTACATCAGAATTGAACAACTCAAAATTATGCACAACACTTTTTTCTTGGCATCCAGGCAGAGCTATCTATGTCCTACACCCAACTTTTAGTAAATTAACATATTTCTGTCCTTTACACATTGCCTAATTACTCTGATGCATCAAAGTTCTAACTTTACAAGTAACTTTTCAACTCATAATAAGTTATCAATCTTCAAAGTATTAAAAGGAAACACTGATATTCACAATGAATTGAGGATTAGATTAGAAATTCAGTTACCTTTTCCAGTATTTTTTTAAGTTGCTGATTTTTTTTTAAATGGGGCAATAAGGGCTATAAAAGAGTAAGTCCCCATCCCAAAATTACGGTCATCATTTAAGAGTATATATTTAAATTCAAAGCAGTATGGACTACTGGCCAGCTCATCTAATAACCCCATCACACTTGGTTGGAAGGAGAGGAAAAGACAAATATTCCTTTCCTTTTCCACGCAGCAAGTGCCCCCCAACACACACCTGGCTCATTCGTTCACTCAAGCCAGCGCCAGGGAAACTTCAAAATTAAACCAGCTACAGACAAACCTGACGATCCGAGCAATCCCCAGGCACTTCTGGAAGACGCCCCCGCGGCGGTGAGCAGAGGAACCCCACACCTGAGCGCCGCGGCCGGCTGGTTCCACCGCTCGCCCGCGACCGCGTGGGGAGGACCTGGGGGCGGGGCGGGGCGGGCCCCGCGGGGCAGGACCGCTAAGTGGTTCGGCCCGGACGCGGGGCTCAAGAGGAGAGGCGCGCGGAAGGGCGAAAGGACTGAGAACCAGAGACGGCTACATGGCGACAAAACAGCGGCGGGGACACCCGGCCCCGGTGGCAGTCAGTGCGCGGAAGCACCAGAGCAGGAAGTGCCCGCGCCGCCCTCCGAACCCCGGGCGCCCCCGAGCGCCCCCGAGCCGGGCTCTGACCTCGAGACACCTGTTTGGCCGCGCACGGCGCTGGTTCCACCCCCCGTGCTCCCCCCACACACGCCCCAGGAGGGGGAGGGCGAAGGGAGCCGAGACCTTGGACCCGCAGCCGGAGGGCGCCTCCGCCGCCGTACCTGACATAAGCCGAGGCTCCCTCTCGCCCCTCCTGGGGGGCGAAGAGGGGGACGACACGGGACCAGCGACCTTCGCTCCCCCGGGCAGCCGCAGAAGTGGCTCGTAGTCGCTACCCCGGGCGGCCCGCTGCCGCCCAGACCATTCCCCGGCAGCAGCGGCGGCGGCGGCCGAGGCGGGACCAGCGCGCGCGCCCGCCCCCTCGCTCCACCCCTCCCCGCAGCGCGTCCAGGCCGCGGCCCGCCTTCGGCGCAGCCTCCACCCAGGGGTCTCCTAGCACTGACGTCGCCGCCGCTGCACCAGCCCCAGGGAAGGGCGGAACCGGAGGGGCCTAATGGGCGGGGCTAGGGCGACGTGCGGACGCTGGGATTGGCTGGAGAGCGCACGCTCCGCCTTCTGCGAAGGGGCCTGGGAAGTCGAGGCTTCCAGGATGCGTAGGTTTAGTTGCAGCCCCCTTGTGGAGTGTCTCAGTGATCTTCTTAGTTACCGATCCCGCTGTCTCTCTTCTGGACTCAAGGACAGAGAAAGCCAGAAAACAGCATGAACTGAGGCAGGGGATCCCCGAGGGACCTTTGTTTGAGAGACAGGCTCGAACCCTGCTGGAGTCTTTTGGCCTCCAACCTGCTCTTAACCGTTGTTTTGTTTGGTTTTGTTTTTTCCTTCCTGTTCTTTCCCCTCCACTCCCACTCTCGACTCTGTATCTAGCTTTAATGAAAGAAAATATGGAAAGGTGAAGTATGCAGAAGGATGCTGCATAGCCAAATGTGTGCGCTAGAAAGAGCTGAAAACCTAGACAGAAAGCCTCCTGTAGGAACATGTGCGTGGTCTTCGGTTCTTTCAGTACTTAAGTTCTGTCCCTGCAGGAAGACTGTCCTCAGGGCTATTGCAAAACTCACCTACCCTTCGTTGGCAAAATCGCTATGAACCAAGAAGCTGTCTTTGGAATAAAGTGAGAGGGCTGCCACCTGTTGAGATGGCAAGAGGTGGAAGAAAGATCTAAGACATTGATCAAGTTCCAGGATAGGAAAGCTATTCCCTGCTTCCTTTAAATGTTCTACTCATGAAGTTCTTTAGTAGTGCGTAACATAACTATGAAGAGTTTGGACTTTGAAATCAAACTGCTCAGGTTGTGTCTGAGTCCGTTTTTCTGTTGCTCGTAATACTATACTACAGACTGGGTAAATTATAAAAAAAGGTTTATTTTGGCTATGGTTCTGGACAAAGGTCAAGGGGCCTACATCTGGTGGCAGCTGGCCAAGTACCAAAGTGAAGCAGGATATCGTATGGTAAGAAACGGAGCTCGTACAAGGTCCAGCCAAACTGGCTTCTGTAGCAGACCCACTCTTGAAATAACCCATTAACTCATTAATCTGTAATCACATGAGTGGATTAAGACATTCATAAAGGCAGACCCCCTAATCAACACTTAAAGGTCCCACTTTACCCACCTCTTACAATCTTACAATTGAGATTAAATTCCAACATGAATTTTAGAGACAAGCCATATTCAAACCATAACATGTTAGACTCTTGGTTACTTTCACCTATTAGCTGTGTAACCCTAGCAAGTTACTTAACAGTATGCCTGCGAGAAATAATAAACAATGTATCTTAGTTATTGTTATTTTCCCTTCTAATTTGTTTAGGTTCAGCTTTAGTGCAGTTTGTCAGGATACAGTATCAATAGATCCAAAAGAATCTTCTAGAAGAAGTTTAAGACTTAAAGCACATCTAGTGATTCTAATCCAAACGTCTTTTTTTTTTTTTTTTTCAGATGAGAAAACTGAGGGCAGAAAGATAAATGGATAGATCCATACTAGAAGAGAGGGCCTGACATTCAGGTTAATGCCCTTTCCCTGGCCCATCCCCCTTCCCTTGTAGTCTTACCTCCAACCTCCTTTTCTCCCCAACTCTTGCCCAACCTCATCCCCTTCCAAGATTTTCCTCAGAACCCTTCCACCCATTGGAAACTAGAGAAAGGAGACTGCTCTGGAGGTCAAAGTGTTCCAAATACAAAATGAAACAAAACTCAGGATTCCTTATCTCATTTCATTTTATTGAAAGTTATAATGATCAAAGAATAACATTTTTTCAATGAAGAAAGATAAAGCCTTCCAAGGATAAGTTAAGCCATAGCCATGTCTAGGAAAATGACAGGCAAAAAGGAATGTTGATAGAATTAATACTGGATCAACTCACCTCCCCCCTCTTTTTTAAAAATACATGCTTATTAAAACAAATTCAAAAAATTCAAACTAAAATGCAAAGAAAATAGTTTTAATTTGTCTAAATCTTATAACCTATAGATAATCATTTTTAAATTTGTATGTTTTCCTAGACATCTTTCTAAAACTAAAACAATGCATAGGGATATATAAAAATACAGTATTTCATAAATTACATATTCTATAGAGTTCTCACAGAGCACTACTATATCATGGATAACATAATTTTTAAGTATGACTTCTTTTTTTGGTGGTACTGGGGTTTGGATTCAGGACTTCACGCTTGCTAGGCAGGTACTCTACAACTTGAGCCACTCCACCAGCCATAACATCATTTTCAAAAGTCACACAGGATCATACCATCATATATGTTGTAAATATTCTATTGGTTGACATTTATGTTTCCCCCCATGTTTTTATGAACAACTCTTGTGAAGTTCCTTATGCTTTTGCACAACTGTGCAATTATCTCCTTGAACATATTCCTAGAAATGACATTTACATCTACCAATTTTTCAGTGTTATCAACTAAAAAAATAAAGTTGTGAATACTTTGAAAAATATAGTTCATATGTGGGACTCAAAACTGACAAGATTTTCCCTTTTGAAACACAGATAAATCTCAGTATCATTTCCTGCTTGGTGTCTAATGTTTCAATAAAAGGTGTCAAAGCTCCTTGGAGCAGGAAGATAGAGACTGCTAATTGTCTAAACCAATAATCTTTTCCTTCTATTAGCATAATCCTGATTTTTTTTTCAGGGTGAAATTGTTTCCAGTTAAAAATATTCACGTCCTCAGACTCTTGCAAGTCATGGGACATCAATGAAAGAAAAGTCAATGTCTCTAGTTGGGGCTTAAAGAAACCTTTATGGAAGAAATACACCTTTACCATTTGAACTGCACGCATTCTTTATCTCAGCTGGTCCAAGGACATGATGCTAAAGGCAGAGCAACCATATTTCAACCATGACAGTGAAAGTCACGAATGCTAGTAATGTTGTAGTAAGCCAGGGGTTTCTGCGTTCATGATTGCTTTGCTTACCAGCTCTTGACTGCCCACTTTTCAATTGTTACAGGAGAAAAAATAAATCTCTCATATATAAGGTTTTGTTATTTGTGTTTTCTGTTAAAAGTATTGAATGCAATTCCTAATTGCAGTGGTGGGTCATTTATTCACCCATCACTATAAAGATAATATTTTGATGGGATAAGATAAAAACAGGAATAGAAAATACAAACAATGGCAAAACATTCTCTTTTCTAACAAACTTACTTTGCCTGCATATTAAATAGATTGACAAATGAACTTTTCTAGGAAAATTTCTAGGAATAGGAATGAGGCAGAAATAATGTAGTGTGACTATAAAGGAGAGTTTATAAAACATGCTAGACTTTTTGGTCTCTATCTGGAATTATCTGCTGGGGAAGGTAGATGTTGTGCTGTAGTTAGTTATAAGGCCATTGGGGTGACTTCTGGAGAGGCCCACTTGATGAGTAATTAAGGCTCTGGTAAACAGTTAAGCCTTCAAATGACTGCTTGCATCCCAGGACAACATTTCAAGTATAACCTCAATAGATACTCTGAGTCAGAATCACTCAGCTAAGCTGCAACAAAATTCCTGGCCCACAGAAATGGAGATAACACATGTGTAAACAATTATCTTACACCACTAAGTTTTGGAATAATTGTTATGCTACAATTATGCTAATGCAACTAGGTATAAGGGAGCCTAGCACAATACCTGCCACATAAACAGGTGTTTAATTATTTGTTGTTTGAATGAATGAACAGTTGAGTGAAACAGTGTTTTTTTTACTGTAAAGAATTATATTCAATTCTGGTATTATCTTTGATCCCTGACACCTTTATTATATGAGGGTTTTTTTTTTACATATACTCAAAGAAAGATCATTTGTGACTTTTATTGAGATCTAAACATTGACAGTCTTGGATGTAACATGATGGATGAATATAGCAATAAACTCCTTGAAACTTGAATTCTGTCCCTGATTGGCTGAGTGATCTATGGTAAGTCACTTGACCTTTCTAAATCTCAGTTTTCCTATCCACTGATTGAGGACAATAATCTCAATCTGCCTGAAAAGACAGCCAATGAGATTATATGTGACAGTATAAATATAAAGCATTAACATTCTTTTAATTAAATTAGATTGATGAGTTCTACTTCTTAACAATTTTAAACAATTAAGCATTAAATATTTTAGTTGTGAATATCATGGAGACTTTTCCTTTAAGAGGTGGCAGCTTACTTACTGATTTGTGTACATTTGTAACATAGTTGCATCATTCATAGCAGTTTGGATTTAAGTATATGGTCAGATGTCAGATCTCATTTTATTAGCCTGTTGAACATTTATTGTGCTTTAAAAATAATACATAATTATGACTGGCTCCTTTTTCTTTTCATGAATTAATTTGTAACTGTGGATGGATATCTGCCCCTCTTTACAGTGACAGTGGTATTTAAGCAAGGAAATAAATGATCTGTGTTTCCCTTTCAGAGAGTAGGACTTGGGTCAAACAGAGCAAGACTTTATAGAATGGAATGTCAAAGATAGAGGTTATGCAGTTCTTGACAATGAACAATGTGATAGCATGACTAATCTAAAAGGTAAATATATTAGGATCCATGAGACAGACCCTTCCTGTGATTATGTAGTGGAGTAACTATACCACTGGTTCTGTTGTGGAGTAGTCCTCTCTTATCCACAGGGAAGAAGACCTCTGGCAGATACCTGGAACCACAGTAGTACCAGAGCCTATACATACTACATTTTTCCTACTCATATATTCCTGTGATAAAGTTTAATTTATAAATTAAGGATAACAAGAGAATAACAGCAACAATTACTCATGTAATTAGAATAATTATAACAACATACTGTAACAAAATTTATGTAGCTGTGCTCTCTATCTCCTTATTGAATTGTAGATTTTAGCAATCTCAGCATATAATTCCTTTTTCTTTTTCTTTCTTCCTCTCCTTGCCTCACCTCTTCCCCCTTTCCTTTCTTCTTGTTCCCTCCCCTCCCCTCCTCTCCTCTCTCTCTGTCTCTCTCTCCTTTCTCCAGTCCTTGTTAAATTAAGAACTTCCACCTGCCATTTAAAGGAAGCACTTTACAGTTTCTCTTTACCATGTCTAAATTGTTAGTGTCACTACTCTTATGCTTTGGGGCCATTACTAAGTAAAAAAAAGAGGGGGGTTGGTTACTAGAGTTCAAGCACTGTGATATAATAGTTGATCTGATAATTGAAACTGCTACTAAGAAACTAATAGGCTGGTAATAGATACAGTATTGGCATGCTGGATAAAGGGATGATTCACATTCTGGATGGGATGGAGTGGGACATAAGATTTTGTCACACTATTCAGAATGACACACAATTTAAAAGTTGTGCATTATTTACTTCTGGAAATTTCCAGTTAATATTTGTGGATCATAATTGACCATGGGCAAATGAAACCTTAGAAAGTGAAACTGTGGACAAAGGAAGACTACTATTGTTGTTTGTTCCTTTCTGCTATTTAGCTATGACCCCAACTACTGACTTGATTAGATATCAGATTATTTGAGGTTGTACATGATTTTTGAGTAGGAAAAAGAATTCTAGGGAAAAAAACAGCAAGAGCTTCCTGTACCTCATTTGTTGTATCAAATTAGGAAATGAATAAGAAACAGACACTAGGAAACAGAGATGAGGAAAGTCCTTTGGGTGACTGTGTGCTTTTCAACAGATTTTCTATCCTATTAAAAATACCTTCCTGTTCTACCCTGGGAAACCTGAGAGAGCATTTTCTGAATTGTTTTGATTCTTCACAGCTACACCTTCATAAAAATCTACAAAGATTGAGGGATAGTTGGAAAAGCTGGTAGTATTTTCTGAATTGACTGACACAGGAATTGGGTAATGACAAAGAACAGAGCAGAGGAAGCAAAGAAAAAAAGGAATGTCTGGGAAATACTTTTAACCACAAGGGACGAGAACTCCGCATGACTCATATCATGTTAGTTGAAAGCAAAGGCTGCCACGTGTGTGCTGAGATATCAGTGTTATCTCAAGAAATACTTTCAATTTATGAGGTTAGGCTTCCTGGCCTTACTCTATATTCCTCTACTTCCCTGGAATTAGAATCATAATATTCCTTGTTGTTTTCCTTGGTGGCTAACCAAAGCAAAACACATTTGTTGTAAATGAATAGGTGAAGAGTGTATGAGTTTGAAATCCCAAAGAAGTAAATTATTTATAAATGTGCATGCTACTTCTGTTACGGTAAAGAACTAACTGATGTATTTTATGTCTAAATTATATATAGCATGACATAATTTGTTTCTTCTTTTTAATTAGTATTTCTAAATCTAAAGATAGACTGTAGAAGATACCTTTTTGAGTTTCCCCATTGAGAAGCCCTCAGCCCTTTTTCCTAACTCCCATCTATAGGTAGGACTCCATGGCATCGTTTGTATGAGAAGACCTTTCTCCCTACCTGGATAGCATTGGGTCTTTGGAGGACTGTATCAATCAGGTTCTTCTGGGAATTCAGAATTGAGACAGCAAGGCTTTAGTTATTATCTCTTAAACTCTGAAACTATATCCAAACAATAGTTTTAACCCAAATACATAAACTCCACACAAGAAGTCATTTTGCAGGGAAAGAGGGGAATAAAGCATACTGTTTGAGAAGAGTAGTTGACCCTGATCTGTAGGGCTTGTGAGAAAGAAGACAGAGTAGCTTTCTGACTTCCCACAGGTTTCCCATGGCCACTGTCCCACAAATGGCTTTACTGCTTGAGTTCCATGAATTCCTACCCTATTCCTTATATTGAACTATAAGAGCTTTTTTATTAAATTACTTTGAATGAATATTTATTTTCCATTCTTTAAAATATATTTTGCCAGGGACTAGGGGAATGGCTTAAGTGGTAGAGCACTTGCCTAGCTTACACAAGTTCCTGGGTTCAATTCTGTAAAACAAAAAGAAAGAAAGAAAGAAAGAAAATTAAAGGTTTAGCTTGGCATGGTAGTGTATAACTGTAATCCCATCACTTGGAAGTGAGGCAAGAGGATCACAATTTCAAAGCTAGCCTGGACAACATAGCAAGACCCTGTCTATAAATAAATGAACAAACTTATAAATAAAAAAAATCATTACTTTTTTGAAGAGAGACTTAAGTAGTTCTTTTTATCTGTAGGAAAGTTTTGGTGTAAAGGAATAACATTAAACATGAAAGCCCGCAAAAATTATAGTCTTTTGAATAAAAGAGCCAAATCACAGAATAAGAAGCTCCAAGTTCTTGTCCTCCCATAGGAACACGAAAACACAAGTAGAAATTGTTAGAGCCACTTTTGTGAGAACTCTGGAAAACAGTAAAAAATTTATAAGTAATTAAGCACAGAGTGAAGAAAAAAAGCATTTGAAAACAGGCCTAGTTTGCAGTGATTTTGCTTCTTCGCCTAACCTCTTTGCTTCATGTGAACAGTTAAAGTTGCAGTAGTCTTGAATAGGCAACAGTCTGGTGAAGCAGCTATGCTTCTGTCATAAAGAAGCAGCAGTCTTAAAACCTTAGCAGTCCAAAAGCACTAGCATCCCCTCTTTCTAGTGTGGCATTTTTACCCAGGTTCCTAGGGCAAAGGAAACTTTGTTTGCATATTATTGTGTATTTCCATTCAATTCTGACTGGAGATGCTGTAGTCTGAATTGGATAGCTTCCCCCAATCCATAGGTTGCAGCTCTTACCTTCATTGAAACTGTATTTAGAAATGGCCTGTGGGGAACTAATCAGGGTTAAATAATGTCATAAGGGAAGGACCCAATCTTATACATCTGGAACCATTAGTAGAAGAAGAGACACCAAAGTGTCCTCTCTCTCTCCCTCTCCGTCATGTGCATACGTAGGAATGACTATGTGAGGACATAACAATGAGGTGACCAGCTACAAGCCAAGAAGAGAGCAATCCAGAAACTAAATTTGGCAGCACCTTTTTCATGTACTTTTAGCCTTCAGAACTGTGAGAAAATAAATTTCTGTTTTTTAAATCACCTAGTTGGTAGTATTTGGTTATAGTAGCCTCAGTAGACTAATACAAGGTAAGTGAATACATAAACTGTGGTGTACTTGGATAATGGAATATCATTCAACAATAAAAAGAAAAAAGCTACCAAGATGCTAAAAGATATGCTGGAAACTTAAATACATATCCTGGAGGATAAACTCAAAGATACTCATAATGAGAAATTCTGACCAAACTGTCAAAAGCCAAAGGCAAAGGCAGCATTGAAGACAGCAAGCAAGAAAGAAGTGACTTATTCTATACATGCAATCTTCCATGAGAGTAAAGGCTTATTTCTCCTGAGAAACCATGGAGGCCTGAAGACAGTGGGCGAAATATTTAAAGTGATGAAAGAAAGAAAAACTGTCAACTGATAATTCTACATTCAGTAAAACTGTCCTTTGAAAATGAGGAAAAAATTAAGATACATTCTGATAAACAAAAGCTAAAAGTGTTAATTATCACTGGACCCACCAAACAAAAAAATACTGAAGGGAGTTTTTGAGGTAAAATGAAAAGATGCTATACAGTACCTCAAAGCCATATGAAGAAATAGATACCTCTAGTAAAGGTAAGTACCTGGGAAAATATAAGGACAAGTATTATTTTATTTTTATTTGTAATTCTGCATTTTGTTTCTGTATGGTTAAAAGACACATGTATAAAAATCGTAAATCTATTATTGGGCATGTGATATACAAAGATGTAATAAAGATAGTAACAACATCAAGGAGGAGCATACTTTATGTTTTTGAAGTTAAGTTAGTATCAATTCAAACAGATTACTATAAATTTAGAATGTGAAATTTAATCAGCATGGTAACCACAAAGAAAATACCTTTTAAAAAATACACAGTAGGAAATGAGAAGAGAATCAAAATGGTTCACTACAAAAATCTATGACCCATAAAAGAAGGCATAGTGGAAAGATCTAAGAAAGATCTAAGACATGTAGAAAATGAGTAGGATACTAAGGGGTAAGGAGGATCTCAGTATGTAATATATAGATAGATGATAGATAGATAGCATGTTCACCAAGTACTGTTTTAAAAAGAGTGAAGGAGGGAAGGTAGGTATGAGAATATAATAGAAGGGGTGAACTTGTTTGAAGTACACTGTATGTGTCTATGTAATTGTCATAATTAAAATCCCTTGTACTATTACTGTATGCTGAACAGAATTTTAAATGAATATTTTTGAAAACTGAGTAGTAAAATGGCAGAAGTGATTCATTACAAGTAGCCATTTTAAATATAAATAGGTTAAACTCTCAATCAAAAGGCAGAGATTATCAGAATGGATAAGTAATTATGATCCACTTATATGTTGTCTTCAAGAGATTCTCTTTAGATCCAAAGACACAAATAAGTTGAAAGTGAAAAGATGAAAAAAGATATTGCATTTAAATAATAACCAAAAGAAAGGAGGGGTATCCATGCTAACATCAGGCAAACAAGACTTCAAGTCGAGCACTCTTATCACAAGGAGATTATTTACTGCCAAAAGGGGTCAACTCATCAAGAATATATTATAGTCATTAATATATAGGCACCAAACAACAGAAACCCCAAATATTTGAAACAAATATTGACTGAGTTAAAGAGAGACAAATAACTCTACTACAATAATAGTTGGAGACTTCAAGACGGCATTTTCAAAACAGAATGTCTAAGATAGAAGATAAATAAGGAATTAGAGGACTTGAACATACAATTAAAAAACCTGACTGAACAGACATTATATAGAGCATTTCACCCAATAACAGAAAAATATATATTCTTCTCAAGGATTCATGGAACATACTTCAGGATATATCATATATTAAGCCACAAAACAAGTCTCAATAAATGTACAAACATCAAAATCATACAAATTATCTTTTCAGACCATACTATAATGAAATTATAAATCAAAGTAGAAAGAAAACAGAAAAATCCTTAAATATGTGGAAATTAACACATTACTAAACAACAAATGGGTGAAAGGAGAAATTACAAGGAAAATCAGAAAATATTTAATACTGCTGAAAATAAAAGCATACATACTTAAACTTACAGGATGCAGTGAAAACAGTATTGGGAGGAAAATTTATAACTGCAAATGCTTACAATAAAAAGAAGAAAAATAATAATCAATAACCAAACTTTGTAGCTTGAAGACCTAGAGAAAGAAGAGCAATGTTATACAAAATTAGCCAAGGAAAGGAAATAATAAAGATAAGATCGATAATAGGCAAACAATAAAGAGAATTAGCAACATCAAAATTTGATTCTTTGAAAAGATTGCCCCAAAATGACAAACTTTTAGCTAAACTGGCAAAGAAAAGAGACACAGAGAAAAGTCAGAAATCAAAGTGGGAACATTACTTCCAACTTTACAAAAATAAGATGGAATTATAAGGGATACTATGAGCAATTTCACACCAGCAATTGGATAATCTAGATGAAATGGGAAAATTACTACAAACAAATTACCTAAACTGACTCAAGAGGAAAAAGAAAATCTCAATAGAACTATAGGAAATAAAGAGATTCAGTCAGTGATAAAAAAAAAAGACTCCCCCCAAAAGAAAACTCTAGAATCAGGTGGCTTCACTGGTAAAGTCTATCATATTTAAAGAAGAAGTAATACCAATCCACAAATTCTTCCAGAAAATAGAAGAAAAAACTCTAAGTGTTTCTGTGAGGCCAGAAAAAGACATCACCATTTCCTTTGTGAAAAACAAAAATTTCCAACAAAGTAATACTAAGTAGAATCCATAAAAAGAAATGGAGTTCTGATATATGTAACATAATGCATGGACCTTGAAAATATTGTACTAAGTGAATTAAGCCAGATATGAAAGGACAAATAATGTATTATTCCACTCACATGAAATATCTAGATTAGACAAATTCATAGAAATAGATTGCTAGGGTCTGAGAATGGAGACAATGGAAACTTACTGATTAATGGTTGCAGAGTTTCTGGGCTGATAGAAAAGCTTTGGAAATAGGTAGGGGTAATATTTATGCGTGAGTGTGAATCTAATCAACGCCACTGAATTATACCCTTAAAATGAATCATACCTTAAAATGATTATGAAAGCAATATATATGCATGTGTGTATAAATGTATATATACACATGTAATAATAATAAAAAGGAATAAAGATTGTATATAATTTTAAATCATAATCTTTCACAAAAGAAAAGAATATTGTTAACAGAAAAAGATGTTTCTATTATTTTACTTCATTTTTTAGGAAATTTACTTGCCAATAGACCATATCCTTATCACTAAGGTATGATTAATTTTCATTTTTTTTAAATACCAGATTTTAATTCATTTTATAAAGAACTGAGTAAATAGATAAATTATTATACATCAACTTGATGAAATACTGTGTATCCACGAAATGACAACTGCTAGGAATTGTAACAGCAGAAAAAATAGGGGAGCACTACTGAAAGAAAGCTCCCACAGTGCTGACTATCATGGCACTGAGGACTGTCTTGCTGTCTTAATTGTAGTCTGAGGGCTTTCCTTATACTTTTCCAATTAGTTCCTTTTCCATTGCCCTTAGTAGTTACTCAAAACAATATCCGTGCTCTTTCATCTACTTTGCCTCACTTTTTATTCTCATCAGATGGTATTTTAAAAAATTACATACTTCAACTCTCTTTTCTACCAGCAGACTTCCCACAATAGCATTCTCTTCCTTCTCTAGGCTGGTCTTCCAGCCCCACCCTGTTCTGGAGACCAGCCTGTACCTACCACCTTAGGACCTGGCCTTGTTGACTCACTTGCACCTTTTCTGTAGTCTTAATTTCTTCCTTACCTCTTTATCCTACATGCCTTTCTTTACCTTATTGCCCTCTATAACTATTACATACTTCTTCCCTTTTCCATATCACCAGTCTGCATTAATGTCTTTACTTACATTTTCATGAATTCATTCATTTCCTTGTGAAAGTACAAAATATGTTTCTTAATAGGTGACCCTGGAATTTCTCTAAGAGAAAAAAGTATCTTTCTTTGAAAGGACATCAAAATGCTTGATGAGATCTGGAATAGAAGGCAAGACTGTTAGGAATTTAGATGCAGAGACAAGAATGAGCTGTTTGATCTGGGACTAAGAGCACAATGTTTTTACTGCTCCAGAGAAGAGAGAGGGTGAGGATGAGAAAAGAGGAGAAAGATTGAACAGGCTGGGTAGAATAAAAGCCTCAGGGCAGAAGGCTAAGAAAAAAACAGGGAGTCCAAACTTTGGAGATTAGCAATATCCAATGAGAGTCTACAGATGTCTCTATACCAAAAATATTGCTTTTTTGAATCTGTCAATGATTTTCACTTGAAAAAAAAAAGCCTGCATAATTCTATGAAATGGTACCTTGATTGAACATTTTAGAGATGTCTCAATTGCAGAGAATGAACATGGAAGGCTTTATAATTTTTAAATATTACTTTTATAAATTTACATGTAGTTTAAGATTAAAGATAGGTGTGCAATATGCAATATAACATTCTTAATACACCCATTTATTTTATTCAACAAATCAAGTATTTCACAAATATTAGGCTAGCTAATCTCAATAAACGCTACTCTCCCCAACATTAGATCTAGGTAAACTGCTATTCAGTGCAAACTCTTGAGAAACAGGACCTGTTACTCACTCAAGGAGCTGTCTCAAGTACAGACATCTGCCTCACCTCAAGGACATGCTCTCTCTAAGAGCATCCATGTCCAATGACTGATCAACATAGGGGTGTAAAAACCCAGCTTCTCACTCCCAAACTGTGGTTCTCTCTAGGGCTCTGTGAGGTTGACTGAGCCAAATTTTCCCTATGCCCAATCTGCTTCCTTCTCTTTCTTTTCATAGCTAATGATTTCAAAAGTACCCCCTAACTCCCTAAGAAATGTTCTGCATGATGGTCTCCATTTTGGAGTTTGTTTTGTGGGAAACCCACTTTATGAAAGACCTAATGCAGGAGAAGAGCTGTTTCTCAACCCTCCTGAAACCCAAACTCCTTTTTAAATATCTGAAGTTAATAGATGACATAATTTTGAATTACTTCTGCTTACCTCAACTGACCTCTTCATGCATGGTAAATCCATTAACATCAATGCTCCACAGGAGAAAGGAAGTAAGATACAGTGAAACCTGTTGATCTTGTTATCTGTTCACACATGAGCTCACAATCATTTCACCAGACTGATCAGTGGTGATTTGAACAAATATGGAAGTTTTTAAACTTTTCACATTTAATCACAGAATTTTGAAATGCTTCCAGTGTATCAACCCTCTTTATGACCTCCTTATGCAAACCTTAATAGAATCTGCAGATATACACAGATTTTAAGAATACTTGAAATAGTGCATACTATAGAAAGTAGGAAACATATTCATGTTTTCTTGTGTTTATGATATATTTATAAAAATCCTACCATGACATATCTTATAAAATACAAAGTATTAAACAATATGTTTGAATCCTGGCTCTGTTACTAACAACTTTCTGAGTCTCATGGTCCTCAGTTATAAAAGGGAGATGATGATACTAATTTTTTAGAGAGGCCAAATTGGTTAAATGGGAGGATATTTGCAAGGGGCCTACCATATTACTAGTATTCAGTAAACGGTAGTTATTTTTTCAACAACTATAATGATAACAAGTAGATTATCAAAAATTTTAAAAGGCAATATCTTTTCAACAAACATTTCAAGTTATTGTCACATTTTTAGTTTCCTAGCAACAAATGTTGATTGGCAAACACAAAGATACAATAAACTATACACTGAAATGTGTACAAGTGATTTCCATTGGAGAAACAATTATCTTTGAACTAAATGAGTTGGACTAAGTGATTTCTAAGTTCCTTTTCAGATGTTAAAGACTCAGGAGAGTATGGAGTAGAATGACTCTCCAAAAAATAAAAGAAACTATTTCTGAGCATTTGCTTTGAATTTGAATCTTTCTTTGGTAAAAGTGGGTACATGTCAACACTGCTATAATTCTAAATCCTCTCCACTAGCAGTCTACCTGCAAAGTAGTTAGAGTATTATAACATTGTTTGTGTAAAATATCAAAGAAGTAACAATTAAATATTAGAAAATGGAAGTTACTGCCCATTATTTTGTTCTAGCTTTATAGTTGCTTAAACTCTATTCAAACCAATTGCTTATTATGTCTCATTATTTTTCTCTCAATACTAATTACTTCTGCTGATTAGTACTGTCTTTATACATGAAGACAGTTCTCCTAAACAGAAGGGAAAAGTTTGCTTTCCCTCTGTCATCTGTTCATATTAGTCTTAGGGATTCATTTCTCTGATATAGCTAATACAGCTACTTCATACCTTTGGACAGGTACTTGGACACATGCCTTATGTTTCATATTTTGTGCAAGTGTATGTCCATTCTTTGGAAGCAATTTAGAGTCAATCCTTACCTCTACCTTGAGCTGGACTTGACTTCTCTTTTACTTAGTAGATCCAGGGTAGCAGGCACACAGACCATCTTAATGGTCTGTCTCTATATACATCTTGCCTAAGAAAAGTCTGGCTTCCTTTCTCATTAGAAACAGTGTAGTATTTTTTCTCCCTCCCTACTGTACACCAGCCATTTGATGTATGTATTAGAATATTGTCAATCAAGATAAAACTACCTGTCTTCTTATATATTAGATTTTTGTCAATGATATACCTGACTAGAAAAATAGAGTTTAGAGTTTAAAGGTAGAAAGTGAAGGTTGAACAAAGAGGTAATACACTATATAGCTGAAGATTAAAAGATCTAGATGGAAGATGGAGTCGTGTGTACAGAGTAGAAAGAAGTTTCCAGAGCTCAGAAGACCCAGAGTTCTAGTTCCATGAGGAGATTGGAATTAGTACCCAATATAAAATGTGGAGAGGTACCAGGGGCAAGAAGGATACATAGTGGAGCAGGAAAGAATTAAGGGAGAGAGAATAAGAATCAGAGAATTTAACTAGTTTGGCTTCTTATGTACAAATGACCATTTATGGTGTTGCTGCATTTTATCTTTGAAGTGCAGACATATCTCCTAATTTATGAACATGGGTCAGGGAAAAAGCTTCTTAAGATGTGAGAGAGGAGAAGAGATGTTGTGTTCCAGTTTGCCAAGCTTGAAATGACTTGCTGAAAAGCCAGTTCCCTTTTCTTCCATTATGTGCTAAATGTGTATCTATGAACTGTTGACGGCACTATTTGAATAGGAAAATGCATTTTTTTGCTTGGATCATCTTAAAATGAATTTTTGGAATGTAGTCCATATGGAGACCAGGACCTTTTTCTACTTTACTAACATTAACTATCTAAAGGTTACACATAAAGAAAATTAAGGCAGAAAAAGTGACTTGCCAAAGGCATTACAGTCGAGTTAAGCTAAAATTAGAATTTCATGCACCTTCATTGAATTTGTGAATCTTCTTTTTCTATTGAACTTTAAGGGAGCCTTTTCCTTGAAGAGATCATTGGGGAGAGAAGGACAGGAAGGGAAGCAACAAACCACCACAGTCCAATAAGTATACCACGTGCTTATCCCATCCTGCTTTGCATTTCTGTTTCTTATCCAATCTATTTCTTTCTGCCTGTCCCTACTCTTCCTCTTTTTTGTCTCCTTTTTCTTTGCTTCCCTTGACTTTATACTGCACTCAGTGTTTAGCCTGCCTCCTTCTAGTCTTTTTCTCTTAAATTTTCAGTTCTAGTTTTTATGCCCCATCTACTAGAGAAAAAAATGTCATTATTGGTATCATTTAAAAATTAAGTTCTTAACTCTTTCTGGCTCTGTGTCAAGCATTATAAAAAAGAAATTACATAGTCAGTTTCTGACCTCCAAAATTATATAATCCACTGATTCTAACTATAATTTTATAATGCCCTTGTGATTATTGACTTTTTTTCCTGTTTTTCAGTCCCATTAAAAATCTGGTGAATTGCTTCTGTTAAAAAACGCATAAGTCACGAGATACTTTATTTGAATACAATTTCAGAAGGTTCAAAACTTCTTGAACCTTTTAGGAATTTATTAACTTTAGAACCTGCTGGTTGTCTCAATATATTTCACAAATGTCACAAAATTTGAGATAGGAACAGCGTCTTAAAACATTTTTAAAGTATAATAAATCTTAATTCATTTTATTAAGAAAATCAATAGTCCATATAATAGCCATTTTATGTGATTGAGGAGGAAAAAAAGAGGAAAAAATGTTATCAAATTGTTGGTAAGTCATAACATTATCCAAAAGGAGCAAACATTTATTGAGCACCTAGAATACATACATGCATATATATATGAACATGTGAATATATTTATATATATATGTATGATTCCTATATGATACAGCTGTTGTAAAAGTTTTATATATACATATATATATATAAAATATATGTATGTATGAATAAATGTATACATCTACAGTGATGTCTTAGTATACATGAGGGATTACTTCCAGGATGCCCCAAATACCAAGATCTGAAAATACTCGTCACTTGTCTGAAATGATATAGTATTTGAGTATGTACATCTTCCCATGTATCTTTTCTGAGACAGAGGATTACTCCAGGCTGTCCTGGAAGTCATTATGTAGCCCAGGTTGGCTCTAACTCATGAACCCAGTGCCTCAGCCTCCTGAGTGCTGAGATTATAGACATATATCACCACAATTGGCTCTCCTATGTACTTTAAATAACTATATTACTTATACTACCTAGTACAATGTAAATGTGTTTAAAGAGTTATATTGCATTTTTTTAGGGAATTATGATAAGAAAAAAATCTATATATGTTCTGTAGACATGCAATTTTTTAAAAATGTTTTTGATCCATGGTTAGTTGAGTCCATGGATGTGGAACCCACAGATATGAAGGGCTCAGTATATACAAATGCACACATATATTATAAATATATGTATGTAACATGAAGTATATATAATATAAAATAAGTACATATAAAAATTTCACAACAGCTTATCATGTAGTAATAATACAGAAATTGAGGAATACAGAAAGTGAGAGTCAGAGAGAGAAACAGCTTACTTGAACAATCTGCTATTTTACAGTAGAATCAGAGTTCTAACCTATGTCTATCTCCAGTGTCCCCCCTGGAAGACAATTTCTTGTTCATTTTTCTATGCAACACAGAACTTAGCACATACAAGGTACTCATGGGATATTGGAATGCTGATTGAATTAAACTGAGCAGAACCCTACAGTAGATCACTAGAGACTAGAGACCCCTCTGTCTACCCCCAACATCACCTGCAATCAAACTATTTTTTTAGAGAAAAGAGGGGCATTCTAAAAGATTCTAAGGAATAGGTAAGACTTAAAAACTTTCAAAGAAATATAGTAATTTCCATTTATTCATCAGAGAGATATGTCAGCTTAGTACTGTGAGGGTAACAGGCTTGAAAATGCCAATTTTCATTTGAAAGGAATGTACTACAAAGTTAATGCTATAGTAACTTGATGAAAGCATTTTTGATTTAGCGAGTCCTCTGAACATTAAAGGAGACATTATGACTGGGGCTCCTGAAATATAAAGAACAATTTGAAACATGCCTAGGAGGAAAATATAGCAATTTTAGTGTTAAAAGACAGTTCTCAAATGAAGTCCAATTTTAAAGGAAAAAGAATCTCATTGAAGAAATTGTTCAGAGTGCACATGTTCATATTCTAACTGAGACAAGCTAAGGAACGAAGCTGAAATTTGAAGAGGGCTAGTGAAGAAAGTAATATCAGAATATAGGCAACTCTGAGACAGAGGCTGATTATACTTCAAAAGAATATCTTCAAAGCAGCTAATGAACACTCCACTAAGTTGAACAGAAACTATATAGAAAGTAAGTACAATATTAGAAGCCAGTTGAGATGCTAGAGTGACATGGAATCAGAGACTATCTTAACTTGGTTCATAGGTTCATGATTTAAAAATAAGCCCATTTTGACTTTAAGTAAGAGCAAGATTATGATGCATAGCTTTTGAATTTCCATAAATTCTTTCCTAAAAAAACATGCTGAACAACTAGAATAGCAAAAATACTCACCTCATCCTCCAGAAAACCAAGTGAAAACATCCCCATGAATGTCAGAACACCAGTGAATCTTGCCCTGCCTAAATCACAAATAACCAGAATGCATACAGGACATGCATAGATTTAACAGCTGTGTAGAGAAAGTTGAGAGGACAAAATGAGAACTTTGATGGTTGTACAAATACTACAATACAGAAATGGCCAAAAATTCAAGTACAGAGGGTCCCATTTTGAGTGAAATTCTTAGCAAGTAAATATTGTGAGAATAACTGAAAATGAGGAGGACCCAGGTTCCAATTAATGGATGAGTAAAAAATTAAAAGATCTCACCTATAAACTAAGGAGCCCATGGAGAGAACAGATAGTAGTGGGATGGTTTACATACTCAAAAAACTCAGAAATGCTCAATGAAACTTCTTTCCTGTGGAAAATACTACTGTGAAAAGGATCCAAATTGAATAAGACAGGAAATTTGAAGATTATGGACAGAAAATAATTAAACTATCATCTATCTATCTATCTATCTTGTGCCAATAATAAATGATAGAGGAAGGAGCTTTCCAGCAGTGAAAGGCTACCGTGGTATATCCCAACCCCCACAACAGAACCACTTTTTAAAAGAACACAATATCTGATTTTGTTTATCCCTAAGCAATAGAAAAAAAAAGGATCAAGCACCAAACAAATATGCTGTTGCAGATAAATGACTAAATAATGAAACTATAGATAATTAATATGTACCAGAAAATACATAATCAAACATCAATAATAGAACAAAATACACAAACTTATACACATAGTCAAACAAAATAATAGAATGAAATTATCTAAAAGCTAAGAAAACAATAGAAACTAAAAAAGGATACATTAGAAACAGAAAACTCCAAAATGTGATGTGGATAAACATCAATTAAGGATTGTTATCACTTAGACCTGGGCTGTACTATGAGGGTTGATCTATTCAGTTTGTCCTTATTCCTCAAGTGTGCCCCTTTTTGGTCCCAGTTGAAAGGCTACAGTGTCTTATAGATTCCCTTCCTCCCTGGATAGCTCTTAACTCTAATTTTCTCCCAGCATTGAATCCATCAAAAGTTTTGCTCAACCTGGACTTGGTACCCCACACCTGTAATCCTAGCACCTGGGACCCTGAGGCAAGAGAATCATGTGCTTGAAGACAGCCTTAACTATGAAAACCTCAAAACTAAAAAAAACCATTTTTTGCTCAAGTTTTCTTTTCAGCAGTTGTTCTCAAATAGGCAAATACCTCAAGACTAAAAGCAATGACACATGCCAGGGCTCAACTCTCTGTGATTCCTTTTTCTTCTGAATTCTGACCTAACATTCTTACTATCTGAATAGCCTTTGGATACCTTCAAATTGTTCTGAAACAACCTTGCCCAGTGTTTTCAGAGGTAGGATTTGGAAAATAGTTTTTTAAAGAGAGCGAAAAACAGAAAAAAAAAAAAGTATTCGAGAAAAATGATAGATATTAAAAACAGGAAAAGAAGATACAACATGAGTGTAACAAAAGCAACAAAACAAAGGAAATCTGAAATTCATAATGTAAAAGATTTTCTAGAAATAAAAAACTTAAAAGCACATCTATATTGAAAAAATGCACCACCAAACTTGGAAAAATGAATCCACAGTGGTCAATACTAAGACATATTTGAGTAAAACTGAAAAATAAAGAAAAAACTCTGCCTATTTAGGCCTACAGACTGTCACTTATAAAGGGAAAGTAAAATCATATTTATATCAGATTTCTTCTTATCATAAAACAATAGAGAAAAAATTTAAGATGATAGAAGAAAATATGAAACAGTAATTTTTCTACACATCTAAATGTACTTTAAAGTATTAAGTGCTACAGACAGCAAGGCAGTTGTGAACATGAAAGCATTAATGGAATATTCTTCCCTGAGAAACACACTTAGAGAAGGAGATTCAGCAAAAAGTTTCAGGAGATGATTCAGCTAAGTTCCAAACATGTATTCACTGCTGATAATTTCAATCTGAACAAATGGATAGATGTATGGAGACGTGGGTGGAAGAATAAGTTAATGAATTTCAGGTTACACTTGGAAAAGAAAAGGAAAGATCCATTCACATTACTGGTTACCAGAGAATTAAGAAAGTGCAGTCAAAAAAATCCTAGTTCTGGGGAAAATATTTTTAGATTAAGTACTTTACATTCTTATATTTCAAATAAGTAAGCTGTTTCAGAGTGTTTTGGCTAAGATGCACAGATGGTCCATGGCTGAGCCAAGAAACAGATCCAGAGTTTTCAGATATTTAGTGAACATTTCTTTAAAAACTTGTTTGGTGACATTAAATATCATCACTCACTTCCCCCCAAAATAAACAAGTCTTCTTCCCTGTATTCCATGGTAAAAAGACTTTTTTCATTTGTTTAACATTTTCAACAGGAATCGACATTTATTATAGAAAAATTTGAAAAGAATTTTACTTAGAATCCAATCATCCAGAGAAAAATCTTATCAGTTATAAACATTTTTATTTTTATCTTTCTAGGTTTTCCTATTCTTTTGAAGAACTGCACACTCATATGTTTAAAACAAAATATATCTTTATTATCTTTAATTATCAAAAAACACAGACCTAAATCACACAGAAAATTTAAAATGGAAATGTAAATTTGAATGTCACCTTGTATTTTATTTTTCTGAGCATTTCATGAATTCAATATAATTTTTAAATAGTTTATCTTTTATCTGTCTCTAATTTATGCTCTCCCTTTATATTTGGTTAACACAAGTCTTCAAATTGCCAAGCTGATCAGTTGCAGTCCCTCAGTACCTTCTAAAACCTAGAGGCAGTGCCATCAGATGAACTTTCCCTTGGATGGGAAAGGAGAGGAAGAGAGTTGCTGTATGCTAAGAAGAAAGTAGCTAAAAGTAAAAGTAAGCTAAAAGTAAAAATGTTGGTATACATAATGGATGCTTGCAGGCCAGCCTCCTATGGTAATGCCTAATGGGGTAGTTACAAGAACAAGTCCAGTATGGAATTTTGGAATTGGGTTAGGTGAGCACTACTTGGACCCTCTTCCCTTGCCAATTCTACACTGCTCCACATCACATCAAACATGTAAAGGCAACCATTTCTCACAGAAAATACCATTTCCACAAAACCAAATGCTTATCTGCATTTGATCACTTGACTTAATATTACAATGTCCTTTATTGACATTTAATTCAGTATTTGTTAATTTCAATTTTTTTCTTTTCTCTTTTCTCTTCCTTTTTGTTTTGTTTTGTGGGCAATAATTTATTTCTTTTTTAGGCATCAAATAATTTTTCAAGCTCTTGAAATGCTTATAGGTTTGAGCAATGTGCCTATATTGCCCGATGGAGGGACAGGAAGTTCTTGCAATGCACAGTTGGCCCCCTCTACTTTGTAGTGCCTCTGTTCACCATGTCTCTTAGGCATTTATCAACAGGGACCCCTAGGTCTATTGGACATAGTAATATCATACGTGATACAAAAACAAGTAAGATGACAGTTAGAACAGCTTTTGCTGACAGAGCAGATCCTCAGATTATCTTATATCAAACATACTCCTAATCCAGAAGTATATCCCTTAAAGAAGAAAGAAAAACAATTTTCTTTTTGCAATAGAGTTATTCTTGCAAAATAAGTTTTGCAGAGTTATTTAGCTTGGATATTAATGTGCATTGTATATCTTGTTGAAGGAGTTCAACTCGATTGCTCTTGGATAGTTAGTTTATAGAATTTATTTAAATTTTTTCCAGTAGCACTAGGTTCTTTTAGTGGATTGCTTAGATTCAGTTTTCAAGACTTCCACTAGCAACTGAGTTCTTTAAGAAAATTATTTCACTTCGTAAAACTCAGTTTTCTCACCAGAAATAGAACAATAGTAATATTGTAATGACGTTGTAAGATAATACATGAAAATCACTTAAGTGCAGAGCTTAACATTTACCATTCTCTTTGCTAGGTATTATTAGAATTAGTATTGCTTCTAGTGCCCACAAAATATCCAAATAGTTTTAAATACAGCCATGCCAAAAAAAGTGTTTTAATATTGGAGAGAAAGTAGGATACACATTGAATATGGTATGAATTACTTTTAATAAAACTTGTGATCTTTGCTCTAACTGGGAGTTAACAAACTCCAGCCTACCACCTGTTTTTGTGTGGCTCACAGGTTTAAAATTGTTTTTACATTTTTGAATGTTGGGGAAAAAAATCAAAGAGATTTAGAGGTGATAAATGTTTGCATATAAGACTAAAATATTATTCATTAGGAAATACAGTAAAAGTTATACAAAAGTAGAAATTTCTTTACTGAGGATAGAATATTTCTAAAGAAAAATAAGATCTATAATATAATGGTTAAATTTCTGGAGCCACATTTCTTCATAACCTCCATTTTCTTATGGATAAAATAGGAGAATCAAGTGAACTGCCTTGAAGGACTAGTGTGTCAAATTATATGTTTGCAAAGTACTTAGTACAGCTGTTGGCAGGTCTGCTACTGTGCTCTTGTTGACTTTATTACTACTACTATGATCTCATGAGAAAGATGTAGCAGTCTCATTTATTCTTCAAGTTTCACCACTATCAAATTTTACCTACTTGCAAGTGATGGTGAGTTTTTCTTCTCTACCCTCTGTGTATGAAAGATCCGACCCTTTCTTTGGGGATTTTTTTTGAATGGAGGGGCACAGCTCCCCTTGGAACACTGGTTGGCATCATTCTGATAGGTTTTTGGACAGCCTTCATGGTTCTTTATTCTGGTTTGGTATCTGGTGCATTGTTATCATTATTGTTGCTGTTATTACTCCATATCATTGTTGTATTACTTGATCTGTAGCCCAAAGTTCAGTTCTGTTCTCCCACACATATAGGCTTCCAGTGCCTGAATTTCACTTACCAGGCTTGCTTAAATTTGAGTCAGAAAACAGACTGGGTCATGAAGTAGAATACGGTTTTGGCTTTAGGTAGGCCTGAATTCAAATCCTAGTACTGGTTCTTACTGATTTTGTGACTTGGATCTGTTACAAGATCTCTCTGTGAGACAATTTTATCAGTAGTAAAATGGATAAGATAATGTGTACTTCAGTAGGGTTTGAGGAAGATGAAATGGGATGATTGCTATACTCTCCTATAATCAGAGCTGTGTGATTTATAACTGATTAAACATGGTTTTCCTGATCATCCCTCAGTTCCTTAGTCAAAAGCTAAATCTCTTATTATGGTTTATATGAAAAAAATTGTGCACAATTATATCTCTGACTTCTAGCACTATTTCATTTCTCTTTCCTGTTCAAACAACAGGATTACCAAAGTAGTGGCCTACTGAAGAAGGGAGGGACAGGTGACCTTAGGAGAGGAATGATAGGTGTATGTGTTCTCTCTTCCCCTTCCGCCATTGAGAAAGGGTAAAAGAAGGTCTTTGTCCTTCAGAGTTTCTAAATTCTGGGCCTTTTTGCCCTTTAGGGCAGATAAACTGGCTCTTCTAAGCTCTGAGCTCTTTTTCAAAGGTTCTAGAATTCTGTTTTCAGAGAAACAGGAGACCTTTTGTGTTTCATGGCCAAAGGAGAGGAGGATGGGGCCCAGGAGTTGAGTACAAGCCCAGAAGTGTCAGGAACAATGAATAATTAAAAGAATTCCTATGAATATTGCTACAAAGAATAGTGTGGTGACTAGATGGGGAGGCCTACACATCCCTGTGTTCCTAGGGCCACTGACAGGAGTGGAGTGATGTCTCTACTAGTCAAGCTCCTTGGTATTGCATGAAGAGAGCCTTGAGAAGTCCTAAGGTTCCTTGTAGGTTCCTCTTTCATTCCACTGGTCTCTAGGATCTGTTGTACCCTAACATGTTCACCGAAAACACCCTGGAGCTCATGCTTACCAGAGGCCACTGCTTTATAATTATATAACCTATATTTATAGAGTATTTACTGTATGACAAGTTCTTAGTCTGTTGTAATAGTTACTTTTACATAGTCATGACCAGAATACCTGAGAGAACAAATTGAAGAAAAAAGATTTATTATAGCTTACAGTTTGAGTCCATGGTCACTTGGCCCCATGTGCTTGGAGAGAGCATCATGACCATGGGAGCAAGTAGAGGAGGAGGCTGTTCACCTCTTGTGGGTTGGAAGAGGCAGGAAGCAGAGAGAGCAGGGCACTGGGGACCAGGTATAACTTTCAAAGGCATATACCTAGGGACCTACTTCCTCCAGCTAAGCTTCACCTACTAAAGTTTCCACCAACTTCCACAATAGTGCCACCAGCTAGGGATCAAATATTAACCCCCACGAACCTGTGGAGAAATTTCATATTCAAACTATAACATCTGGAGTTAGATTTTTGAAAGGGAGAGAACAAAAATCTTTCCTTCATAAAACTTAAATTTTAGAGGTTGTGGAGAGTAATACTATAAGCAAACAAACAAAATGTTTAGAATGTCAGATAGTCAAATAGGGGATAACAAAGCAGAGAAGCAGATGTAGAGTGTAGGGAATAGGAACTGTAGCATCAAATAGGATGATAACTGAGAAGTGTACATTTGAGGAAAGACTTAAAGGAATTCATAGAGAAAAACATGATTATCTCAGAGAAGAGTATTCATGGCAGAGGGAGCAGCAAGTACAAGAGCCCTGAGATGGGTGCATACCCTGTATTTTGGGGGAATAGCAAGACATGTGAAGCTAAAGCAGAATGAGGGGAAGAAGAAGCTAAGAGCAGACAAGTTACCTAAGAATCATACAGAGCATCATAGGTCTGTGAAAAGACTTTGGCTTTTCTCTGAGTGAGATGGAAAGCCATTGGAGGGGTTGGGGCTGAAGAATAACAAGATCTGACCACTTGTTGAGGGGTAAGAAAAGAAGTTAGGAGTGAGGTTATTGCAGAGGTAAGATAACTTGGAGTATGGCGTCTCCAAAGAATAAGGTGAGAAGTCATTGGCTTCTGTTTACATTTTAAAGGTAGAGCCATCCTTGTTTGCTGGTGATTAGATGTGGGGTATCTAAGTAGGAGACATCAAAGATAATCCCAAGCTTTTAATCTAGACAACTGGAAGGATAAAATTTTATTTCTCACTGGGATAAGGAGCTGAAGAAATAACATGTTCGGGGGGAATCACACATTTGTTTTAGTTATGTTAAATCAAGTTTCCTATTAGATATGCAATTGAATATATATGGGTAGTTAAATTTGTATAAGTTTGCAAGGGAGCAGTCTATGCTATAAACACAAATTAGGGGATCATCAGTAATCAGGCAGGATTTAAAGCCACATGAGGGACAATGCTCTTGCTCTCATGATAGTGAAATTACAGTGGAACTTTGAGGTAGGGTAGTGCACATTGTTACACATCAGACTGGGGATACCAGGGTAAAGTCACCCATCACAATAGTGCCTTAATCTAAATTCTGTAATGAAATTCAAATACTTCCTAAAAGAAACTTCCAATGATAATCATTCAACTCCTTATAATTTTAGTGTTTATTAGGGCTGATCCAAATGCCCAAGTAGCTAAATTAAAAATAATAGTGAGGATGATTAGAAGACAGGAGAAAAATTCTTTGCAATTAAAACTTAACAGCTTATGTGGAATCCTAGCCCAGGATGGTAGGGAGTCTACAAATTCTTGTGAGACCCATGTGAACCAGAATGGGGTGTGAACTACTGCCCAGAATAGCAGTTGTCTGGAACAAGAGACCCATGAGGAGTAGTTATCAAGACACCTGCTGCAACAGTCAATCTCTAGGCCCAAATAATAGAGGAAGTTGGGGTCTGTGACATTCAAGGCTGTCCCAGTCTCTTCCCACTGCAGAGTACCATAATGTACCTTAACAAGCTTTTTTCCAACTGGTTTTTACTAAATCCAAGAATATGATGTGTTTTTAATTTGACCTTAAAGTTAAAGATAATGCCCACAATTGGATGGTAGCTGGACTCAGAAGGATGGTTAGCCTTTTAGTTGGTCTTAGAAGACTATTTGTAAACTTGTAAATGAGATTTAGTTTGGGACAATGAAAAAAGTTAATGAGCTATCCTGAAACTACATGACATATTGAAATCAAAGGACAGATTTAAGCAAATGGGCTCCTTTGATAATGATAATATATCCTAGGGTCAGATTTCTTGGTGGCTTTCTAAACTGTTCCCTACAATAGTTTAAAATTATCTTTGCCTCTTTTCTTGCTGCTATGACAGAATATCTGACTCTGGGTAATTTAAAAAGATTAAGAAGTTATCTTTATAGTCATGGATGCTGATAAGCTCAAGATTATCATCTTGAAAGTTCTCATCTAATAAGATTTGTCCCTTGATAGTGGCATTAATTCATTGTGAGAGTGGTTCATGAACTTTAGGGGACACATTCAAGCCATAACAACAATGGAATTATGTATAGAAGATAAAAAGAAGACTTTCTGATGAAGAAATATAAAAATGTGCATGTTGGCTGGTAGGAGAGTACCATTAAGCTTACAGTCAATCCGGTAAAGCAGCTGAAATGGGCAGTATGTTTATGATTCCAAAATGCAAGCCACCATACCATCTCACCAGAACAATTAGCCTGCAATGGGTAGTAAAGGAGAGAGGCAGGAAGCAACCATTAGTACCCTTGCTCACTGCTGCCAAAGCTCATTTTTCAGTTTCTCTGGTACTGACTACCAAATTCATTGTTTTCCTAGAAATCAGAGTTCTATAGGCATAGGCTTTAAGTATTTCAACCCAAATGCAGTGTTGTGCCAATAACATTGCAATTTATATTGAAAACCAAGGAATTAACGGGATCTAAATCAGTGGTTTATTTATCAGGATTTTATGAATATCTTATCAAGACAAAGATGCCCCTCTGAAATTGTGATCAATCTTGAGTTATTGGTGTTATTGCAGTGTCATCTCAGCTCTCCATTTCTCTCATTGCATCTCCCACATCTCCACTCCTCACAAGATCAGCCATACCTATCCCTGCTACCTCTTTGCTATTCTTCAAACAGGCCAAGCCTACCTCATGGCAGGACTGAATGCATAATTTTGGGGGTCTAGTGCAAAATGACAATTTGGATTCTCTTGCAAAAAAATAACTAAGAACTTCAACACAGTGACTAAGAGTTTTAAAGAAAGCATGAAGTCCTTATGTAAGACCTGAAACTTTGAAACTACTACAGGAAAATATAGGGGAAAACTCTTAAGATACAGACACAGGCTTTGACTTTCTGAGTAAGACTGCAATTGCTCAGGAAGTAATAGAAAAAATTGACAAATGGAATTGCATCAAATTAAAAAACTTCAGCATTGCAAAGGAAGCAATTATCAGAGTGAAGAGACAGACTATAGAATGGGAGAAAATCTTTGCCAGCTATTCATCTGACAAGGGATTAATATCCAGAATATATAAAGAATTAAAAAAATTGAAACCCAAAAGAATAAGCAATCCAATAAAAATGGGCAAATAAGAACTGAATAGATAGTCCTCAAAGAAGTACAAATGGCCAATAAATACAGGAAGAAATGTTCAACATCTTTAGCCAAAAAGGAAATGAAATCAAAATGACATGAGAGTCCATCTCATCCAAGTCAGAATTACCATGATCAAGAAAACAAACAAGAACAAATGCTGGTGAGGATGGGGAAAGAGAAACCCTTACACACTGCTAGTAGTAATGAAAATTTGTGTATCAACCACAAAAATTAGTGGGGAGGTTAACTCCAAAAATAAAAATGGAACTGCCATATGATCCTGCTATATCCCTCCTGGGCATATAGGCAAAGTAATGGAAGTCAGCATACACTAGAGGTACCTGCATACTCATGTTTAAAGTAGCACTGCTCACGATAGCCAAGCTATGGAATCAGTGTAGGCACCCATCAACTGATGAATGGATAAAGAAATGTGATAAGTGTCCACTGCTGCATATTATTCAGCCATAAAGTAGAATGAAATTATTTTATTTGTAGAAAAATGGATAAAACTGGAGAACATTATGGTAAGTGAAATAAGCCAGTCTCATGAAGGTATCATGTTTTTTTCTCATATGCAGAATATAGATTTAAGAAAAAGAAAAACAGAAAAGGTATAAAAGTAGAAGGGAAAGGGTAACAGCAAGAGGGGGAGGAGGACAGTAGAGGATAATAGATGAACATTTCCAAAGTACACTACATCTATGTATGAAAATGCCATAGTGAAACACATTATTTTGTACAATTACTACATGCTAATGAAAAGTGAATGGAAGAAAGTTTTTAAAAAAGAAAGAAAAGAAGGCATGAGGTGCTTCTGAGAGGGGCCCTGTGTGATGACACAGGTCACACAGTGTGCCTCATGGCCTGTATACTTGGCATGTTCTCCCCCCAGAAGCTCTCTCATTAGATACTTGCTGAAGCCCTTTACTTTTCATCAGGAGGCTTTCCCTTAACACCTCACTCAAAGAGATTCACAACCTTTCCTTCTTTTTTTTGCTCTTGAGTTATCTTAATTCATAGAACCCAATCACTTTTCATGTTTTTTGTTTATTGTGTGTTTCCTTTCACTGGAATGCAAGGCCCAAGTAAGCAAGAACACTGTCTTGTTTATTGCTGCTGCTCTGGGGTCTAGAATAGTGCCTGGCACATACATATCTAACAAATATTTGCTGAATGAATGATTGAATGAACCCATTGTTTTAGTCAATAAAAGTCAGGTAAGCTTGTATATTAGTTTATCCTCCCTTTTTAAAATGTTCTTAGGCTTCTTATATCTAAAGTAAATATTGCCCTTTTTGCTTCTTCTCCAAAGGAAAAAAAAAGTGCTTACAGTGGTGGATCATGTTTAGTCTACAGAGCTGCATAATGAACAAAGTAAAAAAAAACATTATAAGCCCTGTAGAGCCTCTAGTTTGATAGAGCTTATTCTTTTAAGAAAGTTCTCTTTGCAAAGATATATGTAGTTTTATAATCTTCTACTTCAATTTGTATTTATAATTTGAAGACAAAAAAGTGCCCAACTTCCTTAGGCAAACATTTTTTGGCTACTGTTTTGTATGTTACATACAAGGAAGCAGCAGCCTCAGAAATTTAACACACCCCCTCCCCAGCACTACTGCTGCCACTTAGATTCTTCTTCCTATCTCCAGCCTCCCTGGGGGAGGAAGAAGGGAAGGGCAGAGAAGAAGGGCAGGGCGGAGAAGAAGGGCAAGCTACAGAAGATTGGAGAAAGATTAAAGAAATTTAATTTATGATACAGCATTTTCTCTTTCTGCAGAAGTTATTTGCTAATTGCCTAATAAAAGCTTCATGTGTGTGCCAGAAAAAGAAATTATCTAGACAACCTCAGTGACCATATTTAGGACTTTTCTTTCATCAGGCATCAATCATAGGCTCATTCAACTTATCTGCCATGATCTTCTTTTAATAAAAATCCATGTCAACAGGTTTCAAACCTTTCATCACGTGGTGTTTCCATATTGATTTTTTTAAAGGATTCTTGACCCTTAGTTTAAAAACTAGCATTAGCTTTTTTGCATGCTGGAGTTTTCTTTCTTTTCCTTTGAGAGTTCAATCATTTTTTGTGTTTTGCCCATTGGGCAGTCTTCTTTTATTCCTGAAATTTATAATGCTTTAGTATTTTACTTTTTTTTTCTTATTGTAGGAGCTTTTAAAAATCTTTAAAAAATATATAATCTGCCTCTTTCAATAGGTTAACATGGCATTCTTGATAAAAGCAAAAGTAAAAGCTGCTTAAGTGACATTTTTAATGCTCAAACTTCTCTTGGCTCTCTAATAAACAGTTTCATTGTTTTTGGAGGTCATTTTATCATGTACAGTGTGTATACTACCTACTCTGACCCCAATGTTTTCTTTAAGTATTGCTTTGCCATTTTATTTCCCTTCTCCTTATCTGTGTGGTTGGTAGTGAATATTCACCAAGCATTCATTATATAGGAAGGGCTGAGATAAGCATATACTTACCCTTCCTCATCAGAGCCTCACCATGACCATATGAAATAGGTACTATTATTAAACTTGTTTTTCAGATGAGAAAAAAGACTTGGAGAGCATTCCACCTGAGATAATAGAATAGTACATGGCGAAGCTGAAATTCAAAGTAATATTTGTCTCAGGCTGATACTCTTAACCAGTATAATAAATGCTTCTATATAATTCATGTCTTGGGCAGTTTTCCCTTTCCAAATCCAATCTTTCTCTAGTTTTCAATCCAGTCTTCACTATAGTCATTTACAATTTTGTTAACTAAGGTGGCAAAAGCCTGATAGTTCAGGGCAAAGATTCTAAGTCAGACAAAGTGGCCCTCAAACCAGCCTAGCACATGTGAGGAATAATCTTGAGTAAACGATTTAGCCTTTTGTGCCTCAGATTCCTAATCTGAAAATTAAGAACAATAGTGCCCATGTCATAGGACTGTGGTACTTAAATGAATCAATCCATGCAGAGCATTCAGAATATTCTCTGTGTGTGGTACGATGGCAAATCTACGTTCACTACATTTAAAGAGAAAATCTTTAATGAGTAGTTATGTGAGAACCTGTAGCTAAGTTGTAAATTTCTCCTACTAATGCTTTCCCCACAAGGTTGGTTCATTTCTTAAGACAACCTCTATAATCCTTATCATCCCACTTGCCCTTTTGCAATGTAACTTTTCTAATCCTATCATTAAGAGGTGGTGTCTATTTTCTGTTCCTTGAATTTGTGCTAGCCCCATGACTTGTCTTGACCAGTAGAAGGTGGTGAAAATGATGCAATATGACTTGCAGGGCTAGATCTTACGAGGTCTCACAGCTTCCTTTTGGACTTGTGGGAGCCTTCATGTAAAGATGTGGCTAGGTTATTGAAAGATGAGAGATGGTGTAGAGGAAGAAACCCAGATAGTCCCTGTTCTTTTCAATTATCATGGCTAGGATTCCAGGCATGTGAGTGAAAACTGGAAACCTGGATCCTGTAGTTTGTTTCAAATTACCTCAGTCAACACCAAACAGAACAGAGCCAGACTGCCAATTTCCATTCAAATTGCAGGATCATGAGCAAACAAATCAAATATAGTCACATGGCACATTACAAAATTTTAGTCAATAATGGACCATATATACAATGATGATAGTCTTTGTAATGTCACAGTGCCTTGCGTTACTCACATGTTTGAGGTGATGCTGATATAAATATACTTACTTTTAGATGCCTCCAGTCATCTAAAGTTACAACAATGCAATTATGTACAGTACATTGTACTTGACAATGATAATGAAAGATTATGTTATTGGTTTATGCATTTACTATACTATACTTCTTATCATTACTTCAAAGCATATTCCTTGTACTTACAAAAAGATTATTGTGCTACCCTGGTAGCACCCTCATAAATCTCATCTTTTGAGTGCATCAAGGGGCTGTAACGAGTGATTGACCTATACTACGTAACTTTGTGTGGTACACTCTATGATGGTTATACAATAATGAAATCACCTAGCAATGCATTCCTTCTCTCTTTCTTTCAAACAGTGTTTGGTGGGTTTCATTATGCTGTCCTCATATGTACATATGGAGCATACTTCCATCCTCTTAAGATAGTTATTTCACAGCAATAAATAACTACAACAGGCTTTGCAGCTTCCATTTTCACTGTTTTGGAAGTCAGTCATCATGTATAAAGCTTGAATTATGTTATGGAATGATGAGAGCCTATGTGGAAAGAATGAAGTTCCAGCTTCTATCCATCCTTACCAAAGGTTGGGATTTTTAGGTAAAGCTACTATTTTAGACTTTCTAGCATAGTTCAGCTATCAGTTGCATACAGCCACATTAGGAAACCCCAGGAAGACTAACAAAAGAATTACTTAAGCAACCTATAGAATCATGATTATTGCCTTAAGCCACTATATTTTGGGACTATGTATTATGTGGCGATAGATAATGGAAGCAGCCACCATATACCAGTGCGTCCCAGACGTGAAGGTGGTCAGGTCTTTGGTTTATAGTATGCATTTGCAGTATAATAGTTTTTAACCATTATTGAAGTGCTTTCTATGTGTCCAACACTTTATACATGCTGTCTCGTTTGATCCCCATGATCATGCTATAAGACAGATAATTAAGACTAAACTTCCAAGATGCTAGGTCACTTACCAAGGCTTCACAGATAGCACAATCACAGTAGAATGTTGAAGTATAATGTCAACGTCTCATTTCAGGCTTCCTCCAACTTGTTTCTCTCTGTGGCAGTTAGCTCACCTCACTACTTCCAGTCTTGCATTCATCCTTCCAGCAGGTTCAATTGGTCCTCCCTACTGAAATCAGTGGTGTCAAATAAATGTCTATCAGATCCATTGATTCACCCATTTAACACCCTTATTAAGATATCTATAGGATATTTGATTCACGCTAATTAATGCCCATGGGACATGGGATAAAGTCTGTGGCATCCAAAACTCTCTTCTTGCTTCTCCAGGTACATCTCTTGGCACTACCTTTGCTTATTTTTTTAACCATGTGAAATTACTTGCAATTCCTGAACCCCATCTTGTGTCACCCCTCCATCTCTTTGCACAAAGCCCTCAGTTAGGAATACTCCCCCCAATTTGTTACCCTCTTCCACTGGCATCTCCACTCACCTTTTAAGACTTGGTTCAAGGTTTACCTTGACTATGAAGCCATGGTATCCAGTCTCCCAAGCACAGTTGACTACTCCACACTTGTGCCCCCACTAAAACTGTACACTTACTTAATGGAGCCTTCATATTTAACCTGTTGTTTGAAGGAACTTTTTTTCTTTTAGCAACCTGAGAGCTCCTACTCTTCAAATACATCCTGTGCCCACAACACCTAGGTTGGGTTGGTCCTTAATGAAAAAGTGCTGCAGTGAGGAGAGAAGTGTGACTCAAAAAGGGACAGTCACATTGTCATGGATCATGCCACCTGATATGCACAAGTACCCCATTCATGTAGAGCCATCATTTCCTTTTATATGCAAAATTTCAAACTCCTCAGTTCCTGTTCCCATTCTATAGAAATCCCAACATCATTTTCCTCTTCCTTGACCTTCTAGGTAAATATCACCAGAGATTCAAGAAGTGGGGTGATGAGGTGGGGGCTCCCAGTTCCCTTGGTCACTTCTTGCTCCCACATTCTGTGTATCCTAACACTGTCATTCTTCCTGTGGCTGCCACCCTCTTTCTGCACTGCTCTCCTCTGGATAGATTCTGTCCTAATTTTTTGTTTTCCCAAAGCAGTTTGGACATAAGAAGTCTGTGATGACTGGAAGACATTTTTTTTCAATTATTTTCAAAGTTTTGAATAGGTAATACGGTCATATACTTCATAGTTTACAATATATGAAAGGGTGTACAGTATAAATTCTTGCTCCCAGCTCTGCCCTCATCTGCTTTATTTCCTCCCTATCCCTACCTTACATAGTCACTTGATTAGCTTCTTTGATACCCCTCTAGGCTTACTTATGCAAATATATACAATGAAAATACAAAAAAAAAATCCTTTCTGTTGAACGTTGTTGGCAAAAGTAGTGAAAATATGCTGCCTGGATCCACTTTCAAATCTGTGCTGTCATCTGCTCTCTATGGGGCCTTTCCCACTGCACAGAAAAATCCCTTCTATTCCATTTTCCCACAAAGATGATTTCCATGGTGACAGTAAAAAAATTGTCTCAGAGGTAGTCTTAGAAGGTCTTACAAGTAAACTTTAATAAAATATGGGACCAGATAGTGAACTTGCCATGGCAAATGTTGGACCAAGGTCTCTGTAGCTATTCCAACCCTCCTTAACCCTAAACACGAGAACTTTCTCTGGGATAGCAGACTTTTAGTATTGTTTAGACTCACAGACAGGACTACACATAAGGAAAGAACTAGTAATATTTAAACCTGCTATTAGACAGCACTGTCCTGACTCCTGACTCAGGGGATATGTCACTGGCCACTTTCTCCCCAAGACTCCTGTCCACTGCTAATCTGACTGGGCTTCTCTTGACATCCTCCCCTCCATTTTAAAAACACTTCTTTTCCAAGTTCTGGAACTCTCTCCCTGCTGTCTCCCCTCCCAGGCTGCCCTGAAAAGTCCTAATTCCTTTTTGTTTTATACATGAAGCAATTTAGCTTTGAGGGACTGACATTCCAGGCAGTAATTTGGGAATACCTAGAAGAAATTGGGGGTGGGAGACTATCATCATGAGCAGTGTCTAATTCAAGCAATCAAGCTATATGATGCTTGGAAATATATCATATGCCCATAGATAGGAAAGCATTAGAGCACCCTGCAGTTCAGATTAATGATGATAACACATCATTAAAAAGATGAAGTTATCATCTTTTGGGGCTAATGTATTTTATACTCTTGTTCTCTGTATTGGTTTTATGGTAAAGATAAATGTTCCAGGTATTCACCTATATTACCCAGTCTCACTTGCACTTAGCTTGTAGACCACGTGACTATGAGCAGAAATGACATTGTGTCTTTTCCGGACCGAGGTAATTAGGAGTCAAGGTGCCTTTTTCTATCCATTTCCTGCCCTGCTCTGGAGAGCAAGTGTTCCATGTGGCATAGTTATATATTGTAGGAGGGCCTGACCCATATTGGGCCATGATATGAGTGAATAATAAACATTTATTATGATAAGCCATTGAAAATTTTTTGGATATTTGCACTAATATTTAACTGTATATCTGTGCCTCTTGAACCAATGTTGTTGGAAAGAGACTGAACCTAAAATCTCAAAAACAATTAAGATATGCAAATGTGTCTCCATATACTGTGTGGATTACACTTTGAAAATCTTTGTAATTGTTTATGCATTTAGGAGTTCTGCAGATGGAGAAGCTTATTCCATTAAAAGTATTCTAGTGTCTTAACACTTATTCTCAAAGCTAGCAAGAACACTGAAAGTGTTCTTTTTCTCTGTTGCCCTTTCCATTACTCTTACTTCTGAACACTCAGGGACAATGTCCTGTCTGGCCCACTTCCAAATTTCTGCAGACCTTTTCAGAAAAATTCTGTTTTGAAATTTGTTTTCTTAAAGTTTTTCAAGGTAAACATAGAAATCTATCTCTATTGTAAGGAAAGTGAAATTAATTAAGAAGCTTTCTACTTAGACTTTTCAAAGTTCCTAATGACCAACTCAATTTTCTGTCATCCAACATGGACACCTATCAGGCCTCTGGCTGCTCTGATACCTTTTCTGCTCTCTAACCATGATTTGGTCAGTCATATTTCCATGGCTATCACATAGTAATTTTTCCAGCTTTCTAGGATTCCTATAACAGAATACAGCTGAGTGGCTTATTGTCTCACAATGTGGATGTCAAAGTTCAAGATAAGATGGCCACAGGGCCTCCCTTAAAGGCTCTGTCTTAGGTCTCTCTCTGAGCTGGTGCTAGTTGTCAGCCTGTGGAAACATATCTCCAAGTTTTAGATGGTATTCCCTTTGTGTGGGTGTCTGACTCCAATTTTTCCATTTTTATAAGGACATCAGTCAGTCATATTAAGTTAAAGGCCTACTCTACTCTAGTATGACTATTCAATAACTTAACTAATTACATTTGCAACAACCCTATTTCCAAGTAAGGTCACATTTTGAGGAACTTTAGCAAATGAATTTTAGGGCACAAAATTCAACCCTTAACAATTGTCAGTCTAACCATATGTAACTATAATGGTTAACAACAAAGGCCTCATTTCAGTTGGCATTCCATTTTCATCCTTTGTTTCTAAAATAGTGTCCTTGCAGCAAATCAATCCTAAGAGGAAAGTTTATAGCCATGAGTGCATATATTAAAAGGACAGAAAGATCTCAAATCAATGACCTAATACGACAGCTCAAACTCCTAGTAAAACAAAAACAAGCAAATCCCAAAACAAGCAGAATGAAAGAAATAATTGAGATAAGGACTGAAATCCAATGAAATGGAAACAAAAAAAGAAAAACCATACAAAGAATCAATGAAACAAAAAGCTGGTTCTTTGAAAAAATAAGATTGACAGACCCCTGACAAACCTGACTAAAATGAGGAGAGAAAAAACCCAAATCAGTAAAATCAGAAATGCAAAAGGGGAGATAACAACAAACACCACAGAAATCCAGGAAATCATTAGAGACTACTTTGAGAGCCTAAACTCTAATAAATTTGAAAATCTTGAAGAAATGGACAGATTTCTAGAAACTTACAACCACCCAAAACTAAACCAAGAAGTTATTAATCACCTGAATAGACCTATAACACAAAAAGAAATTGAAGCAGCAATCAAGAGCCTCCCAAAAAAGATAAGTCCAGGACCAGATGGATTCACTGCTGAATTCTCTCAGACGTTTAAAGAAAAACTAATACCAACTCTCCTCAAACTGTTCCATAAAATAGAAAGGGAAGGAACACTGCCTAACTCTTTTATGAAGCCAATATTACTCTCACCTCAAAACCTGATAAAGACACCTCCAAAAAGGAGAACTATAGGTCAATTTCCTTAATGAATATCGATGCAAAAATCCTTAATAAAATCATGGCAAACCAAATCCAACAACTCATCAGAAAGATCATACACCATGACCAAGTTGGCTTCATCGCAGGGATGCAGGGGTGGTTCAACATACGTAAATCTATAAATGTAATACAGCACATTAATAGAAGCAAAGACAAAAACCACTTGATCATCTCAAGATGCAGAAAAAGTCTTCAACAAGATCCAACACCACTTCATGATAAAAACTCTAAGAAAACTAGGAATAGAAGGAATGTACCTCAACATTGTAAAGGCTATATATGACAAACATACAACCAACATCATACTTACCAGTGAAAAACTGAAACCATTCCCTCTAAAATCAGGAATGAGACAAGGGTGCCCACTATCCCCGCTCCTATTCAACATAGTACCGGAATTTCTAGCCAGAGCAATTAGGCAAGAAGAAGAAATAAAAGGAATACAAATAGGTAAAGAAACTGTCAAAATATCCTTATTTGCAGACGATATGATCCTATACCTTAAAAACCCAAAAAACTCTACCCAAAAACTCTTAGACACCATAAACAACTACAGTAAGGTGGCAGGATACAAAACCAACCTACAAAAATCATTAGTTTTTCTATACATCAACAATGAACAAACTGAGAATGAACACATGGGAACAATTCCATTCACAATAGCCTCAAAAAAAAAAAAATCAAATATCTAGGAGTAAATTTAACAAAGGAAGTGAATGACCTCTACAAGGAGAATTACAAACTCCTGAAGAAAGAGACTGAGCAAGACTACAGAAGATGGAAAGATCTCCCATGCTCATGGATTGGTAGAATCAACATAGTAAAAATGGCTATACTACCGAAAGCAATCTACATGTTTAATGCAATTCCCATCAATATCCCAATGACTTTCATCACAGAGATTGAAAAATCTACCCTAAAGTTCCTTTGGAAACACAAGAGACCGTGAATAGACAAGGCAATACTCAGCAAAAAGAGCAATGCTGGAGGTATCACAATACCCAACTTCAAACTGTATTACAAAGCAATAGCAATAAAAACAGCATGATACTGGCATAAAATCAGACATGAAGACCAGTGGAACAGAATGGAAGATTCAGATATGAATCCACACAACTATACCCACCTCATTTTTGAGAAAGGTGCCAAAAACATACAATGGAGAAAAGACAGCCTCTTCAACAAATGTTGCTGGGAAAAGTGGTTACCTGTCTGCAAGAAACTGAAACTAGATCCATATCTATCACCCTGTACTAGTATCAACTCAAAATGGATCAAGGACCTAAATATCACACCTGAAACTCTGAAGTTACTACAGGAAGGAGCAGGAAACACTCTGGAACTAGTAGGGGTAGGCAAAGACTTCCTCAATACAACCCCAGCAGCCCAGCAACTAAGAGAAAGGATGGACATATGGGACTTCATACAATTAAAAAGCTTCTGTACAACAAAAGAAATGGTCTCTAAACTGAAGAGACTACCCACAGAGTGGGAAAAAATATTTGCCAGCTGTACATCAGACAAAGGACTGATAACCAGAATATACAGGGAACTTAAGAAACTAAACTCTCCTAAAATCAATGAACCAATTAAGAAATGGGCAACTGAACTAAACAGAACTTTCTCAAAAGAAGAAATTCAAATGGCAAAAAAACACATGAAAAAATGCTCACCATCTCTAGCCATAAAGGAAATGCGAATTAAAACCACACTAAGATTCCACTTCACCCCTGTTAGCATAGCTATGATCAAAAACACCACCAACATCTTGGCAAGGATGTGGGGAAAAAGGAGCCCTGATATACTGCTGGTGGGAATGCAAGCTGGTGCAACCACTCTGGAAAAAAATTTGGAGGCTTCTTAAAAATCTAAACACAGACCTGTCATATGATCCAGCAATCCCACTCCTGGGGATATACCCAAAGGAATGCAATACAAGTTACTCCAGAGGCACCTGTACACCCATATTCATTGCAGCTCTATTCACAATAGCCAAGTTATGGAAACAACCAAGATGCTCCAGTATTGATGAATGGATCAAGAAAATGTGGTATTTGTACACAATGGAATTTTGTTCAGCCATGAAGAAGAATGAAATGTTATCATTTGCAGGTAAATGGATGGAACTGGAGAACATCATCCTGAGTGAGGTCAGCCAAGCTCAGAAGACCAAAAATTGTATGTTCTCCCTCATATGTGGACTTTAGATCTAGGGCAAATGCAGCAATGTGGTTGGACTGGGATCACATGACAAGGGGAGAGCACATATGGGTGATATAGAAATAGGTAGAAAACCCAAAACATGAAAGTGTTTGATGTCCCCACTCCAGAGGAACTAATACCTTAAAAGACAGGTTATCATGAGAAGGGGATCAGTAACCAGTGTAAAGATCAGTTAAAGATGAATCAACATGGGTCATAACACGTGTACATGAAAGCAATGCTAGGAATATTTCTGTATAGCTATCCTTAACTCAACTAGGAAAACCACTTTATCTTCCTTATTATGCTTGTATCTTTTCTTCAACAAAACTAGTGATAAAGGCAGAGCAGGACCTGCCTGGAACTGAGGGGGGAAGGAGGGAGAGGCTCGGTAAGGGGGGTGGGGGAGGGGGGAGAAATGACCCAAACAATGTACGCACATGTGAATAAATGAATAATAAAAAATAAATAAATAAATAAGATAGTGTCCTTGAACATTAGTTTTCTGGGAGGTTTTGTGTGATACTTAAATAACATGTGTAATGTAATATTAGAGTAGGACTCATTCTGTCTCAATTTTAGCCATGGTCTCAAAGACAAAAAAGAAAATAATTAATTGCAAAGTACCTCCACATTCTAAAGTAAGTTGCTAGTCTATCCATGTAAGACATGCTTATACAGTACAAAGCCTTTTGGGCTGGTATATCAATAACCCATCTCTACTGATAAAAGAGGCCAGGAAATTTTTAAGAAGAAAGTTGTTCTTCCTTTTACCTATGGGAGGGTTTACAGGAGTGTTTTCCCCTTACTTCAAGATGACAGGGCCCTGTCTGAGAACTTGAGGGAAGTAGGAACTGATAATTGACTCAAGTCTGGGAAGATTAAATGTGAAAGGCTCTGGCTGGCACTTGTCTGCCTAGTGACTGCAGGGGCTCAAATGCTTTCCCACTGACAGTGGAACAAGGAAGAGGGGAATTTCCTGTGTGTCAAGTGGATTGGTGGGATGAAGTTAGCCTGGAGCCATTTCAAAAGACTTTGCCTAAAAGGGCTTCCTGCCAAGCTGGACCTCAGTCAAAAGAAGATTGAATCTATCATCAGATATAGAAACTGAGGAGGTTTCATAATTGGCCAGCCTAGAAGGGAAACACAGTTGAAAGACTGTAACAGGGAGTTGTCTGAAGAATCTGTGTTCACACTCCAGCGGAGAAAAAATTAGCATTGGGAATCTGCCATACACAGGGGTCCCATGCCTAATTATGTTCAGACTAGTTTAGAAACTTGTCCTTGTAGTTTACTTCTTAGTTGAATTCCAATCCCAAAGAATCTTGAGGCAGATTAGTCACAGAGGGAGACATTGGATGAAGAAAAAGGAAGCAACAGCATTTTTCCAAGCAAGACCTGAGAGCAGTGAGACATGGTGCAGAAACTCACCATGTCCTCCTCAATATCAGGCTTTCAGTGTAATGGTGCATTTCCAGAAAGTGGTACATGTGAGATTTAAACTGGATGGGAGCATTGGCTTGTGTGATACTGACCCTGTGCTGAACATTTTAATGACTAAAATTAGATCATTTGGGGGTGATTAAATAAATTAGAGGAGTTCTCATGATCAGAAAGAGACTGAAAAGGCAATGAAAACTACCTTGTTTTATTCATGGAAAAGGGGGCAAACCTACCCATAGTGCTTGAATAGGATGTGAAAAGAATAAAGTCATCTTCTGCTTACAGATTACTGCCCTGCAGAAAGTCAGCACTTGGCAAAAGTTGCTATTAATCTGATGATGCTGGCAATTATTTTAGTTAACATTTTGACTGAAGGACCCATTCCATCTTTTGTGGTGATGTAAATGTATAGTTCCAGTGAAACAAATATCATGCCAGCAATTACATGTAGGAAGGGATTCAAAATGGGTAATTGGGGTTTTGCAAAATTTAGAAGAACAGTCTCTAAACTGAGCATCCAGAAATAACTTCTAGGAAATAATCATCAAACTGATTTGCCAAGGGTACAATAGCCCAGCCATAGTCATAAATATATAAAATTAAGAGTCCCCCCATGAAAACTTTTGAATCCTTGAACACACTTCACAGTTGCAGTCTTAGAATGGTAAAGTCACTATCATCATTGAATCCATTGGCCATAACACTTGTGAAGCTAGATACCGAAACGCTGTTGCAGAAAACCCTAATACCTGCACAGTCCTACTTGCCTGCAGCAACAAACATCCCAGCAGGCCAGTGGCCCTGGTCTCACTCCTGACTTTCAAGTCTATGTAACTGACAATCAGAACATTAGCTATGAAGGAGGCAGAAAAATCTAATTTTGAACTTTTGAGATCCTTTTCAATAAGGGGTATATCACTAAAGGTGGTTAGAATGGATGCTAACAGCTGGTGTTACAAATCTCCCATGCTGATTCTATGTCCATGACAGGACATCTTATTCTAGGGGCCTCAACCTTTAGCTAAAAGACCAAAGATTGGTTTCAGCTTAGCTTTTTATTTACTTTTTCTTTTCTTTTTTTTTTTTTCAGTACTGGAGTTTGAACTCAGGGCATACACCACCAGCCCTTTTTTGTGAAGGACTTTTTTTGAGTCTTGTGAACTGTTTCCCCAGAATGGCTTCAAACTGCAATCCTCCTGATCTCTTGCCTCCTGAGTAGCTAGGATTATAGGCACCCAGCTCAGCTGAGCTTTTTAAAATATCAACTTTGAGGTAGAATTTGCATACAACAAATGTACCTACTTTAAGGATACAGTTCAATGAGGTTTAACAATAAGGTAAATGTAATCACTACCATAATCAAGATATAAAATCACCATGCATGGTGGTGTACACATGTAGTCCCAGCTACTTGGGAACTTGGGGCAGGAGGATGGCTTGATCCCAGAATTGGAGGCCAGCTGAGTAACATACGGAGATCCCATCTCAAAAAAAAAAGATAAATCTTTCCATCATTCCCCAAAATTTCTTTGTGCCCCTCATTCCCCTCACCTCAAGAAACCACTGATCTGATTTCTGTCACTATAGACTAATTTTCCCTGTTCTAGAATTTCATATAAATAAAATCATGCAATGAGATACAACTGTTTTTAATATCTGCAAGTAGTTTTTTTCTTGCCAATAATCCAGCATGGAATAGTGGAGTAAATAGGGTCTTTGAGGTCAGACAAGCTCAGAGTTGAATCCTGGCTTTACTACCTACCAATTTTGACCTCAAGTAAGTTGAATGTGCTAAGCCTAGCTTTCTTATCTGTATAATAACTTAAAACAACAACAACAAAAACATTAATGAAGGTTAGAACTAATGTATGAAGCACACAATTGATACTCCATGCATGGTTAACTACTATCAGTCCTCCTGATGGTGGCCTATCATTTTCTGTTTGTGATACTTTTCCAGTCAAATTCATCTAAACTATAGTGCCTCTGTGGAGAATTTTGCTGCTGCCTTTCACATGTGACACCTGTAACAATGACTAAAAGCTAATCTTGGTAGTATCAGATTGCTTAGGTTTACTTCCAGGTTCTGCCACTTGCTGTGTGACTCATGTGAATTCTGGATGTTTCCATGCCTTCATTTTCCCTTATGTAAGATGGGAATAATAGCACCTAGGTTAGGTGTGGGAATTAAATGAGATAATAAGTGTTACCTTAGCTATTACTTCATAAAGGTTAGCTTGTTATTAGTATTGTTGTTATTACATATTGACATTTCCCTGCAATCCCTCAGTGTATATTCTCTTTATAATTTCATCTAAGCTCTTTCCTTTAAGAGTTGTGCTTTTCTCTTTTATGTCCAACTTCATTTTCCATTTTAGTTTCTAAGGACATCTCCTTCCTACAGAATACATGTGTATCCTTCATTCCTACACATCTTGTTTATCATTGAACAATAGAAGATGTGAGATAGGAAAATGATTCACTCAAACTCTTCATTTTACAGCAAGTATAATAGAGGCCCAGTAAGAATAAATTACTTTCACAAGATCACATCTTTCAAACATAGACTGGGTTAGAACTTGGTTCCTAACTCTCAGTACTTCATCTACAATGGCTTAAAGAGTTTAGCAGAATCCCTGCACATAACACAGTAGTTTATTGGCATATTAATGAATTCATAAAGTATTCTGTGCTCAGCTGATTTTGAGAGTCAAATCTAAGACCTTAGCTTGTCATAGTGCCTCAGCGCTTATCATCACCTTAAGGTTAAAGAAATGATACTGAACCCTGTCAAAATATAATCCCAAAGCTTATCAGGAAAGTCATCTGAAAATAAATTGTACATATAACAGTGTGAGATGGATACAATGCTCATCAGGATATCCTGTACAGATTTTATGTGGTGGATATAAATTCCTGCTGACGTGATGTTGGTTTTTTAGTGACTAGCCATAAACTTGAAGTCCTGCTTTTAGTTGCAAAGTAAATACTTTTCATTACCAAATCAGTCTTTGGGCAAATGCTCTATGAAGAGATTTCAGTGATATTTTAAATCCAATAAAATAAAAATGCCATTATACTACACCCACATAAGGAAAACACAAATGGGTAAAAAGTAAAATGCAGGCAAACCAGTGTTGTATTTGCTTGCAAAGAAGTTTTATGGCTTCTCTAGGGCTAAGGAACTGAAAGTATTGTCTCTGACAGATAGTTTATGTCTATGCCCATATGTCAGTTTGGACTTTGGTAGGGAATAAATAATGAAGGGCAGTATGAATATCCAGGAGGGATGAAGAAAAGAAGAACAGCATGAGAAAGTTAGGGACACCTACTTTTTGAAAACAAACAAACTCCTGTTTTACAATTTTTAAAGCATTATGTGTCAGGAGTTCCCAAGACTACTCCTGAGGTCTGATGATTTGATAGGATTTACAGATCTTAGCATATAACAGTTACTACCATGAAACATTAGAAAGCCAAATCAGAAAAGGGAATAGGTGTGTGGGGTGAAGACAGGAAGAAATCAGGCACAGACTTCTGGGTGTCCTGCAGTAGAATGAATTCATTCCTTTAAAAAGAATTGTGACAAGTGATATCTACTGGGGTAGCTTATTAAAAACTCATTGCCCAAGAGTTTTAATCAAGGATTGGCCAAAAAGGAATCCCTGGCTAATCCTTCACTACATACTAGATTTAGGCCCATGCTGTTTTCTTCATTCCAGCATGCATAGAGACATAAGAATGACAACTATTATAATCCCATTTGAGATAACTAACCTGTAGTTTAGACAGGTTGACTAGTTTGGCTAATGTCTGGGAGAGTTCAACTGGGACTAAAGATCTGGGGATGTGGTTCTAGCTGTTGGAGTCCTGGGCTTTTCTCACTTCATGTTTGCTGGGGCTGCCATTATGCTGCCAGTACTTTTTCTTCTCTTGTGTTTGGTGCCTGGATTATGATGGTTGAAACTGGTCATACCAAGTGTTGGATGTAGGCAGATTCACCAGATGAATTTCTTGGGCTTCCTTAAGCATGGTGGTCTCAGACATATGGCTATGTGATGGCTGGGTTCCCCCAGAGCCAATATTCTTGGAGACTCAGAAGAAGTCCTAGAACATCACTTTTATCATGTTTTATTAGTTAAGCAAGTCACTAAGATCAACCCAGATCCAAAGCAAAGGGAATTAGACTCAATAGCAGGAATAGCAAAGAATTTTCAACCATTTTAATGATATCTATTTTTTTTCTTGTTGTTCTTTTTGCAGTACTGGGGCTTGAATTCAGGGCCTTCACCTTGAGCCACTCCACCAAGCCTATTTTTTTTTGTGTGTGTGTGTGTGTGAAGGGTTTTTTGAGATAGGGTCTCGGGAATTATTTGCCTGGGCTGGCTTTGAACTGCGATCCTCCTGATTTCTGCCTCCTGAGTAGCTAGGATTACAGGTTGAGCCACTAGTGCCCAGTAATTGTATCCATTTTTATTATGGTTATCTACTTTGCGTCTTTTATTTCTCTTACTGGATTGCTTATTATTTAAGCGAGGAACCCACTCTATCTTGTTTCTAGTTCCCCACATGTTCAGCAGTACTTAGTTAATAGTGCACATTGAGTAATTATTTGTTAAATAACTGAATGCTATCAAATGCTTATTTTATGCCAAGCTCTTTAAAATATATTATGTAATTTAATCATTCCAACAGACTTATGAGGTAGGCATTATTATTTTTCCCATTTGTAGTTGAGGCACAGGGTGGTTAAGTAATTTGCTTAAGGCATGTAGCTAGTACAGGATTTGAACTCAATTGACACTCAAGCATATGCTAAAGCATTACACTCTTGCTTTCATATTAAGGTGGTTTTTGCAGGAAGAAGAAATTTCCAAAGAATCAAAATTATGATAATGAACTGTGCAAAATGTTAGAGCAGTCTTAGGAGTGTATGGCTCTTTATGTAGTTCCTTTTCCTATTTTATTGGAGAAATGTAGAAGGAAGTATAAACAGAAGAACACAGAACCATAATAGTCCTAAAAGATATTCTAACTGACAAAGCCACGTTATGTAATCTTGAATATTATGTAATCATGAAGTATTTGTAATCTTGAAAAGCTGTGTTTTAAAATCTGTGAAGTAAATACAAAGGGTGAGATAAAGAAAACAATTGAAGGGCTGGGGACATAGCTAAAGTGGTTGAGTGCCTGTCTAGTAAGCGTGAGACCCTGAGTTCAAACCCCAGTACCGTCAAAAAAACCCCAAAACAAAAACAAATACTATATTATGTTGTATGGGCTTTGGGTTATATTTGATCTGAAACAATTATGGCTTTTATCTTAAAACCATATATGCTAAAATGTAAAGTCTAAGAATAAAATGTCTGACTCCTGATATATACATGTTATTGGAAAATAGTTAATATTAGGAACTTTTTCCCTTGAAATAATAAAGGTGAGTGCTTAAGTCTCTACCAAATCAGCAATGGTATGGAAGACCCTTCTCTGGAGAGCAGATATTTCTGATTGGAAGTGATTGAAGGGGATTGCAGAGTGTCTGAGAGCCCATGGAGGAATAAGCAGGAGAGAATCCTAAATTATAGAAGAGGACAAGTGTGAGAAAAGGACAGGTTAAATGGTGAAAACTATCCAAACTAGGGCATATAGGATTATCAGGATAGATTCTGCTGTAGGTAATGGAAAACCCAAGATGAAAATGTCTGATACAAATTGGAAACTTATTTCTCATTACCATGAGAACACTTCTGAAGAGAGCAGTCTAGAGATCTGTGGTGGCTCTCTGGGTTTTGGAGATCTATCTTTCTGTCCTCTTGCTCTCTATTATAGACAGACACAAACCAGTTTGGTCCCACATAACTCCTGGGTTTTTCTTTTAGTAGACAGCAATAGGTTTGAGCTTTCTTTCTCTGAGATTACAAGGAAAGCAAGCCCCAGAAAAATATTTTTCCACTAAAGAAGACATTTAAATGAAACATTTATTTATGAGCAAGCATAAGAGTAGTTGATGTGATCTTTCAATTCAATGAAGTCTCACCTCTCAATCTTCCAGTATACAATCTCATCAGGTATGAAAAATTCAACTGAGGCAGGTACAACAGCATTTCAGAAGCAAGAATGTGTTAGCTGTGGAGTCACCATCAGGCAGCCTGGAAGGTCATAAAAGGAAAGGCAGGATCCAGGATCACTTAGGGGTTAAGTCAGAGGCACCATTCCTATAGGTACAGGTCACAGGCCTCACTGAATTCTTTTATTCTGGTCATTCAAGGGGAGGAAGTGCCTCTAAAATATTTTAGTCAATCCTATATTTTAAATATCTTTAACCAATGAAAGTTCCAGCATTCATTATTCTAGTTAGTAGACTGTTCATTTCATTCACCATTAAAACCTATTTTTGAAATTCACTGACAATATTATCAGAGTTCAGTGTTTGTCCATATATAAGTACCAGGGATAGAAGTAGATACTTCTAGCAAAATAGGGTTTCCTATCGGAACACTGATGCTATCCCCTGTAGTATGAACTTTCGATTTGAATTTTAGCTGAGTGCACCTGGGTTGTAACTTAATCTAATTAGAACAAATAAAATATCTTAATTTAACTTAATTGTTATTTTCAAAACATGACTTGTACACATACTTCCCCTTTAATTCCATTGACTGGAACTTGGTAACATGTCCAGCTTCCAGTGAGGCTGTTAATTACAGCCTTCATTCTAGGAAGCCATGTGCCAGATAGGAAGGTAGTACTACCAAGTAAAAATAAATGAACAGATACGTTGTGATTTCTGGAAGATTTCCTGTGCAGAGAAGAGACTCATCATAGTTGCTCAATATTTTCACTTGCATTGCAATAAATAAGCTCTACTCCACCCTCAGACTGGGAAACTTTCCAGATATGAGAAATAGTCCCATGTCTTCTCAGAAATAGGTCAGGATTGTAGCAATGGTTTAATGGTAGGTAAGTGTGTGAAGGCAAAATTTTCTTCCATCAATTTTCTCATGTTCTAGGTTATGTTAGAATTTTGCTACTAAATGCATGTTCATGAACTGGTAGGTTTGGCATAATTTATGAGTTTAATGAGATTGCATAATGATTCCCATGTGCAGTAAAATTTGAGCAGTATTTTTTTTTAATGATTTTTCTTCTTCCCTTGAAACACATGTACCTAAACATTCTGTGATTGGGGCTGAATGTTTTCCCTGGTAGGATAACTTTGACCTAGCGCACAAAAGTCTGTGAGAGTTCATGAACAAATGCTGTATTGTAGTTTAGACAATAAATTACTCAGTATTTCATGTAGATTAGCTTTTTATCTTTTACAAAAAGCAATTCATGTACTTTTGTGACTATGATAAGAAAAGAGTATACTAAAAACAGATTTAGAAGACAGTTGGTCAAAAGGTACTAAGTTATGGTTAGATAGCAAGAAACTCAGCAGTACTATTGCACAGTATGGTGATGATTGACTATAGACAATTATGTATATTATGTATACAGTTATGTATATTTTAATAGGCTAGAAGAAAGGATTTAAAATGATAAATACTTGGGAAGATAAATATGTAGACTGATTTAAACATTATACTATATATATATTAAACATTACATGATATCGCAGTAATATGAATCAGCTAATAAACACCAAAAAATGTATCCAGTTGAAGGATTGAACTCTGAATAATTTCTTTTTTTAATTTTGCCATACTTTTCCAAATTTTCTTTCATGAACTTTCAAGTGGAAAACTGACATGAAAACACATTTGTTTTGGCTTTAGACATCAGTTAGATAGCTGTGTAAGAACCAAATCTCTAGCTGACTTGGGAGAGAACACAATGGCACAGGATCCTTATGAATCCACCAAGACAAGCTTTTGCAGTTCCCCAAGAAAACAGCTTATTCACGGGAGATGGGCTTGCGTGTTTGAGAATTTTGCTCTTAATTCCTTACTTTTGCAGCTCAAAAAACTTAATGTCACTTCCAAATTTTGCTTTAAAAGTATTTTCATATTGAAACTTGGCACAAAAGTTTAATGAAATTTTCTTCTGGTAATTGAAATGATTCAATTCAACCACATTTATTGTACAGCAGAAGGTTACATAGCTCTGAATCTCTTTTGTCCTCTTTAGAGGGAACATACAAAGGAATCAAAAGACACATAGCCTGCATTTGGGAATTCAGTTTGAAGGAATATCACAAAACTGTTTTATGAATCTGTTTGAAATTACAGTTTGTTAACGTGTATTTAAATAATTTTATTCTGCTTGGACATTTTTGTAATTCTATATACTCTTTCCAAAACTTATGATCTATCTGATCTATCTGATATAGAAACCCTAGTTTAAAAGGTTAGGATACATGGAGAGGATCTCTTTCCACAACAGCAAATGCAGAACCATGCTGAAGGCATGGGGACGTTCTCCCACTGCTTCTGGAAAAGGATGAAGAAGGGCAAATGAAGGGAGCAGAGGGAGTATTAGGTTTCCCTAATCAGTCGTTGGCAGGAACTTTTACAGGAGAGCTTATGAAGGAAAGTTCAGGACTGATCCTTGACTCTTGAAACAAATTTCTGAGGAGGAAACTTTTATTCTAGTAGCAGGAATGAATTTAAACTCACTAAAAGCAGACAAGTATTAGTAATATTCCACATTCTACCAGAGGACCTGTAAAAAATAATTCTCTTCTAATTCTCTGACATTTTAATTTGTGTGCTAATTGGCATGTTAATTTTTATACATAGTTTGCTAATAAATAATTCTTCCTCTTTTAAAAAACAAAATCTAGGAATTTAAAGTAATAAAGCTTTTTTGTTTTTCTTGGTGGCAAGGACTAGAAACTCACCCACTCAAACCAGCTTAGTTAGAAGTGTTTACACAGGATTCTGTGCAACTGGGCTTCACACAAACTAGAAAACTGTTCAAAATCAAGATGACTCTTCTCCTCACTTAATCTCAGCTTCTTTTCATGCATGTATCCAATTTGCATCTCTCTGAAGATCAGTTTCATTTGCTTACTCATTGTCTTGCAAATCCCCTTCTCATCCAATGAGCTGACATGACATTACCATTCCAATTTTCACCTGACTAATAACAAGCTCTATATTTTATAGTTTGAATTGCTGATGGAAGGAACCTAATTGGTTCAGATCATCTATTCAAGTTAACCATGCCAATCAAAGGCTTCTCATCAACCAATGGATTAGCTGCCCATCTGGAGAATATTTCAATAACTTCTGGAAGCCCATCAATATGGATGAAGCAGAGTACAGAACACCATAGCCAAGGGCACACCCTGGATCTGACTGTCTGGGCAGACCTCCAGAGAAGCTTTAAGACTTTGACACAGCAGATCTCAGAAAATGGACTGAAAGAACTTGTAGATGGTCATTTGTGTTAGTCATATTTCCATTGTTGACAAAATACCTCTGAGAAACAACTCATAAGAACAAATTGTTCATTTTGGCTCATGGTTTCAGAAGTTTCAGTCCATGGTTGCTTGGCCCTATTGCTTTGGGTCCATGGCAGCATAGTATATTATGGTAGGAGTGTATCATGGAGGAGACCTGATCATGGCAGCCAGAAAACAAAGTGGGGCAGGATCCCAATATCCCCAGGAATGATCTAATTTCTTCCTAACAGGACCCTAACCTCCGAAGGATTCTGCCACCTCCTGATAGCTCCCCACAAGCTGGGGATCAAACCCTTAGCACATGGGCCTTTGGGGGACATTCCAGACCATTTGGTACTTGGTTCACCATTTGGAGTAAATAATAGTCATCTACCCCAGATCCCAAACTGGTGGATTTAAATAACCTTAAGAAACTACATGGGAAAAAATAGGGCAGACGACAAGGAAAAACACATCCAAAGTGAATGCCTCTTAACTCCGGCTGACTTGTGCCTGTATACATCTTATTGAAGACTGCAGCTCCCAGAATTTCTTTATATTGCCATATTCTTCTTAAAATCCTTTTTAGTTTGGCATAACTTTATTTATTTATTTATTTTTGGATGGTACTTGGGTTTGAACTCAGGACCTCACACTTGCTATGCAAGGTGCTCTACTGTTTGAGCCATTCCACCAGCCCTTATTTTGGCATAACTTTAGATTTACCGAATAGTTGGGAAAAAAAATACAAAGAATTTCCATACATAGTATAGCCAGGCTCCTGAAATAGCATAACATTTTAACATATATATTTTGTCTTTTCTCTCTCTCCATCCCATAGATAGGTAGATAGGGAGAAAGAGACAGAGAGAAAGAGACATACATAGATAGACATGTATTTTATTTTCCTGAACCATTGGAGAGTCAATTGCAGATGTAGTGCCCCTTTATACTCAGATAATAAGAAACATTTTCTAACATAACTATAGGGAAAATGTCAAAGTCAAGAAACTAATATTGATATAATGTCATTATCTAATTATAGACTTTATTTAGATTAGCAAAGGAAAAAGAAATCTCCAGATCATGGTACGTTCATTTGTCTTATCTCTTTTTTAATATCCTTTAATGGGGGACCAATCCCCCAGACTTTGTATTTCATTGTATTGACACTTGAGACTACTGGTCAATTATTTTACAGACTATCCCACAGTTTAGGTTAGTCTACTGTTTCCTCATGATTAAGTTTAGATTATTCACCATTGGTAGGGATGCCACAGAAACTGGTGTTTCTTATTAGGAGGGACATGATGTTAATTCGTTGCATTATTATCTCATTCTCAGGGTGAGCAACAACCACATCAGGTGAAAATCTCCACTGTGAACATGAAAACCTAAGAGAAACAACAAGAACAAAAAATTGACATTGAAGAAAAAAAGTGATTCAGGAAACAAAAATATACTTAAAAACAGGATAGACTTTCCAGTTGGTGGCTTCTGAGATTTAAAAAGCTATTGCACACATAAGAAATTTTATGCTATAAATTTCCTAAGAAATACTCTTAAGAAATAAAATCGCAATTACAGAAATAAGATTTTAAAGATCAAATTGAAGAACTCATCTAGAAAAAAATAAGAGCAAGAGGAAAAATAAAAAAAGAGAGAGGAAAAACCCAGCAGATTACATTAGAATTGGATTGACTGTATGTATAGAAAAACACAAAATGATCAAAGATTGATAAAACAGAGATTTCTCACTCTCATAAAAGAAAAGGGAAGGAGAGTAACAAAGAAAACTAAGCTCTTATCTTCCCATTCTGCCATTTACCAAATGGTTTCTATTTGCATAGCCACCTCATGTTCCAAGATGAATGTCAGAATTGCAGCCATTACATCTAGATCCAGTTAAGAAAAAGAAATAAAGTGAGGAGGGAAAATTCTTCTAAGCTGTGGCAACTAATTTTAAGTAGCTTTCCAGTAATTTTGCTTACATCTTGTTGGCCATCCTAGTTGTAAGGAAAGCTAAGAAACAGACATTTATTCTGGGCCTCAATATGACCCGTTAAAAAGATCAGGCTACTCATACAATCAAGGGCATTATTACTATTTAGTTAGACTGCTAGCAAATCCTGCTTCATGGCTTAACATGCAACATATTTTCCAGAAACACAAATCATTAAATTAAAAATGTGTAACAGATACCTAACAGAATATGTTTTTATACATATAGTCATAATAGTTTGAAATTTTATCAATTTAGGTATAAAAAAAAACACAGTATAATTCCAAACAAAAATAGAACATGTTTAACAGACATATAAAAGACACTCAAACTTGTTAAAAATGTAGAGGTCTGCCAATGTAAACAAAAATGAAGTATTTTTCATGATCAGATTTTGAGAAAGGGTTTTCCCATTAACTGTTGATATAAGAATAAATAAACTCAACTTTAGGAGATGAAATTTTGGCACTGTTTATCAAAATATAAATATATTAGTCTCTATTGCTGCTGTCACAAATCATTATAAACAGTAGCTTAAAGCATGTATTTAAATGAACACAAAAATTTGTTAACTTAAGTTCTGTAGGTCAGAAGTTTGGTAGTGGTCTCGCTAGATTAAGATTGTCAGAGCTGCAGTCCTTTTTGGATGTGCTATGATCCCTTTACAGGATCTAGGGTTTCTAGGATCCACAATCCATTCCTAGCTTGTCTGCTTGTTGGCAGAATTCAGTTCCTTGTGAATCTAAGTCCAAGTTAGCTTGGAGGCTACCAGCTGTGGTGTGTGCAGCTTCTAGAAATCTGCCTAAGACCAGCCCACACAGGCCCCTCCTGAATCTTGCTTCAATCTCCTGCCCTTTAGTTCTAACCCAGTAAGGACAGGTCCTCCTCTTTCAAGAACTCATGTGATTACATTGGGTGCACCCAGAAAATCCAAGATAATCTTCTTACCTTAAGGTCAAGGTCTTAATCGTCTCTGTGAAATAACCTTATGTTCTGTAAAATAACAAATTCATAGATTCTGAGGATGAGGCTATGGACATCTCTGAAGGGGTGTGGAGCATTACTCTGCCTGTATACATTGCATTTTAGTAAATAATAACATTCTTAAACCCAAGTCGCATACCCTAAAACCCTAGAGGAAGGAGAGAGAGAACAGAAGATTTAATTACCATCATCAAACCATAAAACTTCTCATGGGCTGCTAAGAAAATATGAAGTGAGGCTTTCAAATTTCTGGGGAAAAAATTTAAAATCCAGATTGTTGTTCTTGGCCAAACTGTTAATAGAGGGGGAAAGCATGGAAAGAACTTCAAATACTTAAGGATTAGAAATTCTATCTTCAATACTCTTTCTTAAAAAGTTCCTTGAGGGGGCATTTCAGCAACAAGAGAGAGTGATCTAAGAAAGAGGAATGTGCGGGTGGCAGTGGAGGAGGACATAGGAAGTAGTGACCACACTCAGGAGATGAGGCAGTGAAGCCCCAGGAGAAAGCAGGCAGCAGCCTATGGTTTTAGCCATCAGCTCCAAAGCAGCCCACACTGCAGCCCAGGGAGGACTAAGGACTCCAGAAGAAGAATGTTGGGAACAAAGACTCGAGTGGGCTGGCCTTCTTTATCATTGAGAGCCTGAGAGCTTGAAAACCTGGAGGATATAATACAGCTACAGAATATGTGAAAAGACATTTTTGTCTTAAGCAATTGGTGATGTACAAAACAAAAAACTCCAGAGGTTTTGAACCTGAGTGAGGAATAGTCTCCTTTTCATAATGCTACAGTCAGGATACTGACAATATAAAGACCAAACGCTTTATTTGGAATTGTCACAATGAATCTCTCCTGTACAATAAATGTTTCCTAATTAAAAAAAAAAAGAAAGAAAAGAAAAGCCTGGTCAAACCTGGACATGTTTGCTTGTGATGACTTTACATGGGAAAGGATCTTGAAGGATTGCATATTACTATAGCAGCAGGGATTATAGTCTGAAATAGGATTTTGAGTGATTATGTCCTTTTGTTTATCTGTATTTTCTAAGTTTTATAAAGTGTGCGTATACTCATTATGAAATTTACATACTGTCATTGACCTACTTTTCTTTCTTTTTCTCTCTCTTGCTGTCTTTTTCTTCCCCCTTCCCTCCTTCCTTTTTCCTTTCTGTGACAGGGTCTTGCTATGTAGCCCAGGCTCTCCTCAAACTTTTGATCTTCCTGCCTCCATCTTCTGAGTGCTAAAATTATAGGCATGTGCCACACACCTGGCTTGTATCACTGACTTTTAAACTAGTATGGTTATCTTTCCACTCCCTAAACCCAGCTCCCACCCCAGCAAAACTTTCTCAATCAATCACCAAGTTCTGTGTATTCAGCATTGTAATAGCGCTCAAATCTCCATAGCTGCTACCTTATTCTGGCTATTAGTTGATGTACCTAATCATTACTGAGTGCTCCTGCTCTTTAGGTAAAGAGAAGGCATGAGAGATGATGATCAAGACAACAGTCCATGTCCTGAAAACAGAACAAGGAGCAGATCAAGAAAACTTTAGTCATAGAATGGCCAGGGCTGTGCTTAGTGTGAAAACAAGAGTATACTTGGTTTTATACATAAGAGTGCCCCAGAAATGTGGCAGCACCCCTCAACCTTGAGAGGCCCAGGGATGCTTCTCATAAGAGATGACCTGAAATTTGATTTGCAAGACCAATAGGAATAAGCCAGATGGAGGACACTAGACATGGCCACCCAGACAGGTTCAGAAAGCAGGTGTGCAGGCTCAGAAGTATCCAGCAGCTGCTGAACTGAAGCAGCTAGGGCTCCTGGGGTGGGCAATCCTGGAAGAAGCTTGTGATCCATACTGAGGAGTCTGAGATTTTACAAAACTCACTCTTGTGATGGCATGGGGATGGATCAAGATTATTTAAACTGTCGATAGTTAAAAAGTTATGTGACCCTCCTAGAAGTCTCTCCTCCCCTTAGTGTCTTTCACTGTACCCCACTTGCTTCTTTCTTGGCATTTACATTTAAAACCACAAAGTTATTTGTTTATTTATTTGTTTACAGCCTTTATCTTCCATTAGATTGACAGCCTCACAGAGTGGGTACATTGTCTGTTTGGGTCATCATTACGGGGTCTATCCCTGTACCTACAGAGTAGCAGCACTCAGTAATGATTAAGTGCATCAACTAATTCCCAGATTAAGGTGGCAGCTATGGAGATGGGAAGGAAGGAAGATTTGAGTACTTTTACAATGAACTTGGTGATTGAGAGTTTTGCTGGAGTGCAGGCTGGGGCTTAGGGAGTGGAAAGAGAGTTCTAGAGCCTGACTTGGAAGATGTCATAACTAGTGATTAGAGGGTGAGTGTGGTGGAGTGAGGGGAGTGGGATGGGGTAATGGGTGGGGTTGTGGGGATAAGTTCTGTCAGGGAGGAAGTACAACCTGAACTCACTCTACATTGTTCGTGCAATGATTCTTAAACTTGCTACACAGTCACCTGGGAAATTTGGGGGAAATCTCCACCTCTGGGCCCCTCACTAGACTAATTAAATCTGGGGATAGAAGCAGAACAGTAGTATTTAAAAATTCTTAAATACCGATCTTCCAGCAACAACCTTTATCCTCCGAGCACCCAGATGGGAGGCTCCCTTCTGGTGGTTGCATTTGCAAAGCCTGGGCTTCAGTTGCCCCAACTGTTCCAGGAGGCTTCATCAGGCTTCCATTCTTTCTCTCCATCAAGGTTGGGTTCTGGCACTGAAACCCCACTGCAAATATTTGTTCTTCTCATTTAACACTGCCTTGTCTGTGTATCACCTTGACCAATATTTACATTTCTAGAACACTGCACTTAACAATGCTTAATGGTCTGCTTTGTCTAGAAGTTGTAAAGGATTGTAGATTGCTTGCATTTTCCTATTTCCTTTTGAACTTTGGGAACCATCCAGATAAATCTTTGTTCTTATACACTTTTTTTCATGCATTGAGTAACTTGAGTGGATAAAAATAACTCAAATAATGTAATAATCAATTTCTGATTTCTTGCCAGTAACCAGGGGAGCATCTTTCTGGTTGGTAGTGTTGATTTTTTTTTAATCAACTATATACAAATGGGTAGGGAGTTATTGATTACCACCATGGTTCCCAGAAAGCCCTGCTATGGGGAATAGCTTGGGAAGCTATTCTCAGAGAAGGAAATGGTTTTCCATTGAAGGCAATGCAGAGACCTAGAGCAATGTATGAAGCAACCTTCCCACAACCCTTCTACCTCATGTGTTTCTAGTTTGTTAGTTTTGTTGTAAACAATATGTTTAAGAAATATAACACTCACTGATTGTAAAGAGTAAAAGAGCATAGGGAATCTTGTGAGGTGCTGGAAATATTCTGTATCTTTTTTTCTCTTCTAGTGCTGGAGATTGAACCCAGGGCCTTGCACATGCTAGAAAAGCACTCTACCAAGTAGCCACATCACCACCCATATGTATCTTAATCAGTGTGATTACATGTATGCATATGCATGTGTAAATTAAAACAACAAAAAATTGGGATTCCTGCCTCCAGTCCTAGTGCAACAACTAATGTTATAGAAAAAAACAAAAGGAACATATGAATACATTTTTAGGATAAATTCTTGGCAGCCTGGGGAGTAAATTAGTGAATTGAATATAATCCAGTCTGAGGTTCTCAGAAAAGCAAATTTACCACTTGCAACATGGAGCCTGTTTTTCTGCCTTATTCTTTACTTTGGGCTTACTTAATAAGGGAAGAAAGCCTTCCTAGTGGGAGAGAGATCAGTGCAAATTCCTTAGCTCTGAATGAATAAGTGATATTCCTTTCATTTTCTTCAGGTACCATTTTTGTACTTTGTTTATTTCACTGGCATTTATATTTGAGCACTTTGAAGCACAGAGTTTAGGAATGCAATGAAAATAAGACATAGATCTAGAAGTATTAAAAATGACACATTTTAGTCATTGTCCCAAAGCAATCCTGCCATCTATTGGTAGAAAAAGAGAACTTTATCTCAATTTTTTGTTGGTGGTGGTTTTTTTGTTGTTTTGTTTTTAAGATGAGATCTCATTATGTTGCCTAACGTCCTCTCCAACTCCTGCTTCATCCTCCGGAGTGCTGGGATTGCAGACCAGCACCATCGCAGCTTGCTTTTCTTTTTTTTTTTTAGAGAAGTCCAGACTATATTGCCCACACCAGATTCGAACTCTTGGGCCCAAGTGATCCTCCCACCTCAGCCTCCTCAGTAGCTGAGTCTACAGACATACTCTACCAAGCTCAAGGTTTTATCTGCAAGTTCTAATGACAGAGTGAGTCTCACTCACATGACAATGGGTTAAAATAAAACATGTTGATTCAACATTCAAGTCCTGCCTTGTCAGTGAGCTTTCCTTAAAGATATAGCTCACAGGATTCCTAAAACTATGCCATAAAATCAAACAGATGATAGAATATTTTAGGCCCCTCCAGAAAAACAGAATCCTTGCTTTCTAAATTTGCTTGAGAGAAATTTCCACTTTCAGTGTCTGACTATTAACTTGCATTTCACAAAATAAGATATGAAGATCAAGAGGCCACTTTTTTCATTCTGTATGATATCAGATTGCCTCAGTAAATCTCACACTTAATAGAAGAGGTATGCATCCACTTAGTATTATATTTATTTAGCAAATCTAGTTTATTCAACGACCCCCATTATTTGATTTCACTATTTTTATTCCTGGATATAATGAAGTTTTACTTTAGTATGCTAGTAAGTGCTTTTTGAAGTAACAATTTTTTTCTGATAAAATAGCTGTTTATTAATTTGTGAAATATATAATAGAAACCTGCTATATGCCAGCACTGTGTTAGAAGCTGGGAGTGCAAAGACTAATGTCACAAAGCTCCTGCCCACTGAGAGCTCACACTTTAGGGAGGTGATACAGACCCAAAGACAGATAATTGTAATGATTTGTAGGAAGTGTAGTTATCAAAATACTCTGAGGACACAGGGAGAGAGGTACCCCTATCCTGATGGAAAGATGGACAGAAGGGCAGCTTGGTTGGGGGCAAGCTGTGCAGGTGTTGGTGTGGGATAGGGCAGGGGCTGGGGGTGGTGGGAGGGTTGGTGTGACCTTTGCAGTGTCTATGGGATTTCCAGCAGGAATTGAAAATGGGATTCAGAAGTAGGGGCACAGGATGAAGTATGAGATAGATTTAGAATGTAACTCAGATAGGCTGTGTAGGAAGAAGAGCATCATGAGCTGGGGGTGGGCACCTGAGTCAGGTTGGCTTATAAGAATCTCCAGCAATAAACCCCAGAGAGTCCCAAAGAAAAGCAGGAATATTAAGTCATGGAATCCAGGGGAACTAATTCACAGCCTTTTAGGTCAAATTGGACCAAAGTTTCATTTTGTTTTCCTCATCAGTGTTTATAATAGTTTTAAAATAGTTACTAACATTTAAGAGTTGAGAGATGCCACATGAAATTTGCATTTTCAGTTTTCCTTGAAACACTGGAGAATTTGGCCATCCTGGGTTGGCAGTACTTCCTGGTACTGTAGAGGGGCTGTCCTTTTGCCATGACGGACATGCTCTTCAGCTCCCCACATGTCAGCACGCTAAGCCAACACTCATACCCTAATATGGCTTTCTTCATCAATTGATGTGGCCTGCCTGGCTCTTCTGTGAATTTGAACTGGAAACTTTCCTAGAGTTTCTGGAAGGATATGATCAACAAGCATCAACTGTGGCAGACAGATCTAATAAATGATGAGAAATTTTCTTTCCTTTGAGTTAGGAAATCATGAATTATCCAGATGAACTTAAGGGAAGAGTAGGAAGGCAGTAAGGTCACATTGTCATGAGTTGAGGAGAGAGGAAGTGTGCATCTAGAGAAGTCAACAGAGTTTTCTGTGAAGGGCCATATAGCAGTTGTTTTTGGCTTGGTGGGCTATATGATCTCTGCCACACTACTCAGTTCTGCCATAGACTGCATGGAAGTAGCCATAGACAATATAAAAACCTGTGAACATGACTATTTTACAATAAAATTTTAATCACAAAGATAGGCTTGATGCAAGTCATAATTTACCAGATGGTGAGTGCTGGGTCAAGAGATAGAATATTTAGTTGAAAGGAATGTGAGAAGCTCTGTAGATACTAGGGGGGGGGGTTGGTGGAGAAGGAGAGGTTAAATATGAAAAAAAAACAAACAAGAGAATGGTTGGTGATGATGGATGGAGCTATTGCCAGAGGGAGCAAATGGAACAAGCTCCAGATGGTGGTAAGGGGAGACTTGGACAGAGGAGGCAGACAAGTTTGTACTGTATAGGACGAGGATGTGGCAGGCCATTGGTTTGCTGATGCTGCCAACTTATGGATAAATAGGTGAGGCAGTCAGCTGAGAGCCATTGAGGCTCAGAGATAAATAGAAGGCTCTGTGCTCAGTTAAGATTAGAAACTACAAATTAATCATGCAGTTACTTTGTGCCACTGATCATGGGTTTTGATTTTTCTGGTGAGATAGTAATTTAGAACAGAGGGGACCAGGCTATATAGGAGGAGAAGAGAAGCTAAGATGGGCTTGTTAAACCTATTGAAAGAACAAATCTAAGAATTAGGGGTCTGTATACTAGATACAGTAGATATGAAGGCTGAGAGATAGAAAAGGAGAGGAGGTGATCTGAGAAGAGACTATTGGAGTCAGGATTTCTGAGTCAGACCATTTCTAGGTTACTAAGATCCAGGATAAACTTCTTGGATTTGAAGGTTGAAAGGCAAAGCAGCAACGGAAATGCAGGAATTATGAGGCAATATTACTCCTTGGTTATCTGCACAGAAGCTGAATCCTCTCGGGATTGAGAGTGGAGAGGAAATTGTTTAATGTTAGAGAGTGACCTACAGGCAGTGGAAGAATGAAAGGAAGAATGAAAGGAAGCATAGCTGGAACTCATAAGCATTAGCAAGCAGGGGCAGGAGCAATAGCCCTCATTCCAGGCTTGCAGATGCCTGCCTGGTAGTTCTGCTGAGTACACATGCCTGTGTTGCCAAGGAGACCCATTCATCCCTACCTCCACATACAAGGCGGGTTGGGACCTGTCCTTCAAGATATGAAGGAGTCTGGTCTTTATCTCTAACTCTCTCCTTAATTTATGCAATCTGTGCTGTTCACTTTACTGTGATACACTTCTTTCAAAAGAGAATATTTACTGTTCTCTGCCTCCCCATTGGCTGCCTGCTTCTTTTGGCCTATCTCTGACTCTGTTCAAGTTGTAGCTCCTGCCAATAATGAATTGTACTATCCTCTGTCTTGTTTACCAACAAGGCAGCCACAATACCTGTTCAAATGTGTCCGTGAAGAAAAACCAGATGTCTTCTTAAAATGCCACACCCCACAGGAGCTATAAGAAAGAGAACATGGCAAAATCTATTTGGAATCCCATGTTAGGGATGTACACAGTGTGAATAGTTACAGACCTGTCCTAAGATGGGCCTGGAACCAGTACTATTCAAGTGGAAGATTCAGTTGTGTCCAAAAAGAACCATAATAACCAACTTAATGAATGAAACAAATATCCTTTGTGCAGCATATTTAAACTACCTTAAACTACCTATAGTATAATTTTAAAGTAGCCTTTAGCATTTTGTTGAATATAACAAGCCCTCCTTTTTTCCCCAAAAACTGAAGCTTTGCATTTGGCACCAATTATGAGCTGACTCTTATGGTCTAGAAAGACAGGGTCAGACAGCACCTAGGAGTTAAGCTTGAAGATGCCAGCACCCAGGTCTGTGCTATGCCCTTATTTCTAGAGCCTCAGAAACAGCAGCTTATTCAACACTATTTCTCAGCATTTAAACATCACTTGTTTAAAGTTGAATAGCTAAGGAAGGAAGCCAGAACTCCATGGGGTGCCTCTATATCTTAGGCATGGGTCAGACTCTTGGGCTGGCGTTTGCCCTTCCACTAGAAGTTAAGTAGCCAGTACCTGGGTAAATGACCTGCAAGTGGGAGGGACCAGTGAGAGAACTCCAATGCACATCATCAGAGGACAGACAACTGTCAGCCTTCAATTAAGAGAGAAAGTGGGAGGGAGAACATTTGTTCCTGGTTTTGGCTCTAGAGAGAAGAATCAATCTGTATGGTATTAACAGTTTGGATTTTGTGTGTTAACAAGTCTCAATCTATTCACCCAACATAACATATTAATTCAAGGATCTCATTTTGTTGAACAAAAGAGAAGAATATTTCATCTTAAGTTGTACACCTATTAATTTCTTAGGCATTCTACCTAAAAGCAAGACTATTTCCTCTTTAATAAATCATATATCTTGGTTTATCAGTCCAACAGTTTATATAGAGTAGGGAGGTTTAAAGCATGTTTACTTCACTATTGATCACCATGAGTAAGTTCATCATTTTGTGACTCAATTGTTGGGAACCAGCTGTGAGTTAATCTGTAGAACTCAATATAGACATCTATTGTCCTTGGTAAAAATGCTCTCTACAAATCATATATATGCTCATTTGAGTATGTAAATGAGCAGAGATTTGCCCTTTCCTTCCTTGGGGAATTTGATCTACATCTATTGTGGTCAGAGAACAGTGAGTACATGAAAAAGATGGTCTCATACAGTTGAGGCTGAGGAGCCATCTTTTGCTTCAAGTTCTCTAATGAACAGGAGAAACTTTTTCTCTGAGAGAAGCTGAAGAGAAGAGCAGGTTACAGAAGTAGACTGAGGAGAGAGTCTACAGAGAGAGAACAAGAAAAACTCCTGGTACCTCATCCCAGCTTCAGGAGGCCAGGCTATATGCTTTTGATTCTGTGAAGTTTCTCTGTGATTTTTAATAAATCCTTTGTATTTGTGATTATTCAAATGGGGTTCTATTTCATTTGCTAAAACAAACCCAAGCCTGAAATCAGACTTGTTGTTTCACTGCACCTGCAGATCTCATATTATTTGTAGTTTTCTCAGACATCGTTCACCTATGGCTTTTTTTCTGTGGTCACTCTTATTTCCTTGGACAAAGATGCTCCTGTTGCATCTTTGACATGACAGAAGAGAAGGAGGGTCAACACTCTATTCTATTCTGGGGACATCTGGCACTGATAGGACATTTTGACATCATGCAGGACTGCTTTGAACTTATGAAGCACATTTGTGAGTACTTTTAAAAGGTGCCCCTTCAAGACCCACACCAGGGAACATGGTTTAGGAAGTAAAGACTAAATTTCAGCCTCTCTTCCATCTTGGTTAGACACCCTTAGCAGGTATAATCTTTACAACTGTATGCAGTGTCCCTGAGTTATGGACCTGTCTATATTCTCCAGGTAAGTGAGAAAGAAAAGAAAACTTGTCTAAGACACAGTTACTCTGGTGGAGTTCTTATAGTTCCAAAGCTAGGCTAATGAGAAACTGAACGTCATACGAGGTCTCTTTCTTACTTTAACGTTTTGGCTTTTAAAAAAAGTGGATTTTACTCCTTTTCCAATGAGAAAAATATTTAAAATACAGAAAGGAAGAAAAAAATTACTTGTAGCCCCATCACCTCTGGACGCTATAAATGCAGCTTTACACATGACTCTTTGTTGCCTATCGAATGCTCCCTGAGTGCCTTCACATGAAAGCAGTACTCACCATAACCAAATCCCAGCTCACTCTCCCACGTGATTTCTAATCCTCTCTCTTTGTAAACTGTACGGTACTATTTTGTTTCAAAATAAGGTTTAGGTTTTAAGTTTCTCTTTTCCACTCAAATTTATTTTTTTTTGTCTTATAAAATTTTGATGTATGCTAGTTTTTAGTAAGATGTTTTATAACATCTGTTGGAGTTTTAGAAGACAATAATATCCCTATTTTCTTCTTTGAGTTCTACACCATTTATAAGGTTTGTGTAGAGATCAGGCATAAAGAAGTTAATGTATCACTTGCATTGGAACAGAGCTTGGATTTTGGGTGCTGTGAGCTAGCTAGTACTTGCCTTCCATATCTAGGGGCAGCCCACCACACAGGGAGGTTGAGTCTGCAGGGCTGATGTCATTATCTAGAATTACTACTTCACATCCATGCAGAAAGAAAAGAACTATTTCTACTGCTTGTAGGCTTATCTAAAAAAAATAAATTAGCATCAGTAGGTGAGTAATAAGAATTGATTCAGGGACATGTATAAACAAAGCTGAGGCTTTCCTGGATATTTGGGGAGAAGAAAGCCAGGAAAACAAGCATCCTAGTAACTTGGCAGGTAGGATTTCAGTCATTGTAATTAGGGTGTTAAAGGATGGGTAGCAGAGCAGAAAAGATGGACTATGGGAGAGAGCTTATGTGGGATAAAAGCCTAGGCTTATAGAAATACTTATATCTTAAACATGAAATGTTGAAATGATGACAAGACATAAAACATAGGCCAGCACATGAACAAACTATGGAGCAGATAATTGCATAAAAACAATTCTAGGAGTGTGTTTGAGTTTTTTATTTATATATTTTTAAAATGTTTATGTTGTATTAAAAACATAAAGCCAATATAGAGAATAATACCAAGAATGCTCATTCTTTCGGGAAGCACACATTATTAAAGCTGATGTGCAAAATTTAAAAATACAGTTTAAATGCAAAATTCAATGCTTACTTTTAAAATCTCCAAGCACATATCAACACCTCAAAGACAGTGTTCCTCCATATAGTTTGGAGTTAGACCATGTGGTCAGTAGCCTCTGAGATGGCTTCTAGTAATCCTGCCTCCTGCTGTTTACACCTTTGTAGAACCTCCTCACTTTTAGGGCTGGTTGACTCTACGTGACTCATTTTGAATATACAGATTATGGCAAAAGTGAAGAAATTCACTTCTGAGGTTAGGTTACAGAGAATCAGTGCTTCTGTCTAGGGATTCCCTCTGGTTCTCTTACTCAACTGCTAAGATAGAAGCCAAATGTCATGTTTTGAGCTGCTCCATGGACAGGCCCATATGGCAAGGAACTGAGCAAGGCCCTCAGCAACAGCTAGAAACAAACTTGATCCTGCCAGGAATCACACCAGTGAGCTTGGAAGTAGGTCTTTCCTCAACTGAGCCTTCAGGTGAGACCACAGCCCAGCACAACAGCTTATTGTAGTCATATGGAAGAACCCAAACCAGAAATGCCTGGTTAAGCTGTACCCAGAAACTCTAAGTCAATAAATGTGTATTGTTTTGAGCTAAGAAGTTTTGGGGTGATTTGTTATATAAGATATCATGCATGACATTGTTCTTAGAAACATGTCTAAGTCAGGAGAGGTATAACTAAAAGATTCAATGGTAGGACTGTCCAATCATGGAGACTCAACAAAAGCAATTTATTTTAGCAGTCTTTAGTATTGGGTTGGGAAGGGATGATGAATCCCTTTCTATCATAAAATGTGAAACATCCATAAGGTGCTTGGTGCTTTTTTCAGTGCATGGTAAACTCTCAAAAATGATTTATCACAATATAATACTGTGAAGAGTTTATTTAATGAAGAATTTGAGTCTGAATATTTTGAAACAGTAGGGGGCAGTGCATGTAAGAAGCAAGGGGTCAGATGTCTTAGCAGGAGAGGACAGGCAGTTTGGGATTCTAAACATGAGAGCAGAGAATATCTCCTACAGAGTCTGGTATGCATCATTGAACCAGAAGAAAGCCTTTAAAGAAGTTAATATGGGCGGAATTGATCCATAAAAAAAAAGTTGTTTCTTTTTATTTTTTTCCAAGTTTTCAGAGATGCTGCCTATTTCTACCATACTAGAACTGGGTAAAAACCTTCGTTTTACCAGCCTCTCTAAGTAATCATTTTTTAACCTTTTGTCACTCTTTCTTTTCTTGAATAATGCTCTCTCATCTTTTAAATATCTTTAGTCTTAATCCTCAGTAAATTTATACTCAGTCTCCACATGAATTCTTTGACTTCTTCCCTTTTTCTAATTTTCCTGACACTTTCTTGTCCTCGTCCTCATTATGACTTTTCTGGATTACTGCATAGCTTTGCAGTGGGATTTCTGCAGCAGCTGCCGGGAAGGATTCTGAGCTGAACTGTAATAGTGCTTTTTATAAAACTACTTTATACAAGAAATTGTAGCTGGTCCTTTTATGATTATCCAGCAAGACTGAAGTAGAGAGATAAAATGTGTTTGACAAGGCAGGTGATAAGGGAATGACCATGGTAGAATCCAGAAGCAACTAAAAGATAAAGGGATAAAGATGCTCAAAATAAGTATGACCAATAAAATATTCCAGTAGGGTCAGTGATATTTACCAGGCTGATTTAAGGCTTAAAGAGATGGCAGCTCTGATAAGCAATTATATTGAGGTCAAACAGGTCCAAGAAGTCAGAGACCAAACTAGATTATCAAGCATAGAACACGTAATAAGCTGAGATGTTGTGTATAACATTTTTATTTGGAATAAACAAACTGCAATAGTTCCTCGTCCCAGACTTCTACCCTAGCACAGAGTCCTTGTGAAATTAATGTGATAATTTAAACATAAACATTTTGGTTTACACGACTCAAAAATTGAAGAAGTTGATTTATTTCTAGGGTTCCACAACTGCCTGGTTCCTCCTGGTAGGTACGTAATTTCCTGTCTGGATGCTCTATCATTCCTGTTTTCCCCCATGGTCACCTCTCCAATAGCCATCTTGGCAGGAGCCTAGAAAGCTAGCATTACATTCAATTTCAGGCAGTATTTCATCCACTGATTACGGAGATGCAGACAACATGCAAGAGCCTCCTAATGCAGTATACAATCTCTACAACTGACTGGAAGGTCAGTAACTCACATTTTAGTGGTACTCCTGTGTTTCTTCCTCAGTACCCAGAAACTGCTTCAGACCAGAGCACACAACCCTGCTCCTGCCCATTCTTGGCTCTTTCATGTCCATGCTAGAATTTGCAGGTGACTATATGGCATTCAGCAGATCTCACTCTGTACAGCAAGAGAAGGTTGAAGCGGTTTCTGAAAATACAGCCCTGAGAAGCTTCTTCCTACAATAAAGACACTTAGGCCCTGCAATAACCTGGCAAATCCTGTTTGTTTTTATTTTGTAAACCTGTATACAGGCTTCGTGTAAGGTATTATCAGACAATCCCCTATGGGGATTATCAGAGTGGAAAAATGATAGAAGGAACCAATGCTCACCTTTCTTACACCTCTCCCTCACCTCATTTACTCTCATAGCTTCCTCACAAGATAAGTATTAGTGAAAGAAAAATCAATAAAAATTGCATAAAATAATATACATGTAGCAATGTTGATAAATGTATATATTTATTATATACAAATTGTATATAACAATGTTAATAAGACAATGAAATAAGCTTGCCCAGATGCCCACTATCAATGAATCAACTGCTGCAATTTTCCATTTGCCCTTCTGACCTCATTTATATACAATTTGTCATAAGAATTTACAATCACAGAACAAATATAACCTGTAAAATCTGTGATTCTAAGGGTTTCTAGAACTAAAGCACTAATTCCTCATCCTAAATAGAACTGATAGCATCTTCCTTACACTGGAAGAGATAATGACTAAATCTGGGAAATTTCTAAAAATGATGTTCATTTTCATTATTTCTTGTTTGTTTTATTCAATAAGGAATTCCAGAAAAACTCAGAAGCATGGAAGAATATAAAGTAGGTTGTGAAGAAAAGTGTGAGATCCCTCTCTCCATCCCATTGTAGATCTTTTGGACTGTTTCAATGTGTAGGGCCAGCTGAAGGAGAAAACACCAAATCAGTATTAATTAATAGTCATAGTCATTGCTATTACTTGGTTATCCCATACCATGATTATTCTGGTATGCATTTATGGCTTCTGGTCTCTTCTGGTCCCCTAAAGAAGCAGAGTGATCCCTTGATTTGTCTCTAGCCAATTATCTCCTTTAGTGGGAAAAAGATGTCGTGGGGTATAAGCTCTTCTTTTTCCATTCCTGTTTCTAGGCTTAACCCTAATAACACCTAGACTTTGGCCTTTGTCTCTAATGCAGAGAGGCAGGAGTCCCTTCTCTCCACAGGGAGATACAGCTTCTTGTTTCCTTCATCTCCTGGGAAGACTGCTATGAATAAGGCTCCCTCTGAGAAGAGGAGTTCTCTGTAGTCAGCATTTTCCTCTCAGCCCTGTCCTAATAGCCAGCCTGTCATTTCAAATCATGTCTGACCACTAAACTTCTTAAACAATATTGCTTACATTTGTTGTCATCACCTTGAAATTCTTTTTTTCTCCTTAACACATTACATTCTGGCTTCTATCATCTAATTCAGTTGAGAGGACACACAACATAGTGGGATGTTGATAAGAGAATACAAATTTTTCAGCCTTTTAGACATACCCTCATCCTCAAACACATCTATATTAGGGAAGTTACTATGATCTAGAGTTTCGTTCTCTGGACTTTCCTAGGGTTGATCAAATCTCAGAAGACTTGACTTATTCTAATCAAAGTTGTAAGTGACTGATGTGTAAAATAAAATCCCAATTTAAGTTACAATGATAAAGATTATCATCATGTAAAACAGAGTATGTTCAGAATGTGTGACTGACACATTTTTTCTCAGTACAAAAATTATCTAAACACTGTCATAGGGGAAGGGAATTTAACCTAGGAAACTTAATTATATGCTTGCAGGGCTAATGGCCTCAAGTTTTAAAACCCAGATGCATCTATTTTTATATTGCAACAGTCTGGAAGGACCAGAGTTTGTGTTTGTTTCAGGCTAGAGTATTTATGATACTATCAGATACATATCCATTTTTAAGTCTTGGAGAGATTCTATTATACATGAAGTCCATTATATTCTTTTTTTTTCCTACAAATATGTTGGTATCTTTGGTTAGTTCTCTCTTCTTATTAGCATAGTAGTTAATATTTACTGAACAAATACTATATGCCAGGAATTATTTCAATCATTCAACCGCAAATATCTTCTTTGGTCCTTACTGTAACCAAAGAGTTATTATAATGTCTGTTTTGCTGATGGGGCTTTGCAAGGAAGGTTTAGTATTTGGCTCAAAATCAAACAGCTGGTAAATGGCAGAGCTAGAATTTGAACCCAGGTCACAATGACTTCAAAGCTGATATTTTAAGCATTACACATTCCATGAGCTACTTCATCTATGGATAGACATCTGCCTTTAGCTCTGGAGCAATGGTTTTCGTTTTCTGTTTCAAATCAGACTCATCAATGTTAATTAAAAAATACACATACTTGTTCCACATTTGACCCCTTGCAGGACAGTTCCTAGAAGTTAGGTTTCCATCTGTGACTTTTTTTGTTTTGAAGTGCCACAAATGATTCTCATTTTCATCAAAGTGTCAAAACTCATGTTCTGAAGACTTACATATAATTTCCCATTGGGCATCACCTGAAGGTTTATTATGCACTTTTAAATTTAACATATACAAACCTGAGTATTTTATCTTCCTCCAAAATCTCCTGTGTTATCAGTATTCTCAATAATAAAACTACACAGGAAGTAAATGCAGATCAGGTTTTGTTTTGTTTTGTTTTTTGATGAGCAGTGGATTCAAGACAGATGATCCAGTGAAACAGGGACTTAGTGTTTGTATTGTCACCCCACCCAATCTCCAATGACAGAAACATGAGAATTCTACTGTACCTCCCTCTTCTATTGGGCAGAAAGACCATCCTACTGCCTGCCCCTGGCCTTTTTCTGTAGCATATGCATTAGCCCCACACCCTGTACACTGTCATCAGAAATGACAGATTTTGCCAAATTCTACTAAAACCCTGCGTTAACCCCACTATTTCTGGAATGAAGTATCATGCTGTCAGCATTGCTTCCTGGGACCTTCAGAGTCTGACTTCCACCAAGCATCCACACAAACCTGAGCTCTGGTAGGTAAACTAAACTCTTCCAGAAACTACCAGGACTTTGCCTGTTGCACTGTTACTGCTCATGCCCAAAAAGTCTATCCCTTCATTTCTATGTCTGACTAGAAATCCGGTCCTCACTGACTGGGTTTTGTACTTCCCAAGTCTTGCTGATCATTGAGTGATCTGGGGTCACATTAATACACACATATTCTTTCCCCCTTTCCCTCTCTTTTCTTTCTCTCCTTCTCTCCCTCCTTCCCTCTTCTAGATTTAAAGATTCTAGGAACTGTATTTTTTTGAACTCCATCCAATGTAACCCTATGATCAACCAATTTTTTAAAACTACTATTGTATTGGAAAGTCACAAGACATTAGAACCATTTTATCCTAAGTCTGAATCTCATCCCACTTCTTAGTTCAGCCGTATCTTAGGATGTCTGGTAAATACTTTTACCATTCTGAGTCTCAGCTTTTCAACTGATAAATGTGAATACAAAATGCCTATTTTACAATGTTGAAATAATTGCTAGAGATAAACATATACTCTACCAGAAATAAATTAATTGCTTCATAAATTATAGCTGCCAATATTGGCTTCCATGATTTAGCTCAAATATCACCTGCTCCATGAAGCTTTCCCTAGTCCTCTCAGTCACTTGGTTATTCTCTCTCCTAAAATGAAATTTTGCTCTTTTAATATAAAATAGGAGGTGTATATGTATATTTAAAATTTTATTATAGTAGAAAAACAAAGCTATATTATTTTGTTCCTCTAAATCCACTTAAGTTTGTTTATAACCCTAGGATTAAAGTGATGTTCAAGGTAAGGTCTTCTTTGGTAGGCTGTTCCCCTTCCCTAGGCTTGGGGGGCCCACAGACTCCTGGAAGAACCTGTCATCCTAAGGCCATGGTGGTCATTGTCACAGCCCACATGATTCCTTTAAGCAGGTTGCTTAGTGGTTTCTCTGTCTAATTTAGACCCAGAAAGTGCAATAGTGCCCAAGCTTCTTGGGAGATTACAAAATGGGCTGCTTCCATCTAAGGTTTTGTTACTCTGTGAAGTGCTGCAAGGCAGTGAGACTTCTGTTATCCCAGAATCCTCACATTCTCTACCCCATTCTCAGCCCCACTCCAAGTCACTGGAGAAATGTCAAAACCTTGTTCCTTCTCTCCTTCCAGAATTGATCATCTCCTGCTCCCTTGAAGGCATCTTTCCTCCCTAGAAAATTCAGAATTCTAGTTCCATTGTACACAGGGAGTGACTTCTGGGTACCTGGCAACCTTACACTTTTGACTGACAGAGGCTTTTAACAAATGCCCTGAGGCAAATTAACTCTGATTACTTTTTGAAGGGAAAAGAGAAAGGTACTTACATTGGTGAGAGCAATGAATAATATTTCTATCAGGTTTCCTATTATTCTTGTATTAATTACTTTGTATTGTAGGTATTCATCTCTTTCACTGCACAATGAATCCAGTTAATTAGCATTGCCTTTGGGTATATACATTACATTCATCCAGATTATCCTTAATCTCATGCCCATGGTATAGTTCATAAATGATAGCTGAGCCAACGTAAAAACAATGAATAAGTGAATTTCTGTTGCAGGAATTAGATTGATTTATAAACTGGCTCTTTAGAACCTTTTATAAATGTATTGCATTTTTGCACATTGCAAAAGTAACACATCAAGTCAAACAATATACAGACATATTAATTTAAATGATAATATCTTGTAACTATGTCAATAGTGCTATCCTTGTTTTATGCAGAAAGAATTAAGGCCAAGAGTCTAATTAGCTGATTAATTAATTATTTAATTGCCAGCGAAAAACAAGTTTTACTGAAGTTCAGCAGAATATCTGAAATGTGTATCTTCTTCAGCTTTCCTTCCTACAGTTAGAGAAATTTATAAAAGCATGAGAGAACAGTAATTGAGGTTGTAGAAATAAAAATCTGCAGCTCTGTCTCTATATTATATTTTAGTGCCTGGTTAGGGAGAAGATTGGAGAATGTTTTAAATTCTGGAAACAGAGCTGACAGAGTTGTTAATGACAAGAAGTTTACATTTTCAGAAATTATAGTTAATTAGTGATCTTCCACTTGGCCCTAGGGCCAAGTGTGTTTATATGTGTAAACTCTTATTGTAATATAGCCACTCTTATTTGTTCACACATTGCCTACTGCTACAATGTGAAGTGGAGTTGCCTAGACAGAGACTTATGTGGCCAGAAGTCTGATATATTTACTATCTGTCCCTTGCAGAAAAAGTTTTGCTGATTCTTCTAATTCATTGCTCCCAATTGTAGGCTGTGGATTCTCAGATGCCCATGGAGTTATTAAAAACACCTGTGTATATTTTACAAGCTTGACTATGTGTAAACATATCTGGCTCAAAGATGAACTTGCAAATTTATGTTGTGCTAAGAAAAATACAAATTAATCTTAAAGTGTTAATAAATTTATAGTAGCTTTTTAGCTGCATTTATTTTAATAATTAAAAACAAAATTTATATCATGGAGTTCTGTGAAATTTTTTGTGTTAAGGATTTCATTTTTTACAAAATGATTGGGAAACATTGATCTAGTTAGATTTTAGGTGAAGAAGATTGCCTTAAAGAAACATGAAAATCCTAGATATTTCAGATTATTTATACTGTTAGTTTTCTTTCACAATGATAAAATACCTGAGAAAATCAATGATTTGAGAAATTTCAGCTCATGATTTCTGCCTTACCACACTGTAGGCCTGTGGTGAGGCAGAACATCACAGTAGGGACCATATGCAAAATAGAGCTGTTTACCTCATAGCATCTGAGAAGCAAGGAGAGAGTGTGGGAAGAAAGGGCCAAGAACAAAGTATACCTTCAAAGGTACACCTCCAATGACCTACTTCCTCCAATTAGGCCCCACCTCCTAACATTTCTACCACTTCTTTTGGTATGTGTGTTTGTATAATATGTATTATTTTGCACGCAAAAATTCTAATTTATGGAAATGTATATACATGTCACTAAATTGTAATCTTATTTCTTATGCCTAATTTGCTATTGTAATGAAGGAATGACAAGGTGACAAGTTTTGTTGAGAGCCTGACAGTGAATATATACTCTTCTAATCACATTTTATAAGGAATGATAAGGAGGGAGGCAGGTTAGAAAAGTGACTAAGAACTCTGGGCCTGAATTCTGAATGCCAGGTTCAAATTCTAGCTGCTTGGTCTTAGATAAGTTACTTAACCTGTCTGACTTCTAGTTTAATCACTAGTAATGTAGGGATACTTAGCACATATCCCAGAGGTTGTAGGGATAATATGTGACAAGCACATCTGGATTGTTTCTCTTATTGGAGAAAAATTATACTACAGATTGTACCACAAACTGTTTATACCTTCTGTTCCTTTCTGAATCCTCATTTGTGCTTTAGTTGTACCTAATTTAATTCTTTGTAGTAGTTCATGCATCTGGGCTTCATGGATTCTCAAGTCACTTTATCCCTAACAGACAACCTGACCTCTTATTTTTTTAAAAAAAGAAAATAGAAGGCTTGAGCTACAATCTTTAATGATCTTTTCTTCTTTTAAGAAAAACACTGTGCTCATATCCTGCTCTCTGATTCTAGAGAAGTGAAAATTTTGCCTCTCTTAATTTAAGGGCTCCTCCTACACTAATAAGTCCAGGTCCCAGTACTTGGAGAAGTAATATAACAAAATGGGAAATATGAAATAAACAAACAAATGACCCCTATAAAGAATAGTTTCAGCTAGCCAGTGATACCTTGAAAATAAAATACGGAGACTTGACTTTGAGCGCTAAGGGGATGATTTTCTACATGACAAAAAAGCTGAGACAAACCTTTTATGAAAAGATCAGAAAGCAACAAAGTCTACACAGAGAGAACAATCTGTGCAAAAATCCTCCGGGAAAAGGAGCTTGACGTGGGTGAGAAGCAGAAGGTCAGCCAATGATGCCAACAAGCAAGAGAGAGCATATGGGGACACCACTCAGAGCATCATTGTTCAAAAGAACTTTCTGCGATGATGGAGATGTTCTATATATGTGCTGTGTGAGCTTGTAACCACTAGCCACATGTGGCTGTATACATTTAAGTTAAAATAGATTAAAACCTAAAGTCAAGCCCTTTAATTACACTAGCCACATTTAAAATGTTCAGTAGCCACATATGGTTTAGTGGCTACCATATTGGACAGCATGGGGTCACAGAATCAGTAGGAACCAGATGAGTGGGGACTTTGGTTCAACAAAGTAAGTAGTCTGGGATTAGTTGCAAAGGGTGATACCACTGAAGGGTTTGAAGCTGGGCTTTACTGTGGTTGATTTTCATGATGAAAGATCTCTGTGACCACTGGGAAGACAGAAGGGGGTTGAGGAAGCCATTAAGAGAGGAAACACAAACCAACTGTAGCCATTGCAATAGCCCAGGAGATAGATGGGGGAGCTTGAACCAAGATAGCAGCAGTGGTAGAAAGAAGTGTAGATAGATTTGGGGTTTATTTCGGTGATGCACCCGACAGAAGTTATTGATCGATTACATGTAAGAGGTGAACCATGGATGGATGATTATAAGATTTTTTGTTTAAGTAAAATTCCATTCTGTGTATTCATGCTGTTAATCAGGCTCTTCCTGCTTTTTCAGATGGATTCCATTCTCTTTCTCTATTAATTTCAGTGATTAATTAAACTTCGAGCATTTCAGGATTGCTTGAGATGGCTGGTGGGTTCTGCCTCTCCCTGAATATTTCCATTGACCCTACTGTTTTCCAGGCCACCAGTGACTTTCTCAAGGCCCAATTCTATTAGATAGCTGTAACTCATGTGGCCATTAATTCCTTCCCTTCATCCTCTACTGAGCCTCAGGCCACTCTCTCCCATTCTCTTGCTGCCTTTCACCTGTGCCTTCTCATCAGTTCCCGTCTGCTAGGCCTGGCTCTCTACCAGTGTTGGCATCCCAGGCTCAGTCATTTTTGTTTCTCTTGTGAACCAGAGCAATCAGACATCCTCTGCCATCTGCATGTTCTATCTACATTCTGTTTGTTGTGTTTTGTTTTGTTTGAGAGAGGATTTTTCTATATAGCTTAGGCTGGCCTGGAACTCACAATTCTCCTGCCTTAATGTAGGTCAAATGCTTTGCTCGAAGCAGGTGGGTTCATGAATCATGTCTGTATTCATGAACCAGAGTAGAGACAGGAGACTCATGGAGGTTTGACATGGTTTATTATCCACCACACCAGCCAGCCAGCCCTAGGTCACTGTGCAGTGGTTTTTATACAGATATGGACAAAAGTGGCATCCAGCCAAGGTATAACATCTACTGCTCATATGAACCCAGACATTAGTTACATAACCATTTGTCCTTGAGTGGTTACATAGTAATAGTGCTGGGATTACAGATGTGTACCATTATGCCTGGCTTTCTATCTACATTCTGCACGCTTACAAACCTGTAAAATGTTAGTATCTGACATTTCTATGAGCCTGGGACTTAGCTAATTGATTAACATACATTATCTCATTTAATCCTTCCCAGTAGTCTATGAGGTAGGTATGACTCTCCTAATTGTCAAATGAGGAGGCCAAAGCTAAGTAATGTGCAAGACTTTGCCCAAGCTCGTGCCACACATTCCCAGATTGGTGCTTTCAGCTGCCTAGTGGACAACACATCCATGTAGCTTAGGCATTTGAAAATAGGAAAAAAACAAACAAAAACATTTTTTTAAAACCAACTTAAAAAATTTTTCTTTTCATTTTGGTGGTACTGGGGATTGAACTCAGGGCCCTGCCCTTGTCTATGCAAGTGCTCCACCACTCAAGCCATGCCCCTAGATCCCCAACTCCACTTTTTAAAAATCATATGTTCCTTTCTGTAAACTGCCCCTCCACAAGTAAACAATCAAAATGGAAATACTTCATTTTCGTATATTCCTTATTTGGTTTCTGGTAGCACAACTAATCCAGTCTCTAAAACTAGATAAAACTTTTACTTCTCTGCTTTTCTGAAGGGTTTCTAGGTTTCAGAGGTTACAACTCAGAAGTACCTTTATTGTGCAGAGTTTGAGAACCACTCTGGCCTGCACTAGGATCACCAGAAGGGCTCTATAAACCTCAGACTATTGGGCCCCACACTCCGAGCTCTGTTTCAGTAGGTCTGAGTCAGGGCCTGAGAATGTGTGTATCTCAGTATTTCCAGGTGGTGCTTCTGCTCTGAGAGCCGGTGGTTTGCAGTGATTCATAGGTCATAATTCTGCTAAGCACAGAGCAGGTGAATTGCAATAGCAGCTCTGCAAAGTGCCAAGTGCTACAAAGTGAAAAGAAGGAGGGAGACATTTTGCCTGGGGATAAAAAGGAAAACTCTTTAGTGTTTAGACTGCTTGAGGTGATGAGAACCTTGTACTCTTCCAACTTTCCTCCTCTTCATTAATATTCAACACATTCATTTGTGGAACAGAAATTCCAATTTTGAACTGTGTAGGATTTTTGTATTTGAAAACAAGGAGTAGTTCAAAATTAAGGGAGTGGGAGGAAATAAGATACAGAAGGGGACAATGGAAATAGTTGACATTTTCTCCTAAAAGAGATGTTAATAAATGCAATAACAAAGGAATGGTAATGGGGGCTCTTTGTCTCTCTAGTAGACTCTATTGGCTAAAACCTCCATCATCTAGAGTCACATTTCTTTTCTTGCTGACAGATACTGCATCAACTTTGTATCCTCCTCTCATGTGTCTCCTCCTCTGCTCCCTAACTTCTAAACTTGAATCTGTCTCGCTGCATTAGAGTCCATAACCCTTCTCATAAATCCTTGTAACAATGATGAAATGTCTAGTCTGCATTTAAATTGCCAGACAAGCAGGATATAAGAGGGCAGAGAAAGCTGTGGCTGGTGACTTCTGTTGACTCTGTCTCTCCCATTATTCTGGACAATACTCTGCTCCAGTAATTGGCAGAGCCCCATAAACTTCAGATCTGCCCTCCTGGGAAGTATACATAAGCACTGGGCCACTGTATCTGCTCACAGCTTGGCTACAAATTGGAACGAATCTGAGTAGCACAACATGGAGAAAATACATTGGGATGAAGGTCTTGTTTATTTCTCACTTCCTAAGGTTTTTTTATTTGTTTAAAATGTTAAGTATAAATAGAACGTTCAATTCTATTTCTTATGTGGTAGAATCAATGTTTTTCCAGTGAGTTCTGTCTAAAGTCATTATTCAGATTCCCAGGGTAGAGATCACCATGGATTCAGGTCCCCATTTTCCTACCTTGGGATGTGAATAGAGGGACTCATATATATGCTAGTGTCATTTTCATATAGAGACATCACTTTCCTTCATGGTCATTGCTTTCCTGCCATGGTGGAAATCCAGGTAGTTCTGTCAGAAGTTTCTGGTCTGTTTCTGGTTGGGGAAGTGACTGTCAAAAAGGGCAGTCTTGTAATTCTTGATTTTGGTCTTGATGTCTTCTGCCATAGTACTAACTCCTGGAAACTATGAAAGAATTTATTAGAAACAGAAAACCCAAAATTGAGGTAGCTAAACATCAATTAAGGATTGGTATCACTCAGACCTGGACTGAATCGCTGTACTATGAGGGTTGGTCTATTTTTCAGTTTGTCCTTATTTCTAAAGTGTATCCCGTTTTGGTGCCAGTTGAAAGACTACAGTGTCTTATAGATCCCCCTCCTCCCTGGGTAGCTCTTAACTCCAATCACTGAGTTGTGAACATTTGAGGAAAGACTTAAAGCAATTTATAGAGAAAAACATTTCTCAGAGAAGAGTATTCATGGCAGAGGGAGTAGCAAGTGCAAGAGTCCTGAGATGGGCACATACCCTATATTTTGGGGAATAGCAAGACATGTGAAGCTAAAGCAGAATGAGGGGAAGAAGAGGCTAAGAGCAGACAAGTTACCTAAGAATCATACAGGGCATTGTAGGTCTGTGAAAGAACTTTGGCTTTTCTCTGAGTGAGATGGAAAGCCATTGGAGGGGTTGGAGCTAAAGAATAACGAGATCTGACTCTGTTTGTTGAGGGGTAAGAAAGGAAGTTAGGAGTGAGGTTATTGCAGAGGTAAGATAACTTGGAGTATGGCGTCTCCAAAGAATAAGGTGAGAAGTCATTGGCTTCTGTTTACATTTTAAAGGCAGAGCCATCTCTGTTTAAAGGTGATTGGTTGTGGGTTATTTGAGCAGGAGACATCAAAGATAATCCCAAGGCTTTTAACCTAGACAACTGGAAGGATTAAATTTTGTTTATAACTGGGATAAGGAGCTGAAGAAATAACATGTCTGGGGGGAATCACACATTTGTTTTAGGTATGCTAAATCAAGGTTCCTATTAGATATGCAATTGAAGATGTGTAGGTTGCAAAATTTCTAAGTTTGCAAGGGATCAATCTGTGCTATAAATACAAATTAGGGCATCATCAGTGTTATACAGGATTTAAAGCCACATGAGCGACAATGTTCTTGCTCTCATGACTTTATAGTGGGACTTTGAGGTAGAGTAGTGCATATGGTCACACGTCAGACTGTGGATACCAAGGTAAAGTTTATTAGGTTTGATTCCCACCACCAAAAAAGAAAGTTTAATTTAATTCTATTTAGAATTTGGGATACTTAGGATAAAAGAGATAAAGATACTTGCTCAATGTTCCACAATCTGTAAGTGGTTGAGGATGGGTTTTAAACTCATTTGTGAAATTCTAAAGACAGTGTCCTTTCTACTTCATAAACTTGTCCTGGTAAGGTCAGACCTGAGAAAGATGTTCAAGCATGTGGTCTATACACTAAGTCAGGAATTTAGATAGTTGGAATGAATAAGTGGTATTAATCATGCATTCTCAATGAAAGTGATATTGCCCCATAAGGGACCTGTAAGAAATTCTTAGGATTGTAATTGTTTGTTGTCCTAAAAAGGTCAGGAGATCATAGACAAATATATTGTTGGTAGTATTAACATTTTATGGGGGTTTAATTAGGAAAGATATGTCCTAAAAGTATCCTTAGGATTGTAATAATATTTAAAAGATTGAGAATCACTGCTTCAGATACATGTCAGAAAGAGGAGGGCACCATGATTTTAGCCTGTTCCTCTGAAGACTCAGTCTCCAACAGGGCATGGTAGGGCTTAGTATTTTTGGATTTTTTAGCTAGAAGAAAACCTACTGTATGTTGGGAAGAAAGAGTATTTATCATTCAGATATTCCAGACCTGTCCCTAGTGGGCACCATCACTGCCATTCTTTTATTCACAGAAGTCTGTCCTGCAGGTCCTGAGGGATGTTCATGAGCTGGTTGGCTGCAGTTATTAATGAATCCAAAAGATTGATGGAAAACATACTTGCAAGAAATTATGAGCAAGGGTTATTGAGGTGTAGGTGAACAATGATTTACCCTTCTAGGCTCTGGCTTCTCAGAGTGTGGTCCTCAGAAGGCAGCACCAGTAGTTTCTAGAAGCTTGTTAAAAATGCAGCATTTCAGGACTTGCCCAGCCCTACTGGGTCAGAAAGTAGAGTACGTGAAACCACCAGGTGATTTGTATGCACATCAAATTTCAAGAAGCATGGCTTTAGGGTGCTCAGCTTCAGAATATGTATTATAATTACAGGAAGGATTAGAAACTAGAAGATGTTCAGGCTCCACCTTGGGCAACTTAGCTCAGGCATTTGTTTGGGATGGCCTTGTAAAGGTGAGTTTTATACTGAGCATTCTAATTTATGGTTGGAATAAGTCACTCTGCTAGTGTGGAAAATACCCTCTCTGTGTGTAAGAAGAGGCAAGGAAAGGAATGAAAGCAGAGAGATAAAGGAGACTTTCCCTACATGCTCTCTATTGGACAGAGCAAAATGAATCAATGTTGTCCTTTCTCATACTTCTGAGCTTTCCTTAGAGGTAGGAAAGAGATTCTAATTTTGTCTCACATACTGTGTCTTTGCCCCATCCTCACCTAGTTTCTCTATAAAGCTCAGGGGTGTTACAAGTGTTGACATTCCAAGAAAACTACTTGGAAGCAGCATATCAAAAAGAATGTCTGGAACAAAGGAGAAAGTAAAGAGGCTACTGAAGTAGCTGTTCAGGAAAGGGATGGAAGTGGTTTCAACTAGAGAAATCAGCCGAAGAGAAGTAGGAAAGAAGAGTGGACTGGATTTGGGATTGATTTTGCACAGCAGTTGTTGATGGATTGGATGTGGCAAATGAAAAGGATTACTTGATATTTGAGCATAAATAAAATTTTCATTTTGTTTAAATGAAATTATAGTTTGTTATATGGTTAACTACATGAACTCTATTTTAAATCAAGATTACGTTCTTTCTCTTGCAATTATGTCAGGTTTTAGGTAACTAACCTTTCAGAATGCTAGGAGTGCCTGTATAGTCTACGTACTTACATCCTCATATCACTCTGCAATCTGTGTAGTGACTGTCTTATTGCCAAATCAGAGTTTGATGTTTAGTCTTGGTCCTTCTGAATTACTGAAGAATTGATGCTGATTCACTTTCTGTTTGTTGGAACTTAGTAGTCACATATCTCTTGGGAAAAGTAGGGTTTCTCAACCTCAGCATTTTTGACTTTTGGGCTAGAAAATTCTGTTATGGTTGAGGCTGTCCTAAGCCTTGTAGGATGTTTAGCAGCATCCTTGCCTCTACCTATTAGATGTCAGAGGCTCGTTCCCACTTGTCTTCAGACACAGACAAATATTCTCCGAGACGTGAAATTGCCCTGGGTAGAGGAAGCACTCAGTTAAGGATATGAGGAAGATAAATTTTTTGTTTAGTAGGAGTAAGCCTCAAGGAGATACTGCCCTCCTTTCTTTCAAGAGACTTTCAGTCTTAAGTTTGGGAGTTAGTTGAAGATCCACAATTATTTATTGTGCTGATTCAAGTATAAGTATATCCTCTGTTTACAAGACTGCTGTGTGTGTGTGTGTGTGTGTGTGTGTGTGTATGTGGTACTGGGGCTGGAACTCAGGGCCTTCACCTTGAGTCACTCCACCAGCCCTATTTTTTTTTTTTTGTGAAGGGTTTTTTTGGGATAGGGTCTCATGAACTATTTACCAGGGCTGACTTTGAACCGTGATCCTCCTTATCTCTGCCTCCTGAGTAGCTAGGTTTATAGGTGTGAGCCACTGGCACCCAGCTACAAGATGCTTTTATAAATTAAGTAAGACATGAATAGAGGGCAATACACTGAATGTTTATGCCCACCCCCATTCGTATGTTTTAAACTCTAACCTCCAAAGTGATTGTTATAGGAGATGGGGTCTTTTTAGGGTGAGGGTGAAGTCTTCATGCATAGAATTAGTATCCTTAAAAAAGAGACCCTGGAGAGATCATCACCCCTTCCTTCGTGTTGATAAAGCAGTTTATGAGAAAGAAGGCCCTCAGCAGACATGGGATGTTCCAATGCCTTGATGTTGGACTTCCCAGACTCCAGAACTGTTAGAAATACATTTTTCTTGTTTATAAGATATCCAGTTTATGACATTTTGTTAGAACGGCATGAACAGACTTTGACATACGGTATTCATCTATTTCAGTTCGAGGGACATTATAGTCAACTATCGAATCTGAAAGATCTCAATGGATTAGACTGACTATAATTATTGTTTTTGTTTTGTTATCTGTTATGTACCACAACTTCTTTGTCTTTTGTGATTAAATGTCACCAATTGGTTCCTGCCACCCCAGGAACTCATCATTCTCACTAAAGTCAGAGACCCAAGTTTGATGGTAGAATTTCCCCTCTCATTTCTCGCCTTTAGAGAACAGCCAGCAAAGAGCTTTTTGTGGGTACTCAAGTCTTATACTCCAATGTTTTTCAAAGCTTAAGTGAAAGAAGTATCCTTCTCTGGGAGTACTTAGAGGTTGTCTAAATAGGTATTAATAATAAATCCATGTTAGCATAATGATTTCCTTAAGCCTTTGGGCCCTTTGTCAGCATACCAGGAAGATTATGAAACATTAAGTTCATTGAGTGTAAAGTGCCTTTTTAACCTGGTAGCAACCAACCACTATCCCTTTGAGATAACACAATGATTCCAGAATTTCTGCTTGGTGTTCTTAAATCAATTAATTCCAGTGGAGCCAATGTTGGTTTCTTCTTCCTTGATCCAAAACATCTTAGGATCCATTCACATGGATGCTAAAGTTCCATGACAGACTAAAGTTCTGTCAAGGTTCAGTTGACAAATTCTCGTGGTTCTTTTGGTGTATACTGGGCTTCTTATGAGTCACATTTGATAATTTCCCTCCCTGGGCCTGCTAGAGACTTGAGCCCATGTGGAGGTCTAGAAGTATGGGAGTACCTCTTGAAAATGATCAGTTATCCCTTGTAAAGTAACTACCTTGGGGAAGACATTATAGGTTCTTCAGACTGGGACAGACTACTCTCCTTACACAGGGGTAGAAGAGCTTCTTCTGTTATCAAAGGAGGCTTTGTAGTATGTAGGTTCCAATGAAGCTGGGGGCTTCATTGTACTCACATATTTCCATTCTAAATTTTAGGTCCTATCCCCAATGTTAATAAGAGACCCTGTGAAGTTGGGTATTTGATTTATGTTATAATTCAGTCACCCACAGGATTAAATTGCATGGTTGTTTTTCAAAAATCTTGACTCTGTAAATAGGATTTTCTTATTTTATAGGGCAGCCATAAATACTTACGTTCATTGTTTTCTTTCCTTACATTCTCCAGTGCACTTGGAAGCATTCAATTTCATACTTCTTTATTTTCACTAAAATCTTCTTTGGTAGCAATTATTTCACTAAAGGTGAAATCACCTTCCACAGATACTTGATTGCAAGATAGAATAACCAGTGTTCCTTCACTGTTGGCTCTCTAATTATAGCAGAACACCAATTCCAGAAAACATAGAACTAATTCTGAAACTCACTCTGAAGGTTCTGTTCCCATGGAACCACTTCTAGTATTAATTCAGTTGGAGTTCAATTGGGAAAACTACCACCGTGAGTAGTAGGATAGTAAATGCAGGATTTACTATGAGGTTTAGATCAAGATTTACTTGTGGGAAGTAATGAAGTCTATGGAACACTGTTACCTCTATGTCTAATGGAAGGCCTAAATAAGTCAGTAAGGAGTTGGGAAGAAAAGCTAAATGTGAAGCAAGGATAAGTGTAGACAAACTGGATCCACATTTGTCTTTCAGTGCCTTGATGATGCAGGTGACCTTCCCTCTAGAGTTACTCAAGCAACTGGGACATAGAGAGGTCTAGACAAGGAGGCATGGAGGGAGTTGTAGAAGCTCCAGGCCCAGCTGCTCCACTCCAACCAGGTAAACCAACAGACAGTGAGTGGCAGTAGGACAACCTGCTCTTCTCTGTAGCAAAAAGCTTCACTTCCAAGGTAGACGTTTCATGCAAATTCCTCTAATGTCCAACACTAACCTACAACATAGGGAATGGAATGCTTGGAAATGTGGTTGTCAATTTAGCTGAATTAACCTGGTAGAAAGCCACACACGAAAAACCAGGGTTTGGATTTGGAACTGATTTTTGAAATGAAACTAACAGCATCTGTGTATGAGTTGATTGGATTTGGTAGATAAGGAAAAAGACTTACACATTTTTTGTTTGATACATTTTTTTTCTTAACTCAAACTTTAGATTCAAGTTTTTGGATTGAAACAGACTCTTCACTGTTGACAAGATTATTTCTGAGCTGCAAAAATCACCCCCCCCATGTTTGTAATTCCTGTATTTCTGCATTCAATCTTGGTTATCACAATCAGAAGAGACAGAAACTATGAGGACATTTTTTTTCTTATATCAGTAGTGGAAACCTTAGCTGCTCCAGGTATACCAAACAGATGCATCAAAATATGTTTTAGCCATGTCAGTACTGTTAATTATGTTCCCATTTTGAATGTGGGTTATTTTCTCTTGCAATTATATAATTATTTTGATAATTAATCTTTGTAGCTCTGGAAGTTCCAGCATACTATCTCAGTATTTTCCCACTGTCCTCATTATTACTTCTCAGGGTATTTATAATTCCCTTATTAATTCAAGATTAGTACTTAGTCCCTATCTTTAGGAATCGAATTCACTTCCTGCTTATTGAAACTTCCCCGTACTAACTGCCAGTCACCATTTTTTCCTGGTTCCTGTCTTACTGGGCCAGCCTCTTTTTCCTGCCCTTCTTTCAGTGGTTTCTCTATTATTGCATCCCAGAGCCTTCCTTTAATTTTCCTCTCTTTTACTTTCCAATAAAATGAATAATACTATCTCATGGGCTTCTATCAACATTCTAGAGGTTTGCAATTTACACATTAATAGCACCTGCAACTTGGTGATCCACTACCATATGTCCTGTACATTGTCAACATACAATCTTAAAAAAAATCCTAGAATCTTTCAAAATAAACCCTTGATGTGGCTATTAATTATCTCAGTTTTCAAGTGAAGAAACCAAGTTTCTGTAAAGTTCAAGAGTTTTTCTCTAGCCAGTCAATAAGTAGAGTTGATCTGAGGGCAGTCTGAATTTTGTAAGCTACTGTCACAATAACTATCATTTACTGCTGACTAAAGATCTGGCTTAGATCTTCTCCTTGTCAGACTTAAGTTTCACCAGTATACCAGAAGAACATCACCTGAATGCTCCCCTATCAATTCCAGCTTAATACAAATAAATCCATTTCGTCACTCCAACTCCCAATTCCATCCAAAATATGCAACTCAATGAAACATGCCTCCTCTAATATTTGTTCTTTTCAGGGTAGCACTCTTCAAAAGTTTCCAAATCTAGAAACACCTCTGGCCACTCCATTTCTATATTGCTCATATCTGATTGTTCACCAAGTCCTCCAGGATTGGGATCAGGGATATCTCTGCATCACTGTGACTCCTGGCATCACTTCCCACCTCCTTCCTGACCTCCTGTCACTGTTCATTCCATACCACAATTAGATTTTCACACTGCTGCCAAAATTACCTTCTGAAAAAGAACTCAATCTGATCCTGCCAGTTTGACTCCATTTTGCCTGCAGAATAAATTTCAATATTTTTGATATGCCACCCAAGAGCCTTGACAACTGACACAGCCTATCTTGCAGTCAGCTATTTTTCACACATATATAAGTGATTATTTTTCAGATGTCTGTAGATGCTGTTGAAATGTAGAAAATATAAACTTATTTCAAAACTCAACTAAAATCTTTTGACTTTATCAATTTGTGGTTACTGTGTTAGTCAGACTTTTCATCACTGTGACAAAATACCTGAGAAAACAATGTTAAAGGAGAAAGGATTTATTTTGTCTATGGTTTCAGAGGGTACAGTCCATGGTCAGTATCTTGCATTGTTTCTTGGCCTGTGGTAAGACACAGCATCATGGTGGAAGGCATAGTAGAGCAGAGCCACTTACCACATAGCAGCCAGGGATAAGAGAAGGATAGGCTAAGGACAAGATACATCTTTTCAGGGCATGCCCTCAGTGACCTACTTCCTTCAGCTAAGCCCCACCTCCTATTGTACCACCTCCCAATAATGCCATATTATCTAATCTATCTAATCTATTGATTAGATAAGAGCCCTTATGGTGCAAGCACTTTCTAAAAGCCCATCAGTCCCAGCCTTGACCTGAACTCACAGGAAGTTCTATAACATAAATTATGCCCAAGTTTGTCCTGCCTTGAAAAGAAATGACAAGAGCTCTCTTACTTTCACTTTGATTAATAATTAAAAGAAATGTAAACTTCCTCTAGGGCAAATGACTTCAAGGTCAATCTTCTGAAGAAGTCACAGGTAAAGTAGTTATCAGCAGTCACGGGTAAAGCTGGAGAATTCATTCACACAGTTGCTAGAGGGCTTCCAAAAAGGGATTTTAATGGGGCACTAAGAGTTTCATACAATATGTAAGTGGTTATTATTGCTATTTCCAAGTCTGTCTTGGTAGTGGTCTGAGACAAGCCATTAGAGAAGTTAATATATAAAGTTTCTGCTTCAAGGATTTAAAAGCAATCTTTGTTGCTAATAATATTGCTGAAGTTAAGAACTGTGAAGGGTGTGAGATTTCCTACCTTCTTACAAACTAACAAGTTAGCCTTACAATTTTACAGATAACAGCAGAAGATGGGAGACCCCTGGATCAGACCCAGAGGATTTAATTACCGTAATAGCAATAGCCAGAGCGTTTTCTTTCAATGGTTCTGAGACCCTAATTCTATAGGGCAACGAGAAGAGGGTAGGTGACATCTACTCAGGCAGTAAACAGATGGGAGTACAAAGAAGACTTTGGGTTTAAAGAATCTAAATCTTTTGTAATGAGCAGTAAGCAAAGCCTCATTTTGCCTTAGTAGGAAACACTATCTTTTTCTTACAAGACTATTCCCATACAACTATTCTTAAAAGATAGTATGTGTAGTCAGTGCAACTGCTCACAAGACAAGCAGAAACATAAGGACCCTATAGAGAATTATCCCAAAAGCAAGCAGATGAAAGAATAGGGGGTTCCTTGTGGTTAAACTTAACTTGGTGAATATGGACCCCACAATACTACTGGGGGCCTCGGTTGTGAAGTGTAAGTTTGGGCTGAGTCAGAGTTGGCCAAAATTGGAAAAAAGGTAAATAGTGTTTTCCTATGTAATTTGTTACTAAGATCACTGAGGTGGAGAAGTAAGAGATGAATTGGTTATATCTAACAAACTTCAGGATTCACACGTCTGTGTTTCCTATGTTTTTCATTAGGCGTTTATTTATCTTATGCTAACATCTATCTTACTTCATAATTTCCCAGATTGGCAGGCTTAAAGGATTCTCATCAAGTCTTAATAATCAATACTAATAAAAGTTTTTAGATCATGGCAGCTGTTGTTCCATTTCATACTCTTAAAATCCTAAGTGCCTTCCTCCTCCAAACCTTTTCATCTCTAACCTTCCACTGCTTTACCTCACCTTTACTTGCCTAACATATTGGGGCTTACCTTTTGCCTAATTCTCCATATTCTTTATTAACCTACTTATGTTTGTACTTCCTCCATTTTCCAGTTTAACTCCTCTGGTCCATAACTTCAATAACTCTCCTTCCAAAATCTTTTTCTTTCTCTTTTATCTTTTCATATACATACAACATTTTCCAGCCTTGGACCAGCTGTCTTTTTTCTTCATTTCTAACTTTGATTGTCATGTATTTTTAGAGAAAATTCCTTCCCTGAGGTATATTCATGGTTTTGCTTGCTTTTACCTTGCCGGCCTTGATTATTTTTAGCAACCTTCATAAGTCTTTTCATTCGTCTTTGTGATTATTCCACATTACCATTTCATGCTTAATGACAGGTAACTTACATGACCTCTTGATCACATCTGTAGACTAGGTAGGATTGCATAGAGGAAGCACAAAAGATTCTTCCAGACACAGTTTCAAGCCTTAAATATATGTGAAATATTTGGGAGCATGGTACTTTTAGTAATAGTAATAGGTACAGAGAAAAATGCATTAATAGTCACAAGAATAACTTAATTTAGTTTAAAGTTTAATTTAGTTTAAACTTAATTTAGTTTAAAGTCATGCTATTGCAAAATCTTTTTTTATTCAGGTTATAAAGAAACTAGGTTTTAGAGAAGTAACTTGTTCAATGTAACACAGTTAGCAAGAATGCTCCTAGGATTTTGTTTTATTTGTGGTAGTAGAGTTTGAATTCAGGGCCTTCACCTTGAGCCAATCCACTAGCCCAATTTTTTGTGATAGGGTCTTGAGAACTATTTGCCTGGGCTGGCTTCCAATCTTGATCCTCCTGATCTCTGCTTCCTGAGTAGATAGGATTACAGGTGTGAGCCACCAGTGTCAGACTGCTCCTAGGATTTGAACCCAAATCCTTTTGAATCCAGTTCACTTCCTCCAGTCACCATACTCTGATTCTGTAATGGTAAATGGCCCAATGCAAGATGGAGTCCTGGTGATGCTGCCTGGTAAATCAGTGGCTTCCCTAGGGTAGAAAACTCTTTTTATCGTCCCTTTTTATTATAGAATATGATAAAAGACTAAATCATACTATTAATTTTACTATATTACAATTGATGTGACTACAATTCTCTCTTGAAGCCTACCAAAGAAACCAGCACTGTTTTAACTGAATTATTGAGAATAAAGTATAACAGCTTACATTATTTATATTTATATAAGAACTGGGCAAATCTCCTTTCTACCACCCATTCTAACCTACTGTATACACACATGCTCACCCTAGTATAAAGCCAAACTTACTTTTCAGTCAAGATATATTGCTGTCCTTTAAGTTTATTTGCTTGGAGTGAATCTACCTTAAAAAGTTACTTAGAATGAATAAATACTGAAAGTTGGAAGAGGACTTAAAAATATAAATCTATTTTCTCCCACTCTGTGGGTGTTCTCTTCAGTTTAGAGACCATTTCTTTTGATGAACAGAAGCTTTTTAGTTTTATGAGGCCCCATTTATCTATGCTATCTATTAGTTGCTGTGCTGCTGGGGTTTCGTTGAGAAAGCTTTTACCTATACCTACTAACTCCAGAGTATTTCCTACTCTTTCCTGTATCAATTTTAGAGTTTGTGGTCTAATATTAAGATCCTTGATCCATTTTGAGTTAATCTTGGTATAGGGTGCTATACATGGATCTAGTTTCAGTTTTTTGCAGACTGCTAACCAGTTTTCCCAGCAGATTTTGTTGAAGAGGCTGCTATTTCTCCATCGTATATTTTTAGCTCCTTTGTCAAAGACAAGTTGGTTATAGTTGTGTGGCTTCATATCTGGATCCTCTATTCTGTTCCACTGGTCTTCATGTCTGTTTTTGTGCCAGTATCATGCTGTTTTTATTGTTATTGCTTTGTAATATAGTTTGAAGTCAGGTATCGTGATACCTCCAGCATTGTTCTTTTGACTTTGAGTATTGCCTTGGCTATTCGTGGCCTCTTGTGTTTCCATATAAATTTCATGGTAGATTTTTCAATCTCTTTAATGAATGTCATTGGAATTTTGATGGGAATTGCATTAAACATGTAGACTACTTTTGGGAATGTAAACTAGTACAACCACTCTGGAAAAAAATTTGGAGGCTACTTAAAAAGCTGGACATCGATCTACCATTTGATCCAGCAATACCACTCTTGGGGATATACCCAAAAGACTGTGACACAGGTTACTCCAGAGCACCTGCACATCCATGTTTATTGTGGCACTATTCACAATAGCCAAGTTATGGAAACAGCCAAGATGCCCCAGCACTGACGAATGGATTAAGAAAATGTGGTATCTATACACAATGGAATTTTATGCAGCCATGAAGAAGAACGAAATGTTATCATTTGCTGGTAAATGGATGGAATTGGAGAACATCACTCTGAGTGAGGTTAGCCTGGCCCAAAAGACCAAAAATTGTATGTTCTCCCTCATATGTGGACATTAGATCAAGGGCAAACACAACAATGGGATTGGACTTTGAGTACATGATAAAAGCAAGAGCACACAAGGGAGGGGTGAGGATAGGTAAGACACCTAAAAAATTAGCTAGCATTTGTTGCCCTTAACACAGAGAAACTAAAGCAGATACCTTAAAAGCAACTGAGGCCAATAGGAAAAGGGGACCAGGAACTAGAGAAAAGGTGAGATCAAAAAGAATTAACCTGGAAGGTAACACACATGCACAGGAAATTAATGTGAGTCAACTCCCTGTGTAGCTATCCTTATCTCAACCAGCAAAAACCCTTGTTCCTTCCTATTATTGCTTATACTTTCTCTACAACAAAACTAGAAATAAGGGCAAAATAGTTTCTGCTGGGTACTAAGGGGATGAGGGAGTGAGGGGGAGAGGGAGGGGGCAAAGTGGGTGGTAAGGGAGGGGTTGGGGGCAGGGGGGAGAAATGACCCAAGCCTTGTATGCACATATGAATAATAAAAATAAATAAATAAATAAATAAAAATATAAATCTATGTAATGACATTATGCTAAATGAAAGTGACAGTTCCACTTAAATGAGTTATCTAAATTCTATGATTACAATCATAGAAGCAAAACACAGGATGGCAGTTGGCAGGGGTTGTGGAGAAAAGGAAATGAGGATTTGCCAGTCAATAAGTATAAAATTCCAGTTATACAAGATGAACAAATTCTCAAGATTTATTATACAGCATTGTCCCCATAGATAATGATACTGTATTGTATACTTAAAATCTGTTAAGAGAGGGTAGGTTTCATGTTAATTGTTCTTACCATATTAAAAATTTGTGTGTATAAAATACATGCACATATAAATTTATAGTTGGGTCTCAAAGTTTAAAGTATGAGAATCCCTTTTTTAACACCAAAAAGTTATAGTTCCACATGATAATTTATATGCTTTTTTTGTATTCCAATGATTGAAAGGTTCTTGAATAACATCAGCATGAACTCATTGAAGCTTTGAAATGAGTTTATACATATTTTTTAACAGCTGTATGTATATCCATCTGAAAAACATTCATTCCTATGTGTGTGAGAAATAGCTAACTGTAGGGGAGGCTGAATTACTTGTTAGGGGCTTTGGGAACAATATCAAGAAAATTCAAATTTGTTCTGTAAAAAAGATGAAGTTTCAAAGCAAAGTAACAGAATTCAATTGGTTATATTTTACTTTTAAGAAAACATTTTGTTAGTGTACATTGGTTGTACAGAGTGGTTTCATTGTACATTTCCATATGTGCTTACAATGTACGCTGATTAGACTCATTCCCTCCACCTTTCTTCCTCATCTCCCCTCTCCCCTAGTTAAAACAGTTTTGATGGGTTTCATTGTCTATTTTCATACAAGTTTATAAACTACATCAGCCATATTCACCCTCTCCATTCTCCCTCTCTACACTAGTACCCACATTGATTATGTTTTCTGAAAGATAATATTGACAGCAGTGTTGAGATCCAAATTTCATATGGAAAGTCCAATATCAGAAGGCCAATTTAGGAGATAACACAATGATGTCAGGAGCCCCAGTGGTGCAGAGATATCTCTAACTCAAGCTAGATGTGGGGAATGCCAAAAAGGGCATAGTTGAGAAAATTTCCATGTTTAGAAAATGTGTTGGAGTATGAGACTGTGAGCAGAATAAGAAATGTCAGAGGAAGCAGCATTTGATTGATTGCTTTGTTTTGGAAGGGAGGGAAGTGGGATAGTGGAGGATATAGATTATATTGAGTTGGATTTTATGTATACATATATGATATATTTTATACACATGCATATATTGAATACAAATACACTCACTATATGTAGAGGTTGAAATGTGATTAGTACACCATTTGCTCCAATGACATAAGCAGAGATTAAGAGAAAGTTTAGTTTTAATCCCAATGCAAGGGTTTCTTCTTGACCTCTCTTGGGAGGAGAGCAAATTTCTAGTGTGTGTTCATCTTAACTTTTGCTAAAAATAAGTGTTGAAATTTCTGGAGATTCTATATTATTCCAAGCACATCTTCACCCCAGTTGGTAAAATTAGAAGTGCTACAAAGATGTGATTTCAGTTTCAGTACTTTAGTTTGGATTCTCCCAGAAACAGAGACTGAGACAAAGAATCTAGTACAAACAGTGTATTTGGAAATCTCAGGAAATGCTGATATTAATTGAAGAAGTAAAATAGGGAAGGAAAAACAACCAATAAGGTAATATTAAGCAAACTACCACAGTGGAAGACTAGAATTAATCCCTGTGGACCTCTGAGAAATGATACAAAATGCTGAAGAGGTTAGGCAGTTTGGGCATTTATATGCCAATTTTGCAGTTATTGATTGTTGTTAGTCCTTGAGTATTAATTCCCCTTCACTTTTCACCAGATAGAAGTTTAGACAAAGACTCAGTGAGCTTCTGACAAAAAGTTCCTAGGTCATAAGAGATAAATACTGGCAACTGGAAATCAGGTAAAGGCCACCAAAAGGTTTAAAAGATATGAGAGGGAAGGATAGGGGAGAAAGACTGTGTCTACTACCCCTGCCTGGAGGAAAAATATTATATACGTAGGCAATAGGATGGCAAATGTTGGGGTTAACAGTTAGGACAGCCATGTTAAGACCAGACCTCCTCTCTTCTTGCAGGTGACTTACTAAAAACTCACCACCCAACCCCAAAGACTGACAAAAGGATAGTTGTTAACCTTTATCTCTGGATGGGTGCCAAGGACAATTGAGCAGTGATCTAACCACAGCTTATCTTTCTTGGTTGCCCAGCAACAGTATCCCTTAGTGAACTTCCTGGTACTTTTCCACTAGCCCCCTACATCTAGCCCAAGCCTGTGTGTGGTCATGGGCTCTAGCTCTCTTGCTGGGGTCCCCTCCACAGGGCTCTTGCCTGAACAATAAACCCTGTGCTGGTGTTTGAGCCATCTCTCTGCCTCTTCCATGCCTCTTTAATTTTCTAACACAACCCCTATTGCCTATGAAAAATCAATAGGAAACATGGAAAGAGTATAATCTTAATTGAGCAGGAAGGGAAACATGTCACTATAGCTGAAGTGATTGGGCTCATGTGCTCAAAGGAAGTTGGAATAGTCATCAGGGAACTACAATGTAAATATGTTAGATGTAAATATGTTATGAAATGTGAAAAGATGTAAATATGTTAGAGCTTCACTGTTCTGAACCCTGAGTGCAAAGTCAATTATCTATTTTTTTCTATAATATCAGTATATTGGCCAGCTTTCCATCACTGTAACAAATACCTGAGATAATCATCTTGAAAAGAGGAGAGACTTACTTTGGCTGAGTTTTAGAGATTTCAATCCATAGTGAGTTGACCTCATTGCTTTTGGACCTCATTGCTTTTGGAGGGGATATCACATTATGGTGGGAGTGCAAGGCATAGAAAAGTCATTCACCTTATTTTGGAGAAGTGACAGAGAGAGAAAAGAAAAAGACCAAGGTTCCACAGTCCCTTTTGAGGGCATGCCCTCTAATGATCTAAAATGTCCCAGCAGGCCCCATCTCTAAAATAGCGCCAGTCTGGGGACTAAGTTTTTAACTCATGGGCCTTTAGGGGAACATTCCAGATCCAAGCTATAGCATTCCAACTCTGGCCTACAAAGGGTCATATCCATCTCACATTGAAAAATGAACTTAGTCAATCCACAAGAGTCCCAAAGTCTCCCTCAAGACTTAAGGCAAACTCAGGGAGACCTTGTGAAAATCAGAAAGAATTTACATAATTTCAAGATACAATAGCACAGGTTAAACATTTCCATTCCAAAAGGGAGAAACAACAAAATGGTAAGGAGAGACTGGACCAAAGTAAGACAAAATACAGCAGGGCAAGCATGAAATCCTAAGTTTCCATTTCTGGCATTCACGTCACACTGTAGAGGATGTAGGCTCCTAAGGGTTTGAGACCCCTACCCTATGGCTTTGCAGGTTGCAGCCTACATGGCCTCTCTCAGGCAGTTTTCCCATGCTGCTTGCAGCTCCCCTGGGCAGGCATTCCACATTATTGGCATCTCTATCTTACAGAAGTCTCCAGCATAGTTTGACTTCAGTTTCACAGCTTTATGCCCTACCAGAGACAGTGACCCTGCCATCTATTTCCTGGGCTCCTAGGATTTCTTTTGAAATCTCAGTGGAAGCCTCTGTGGCCCCTTAGCTCTTGTAATGAGTATTTTATTTTACTGGTGAAGAACAATGTTTCTGCAAATGAGCACTTAATACTTTAGACTGTGTAGACCTTGTGGTCTCTGCTGTAACCATTCCACTCTGCCATTCTTGTACAAAGTGAGCATGATTGTATTTGTGGATGCTAAAATAACTCTTAGGAGTTATGTAATAGGATATAAAAATATAACTTTTATTGTACTTTTTTGCAATTGAGAAAAAAAGCAATATTAAATCTTTGTATAGAGATTTGAACTCAGGGCCTTATATTTGCTAGGTAGGTACTTTATCACTTGAACCATGCCCCCCAGCCCTTTTTTACTTCAGATATTTTTTTTTCATTTTTCTTTTATTATTCATATGTGCATAAAAGGCTTGGTTCATTTCTCCCCCCTGCCCCCACCCCCTCCCTTAGCACCCACTCCACCCCCTCCCTCTCGCCCCCAATACCCAGCAGAAACTATTTTGCCCTTATTTCTAATTTTGTTGTAGAGAGAGTATAAGCAATAATAGGAAGGAACAAGGGTTTTTGCTGGTTGAGATAAGGATAGCTATACAGGGCATTGACTCACATTGATTTCCTGTACGTGGGTGTTACCTTCTAGGTTAATTCTTTTTGATCTAACCTTTTCTCTAGTACCTGTTCCCCTTTTCCTATTGGCCTCAGTTGCTTTAAGGTATCTGCTTTAGTTTCTCTGCATTGAGGGCAACAAATGCTAGCTAGTTTTTTAGGTGTCTTACCTATCCTCACCCCTCCCTTGTGTGCTCTCGCTTTTATCTTGTGCTCTTAGTCCAATCCCCTTGTTGTGTTTGCCCTTGATCTAATGTCCACATATGAGGGAGAACATACGATTTTTGGTTTTTTGAGCCAGGCTAACCTCACTCAGAATGATGTTCTCCAATTCCATCCATTTACCAGCGAATGATAACATTTCGTTCTTCTTCATGGCTGCATAAAATTCCATTGTGTATAGATACCACATTTTCTTAATCCATTCGTCAGTGCTGGGGCATCTTGGCTGTTTCCATAACTTGGCTATTGTGAATAGTGCCACAATAAACATGGATGTGCAGGTGCCTCTGGAGTAACAGTCTTTTGGGTATATCCCCAAGAGTGGTATTGCTGGATCAAATGGTAGATCGATGTCCAGCTTTTTAAGTAGCCTCCAAATTTTTTTCCAGAGTGGTTGTACTAGTCTACATTCCCACCAACAGTGTAAGAGGGTTCCTTTTTCCCCGCATCCTCACCAACACCTATTGTTGGTGGTGTTGCTAATGATGGCTATTCTAACAGGGGTGAGGTGGAATCTTAGTGTGGTTTTAATTTGCATTTCCTTTATTGCTACAGATGGTGAGCATTTTTTCATGTGTTTTCTGGCCATTTGAATTTCTTCTTTTGAGAAAGTTCTGTTTAGTTCACGTGCCCATTTCTTTATTGGTTCATTAGTTTTGGGAGTATTTAGTTTTTTAAGTTCCCTGTATATTCTGGTTATCAGTCCTTTGTCTGATGTATAGTTGGCAAATATTTTCTCCCACTCTGTGGGTGTTCTCTTCAGTTTAGAGACCATTTCTTTTGATGAACAGAAGCTTTTTAGTTTTATGAGGTCCCATTTATCTATGCTATCTGTTAGTTGCTGTGCTGCTGGGGTTTCATTGAGAAAGTTCTGACCTACACCTACTAACTCCAGAGTATTTCCTACTCTTTCTTGTATCAACTTAAGAGTTTGGGGTCTGATATTAAGATCCTTGATCCATTTTGAGTTAATCTTGGTATAGGGTGCTATACATGGATCTAGTTTCAGTTTTTTGCAGACTGCTAACCAGTTTTCCCAGCAGTTTTTGTTGAAGAGGCTGCTATTTCTCCATCGTATATTTTTAGCTCCTTTGTCAAAGATAAGTTGCTTATAGTTGTGTGGCTTCATATCTGGATCCTCTATTCTGTTCCACTGGTCTTCATGTCTGTTTTTGTGCCAGTACCATGCTGTTTTTATTGTTATTGCTTTGTAATATAGTTTGAAGTCAGGTATTGTGATACCTCCTGCATTGTTCTTTTGACTGAGTATTTCCTTGGCTATTCGTGGCCTCTTCTGTTTCCATATAAATTTCACAGTAGATTTTTCAATCTCTTTAATGAATGTCATTGGAATTTTGATGGGAATTGCATTAAACATGTAGATTACTTTGGGGAGTATCGACATTTTTACTATGTTGATTCTACCAATCCATGAGCATGGGAGATCTCTCCACTTTCTATAGTCTTCCTCAATCTTTTTCTTCAGAAGTGTATAGTTTTCCTTGTAGAGGTCTTTCACATCTTTTGTTAGGTTTACACCTAGGTATTTGATTTTGTTTGAGGCTATTGTAAATGGAATTGTTTTCATACATTCTTTTTCCGTTTGCTCATTGTTAGTGTATAGAAATGCTAATGATTTTTCTATGTTGATTTTATATCCTGCTACCTTGCTATAGCTATTGATGATGTCTAGAAGCTTCTGAGTAGAGTTTTTTGGGTCTTTAAGGTATAGGATCATGTCATCTGCAAATAGGGATATTTTGACAGTTTCTTTACCTATTTGTATTCCTTTTATTCCTTCTTCTTGCCTAATTGCTCTGGCTAGGAATTCTAGTACTATGTTGAATAGGAGTGGAGATAGTGGGCATCCTTGTCTGGTTCCTGATTTTAGAGGGAATGATTTTAATTTTTCTCCGTTAAGTATAATGCTGGCTGTAGGTTTGTCATATATAGCTTTTATAATGTTGAGGAACTTTCCTTCTATTCCTAGTTTTCTTAGAGCTTTTATCATGAAATGATGTTGGATCTTATCAAAGGCTTTTTCTGCATCTATTGAGATGATCAAGTGGTTTTTGTCTTTGCTTCTGTTAATGTGGTTTATTACGTTTATTGATTTTCGTATGTTGAACCACCCCTGCATCCCTGGGATGAAGCCTACTTGGTCGTGGTGAATAATCTTTTTGATGTGTTGCTGAATTCGGTTTGCCATTATTTTGTTGAGGATTTTTGAATCAATGTTCATTAAGGAGATTGGCCTATAGTTCTCCTTTTTGGAGGTGTCTTTGCCTGGTCTTGGGATAAGTGTAATACTGGCTTCATAAAATGTGTTAGGCAGTTTTCCTTCCCTTTCTATTTCATGGAACAGTTTAAGGAGGGTTGGTATCAGTTCTTCTTTAAAGGTCTGATAGAATTCAGTAGAGAATCCATCAGGTCCTGGACTTTTCTTTTTGGGGAGACTCTTGATTGCTGCTTCAATTTCATTTTGTGTTATAAATCTATTCAGGTGATTAATTTCCTCTTGGTTCAGTTTTGGATGATCATATGTATCTAGAAATCTGTCCATTTCTTTGAGATTTTCAAATTTATTTGAATATAGGTTCTCAAAGTAGTCTCTGATGATTTCCTGGACTTCCATGGTGTTTGTTGTTATCTCCCCTTTTGCATTCCTAATTCTACTAATTTGGGTTTTTTCTCTCCTCATTTTAGTCAGGTTTGCCAGGGGTCTATCAATCTTGTTTATTTTTTCAAAGAACCAACTTTTTGTTTCATTAATTCTTTGTATGGTTTTTTTGGTTTCTATTTCGTTGATTTCAGCTCTTGTTTTTATTATTTCTCTCCTTCTATTTGTTTTGGGATTTGCTTGTTCTTGTTTTTCTAGGAGTTTGAGATGTATCATTAGGTCATTGATTTGTGATCTTTCAATCTTTTTAATATATGCACTCATGGCTATAAACTTTCCTCTCAAGACTGCCTTAGCTGTGTCCCATAGGTTCCAGTAGGTTGTGTTTTCATTTTCATTGACTTCCAGGAACTTTTTAATTTCCTCTTTTATTGCATCGATGATCCATTCTTCATTAAGTAATGAGTTATTTAGTTTCCAGCTGTTTGCATGTTTTTTGTCTTTACTTTTGTTGTTGAGTTCTACTTTTACTGCATTGTGGTCAGATAGTATGCCCGGTATTATTTCTATTTTCTTATATTTGCTGAGGCTTGCTTTGTGCCCTAGGATATGATCTATTTTGGAGAAGGTTCCATGGGCTGCTGAGAAGAATGTATATTGTGTAGAGGTAGTTGAAATGTTCTGTAGACATCTACTAGGTCCATTTGATCTATTGCATATTTTAGATCTTGGATTTCTTTATTGAGTTTTTGTTTGGATGACCTACCTCTTGATGATAATGGAGTGTTAAAGTCTCCCACAACCACTGTGTTGGCGTTTATATATGCTTTTAGGTCTTTCAGGGTATGTTTGATGAAATTGGGTGCGTTGACATTGGGTGCGTGCAGATTGATGATTATTATTTCCTTTTGGTCTATTTCCCCTTTTATTAGTATGGAATGTCCTTCTTTATCTCATTTGATCAATGCAGGTTTGAAGTCTACTTTGTCAGAGATAAGTATTGCTACTCCTGCTTGTTTTCGGGGGCCATTGGCTTGGTAAATCTTCTTCCAGCCTTTCATCCTAAGCATATGCTTATTTCTGTCGGTGAGATGAGTCTCCTGTTATCAACAAATTGTTGGATCTTCTTTTTTAATCCATTTTGTCAAACGGTGTCTTTTGATGGGTGAATTAAGTCCATTAACATTAAGCGTTAGTACTGATAGGTATGTGGTGATTCCTGTCATTTAGTTGTCTTAGTTGTCTGAAGGTTTGATTGTGTGTACCTAACTTGATGTTACTCTCTACTGTCTTGCTTTTTCTTATCCTGTGGTTTGGTGCTGCCTGCCTTTTCATGGTTAAGTTGGGTGTCACTTTCTGTGTGCAGGATCCCTTGCAGAATCTTTTGTAATGGTGGCTTTGTGGTCATATATTGTTTTAGTTTCTGCTTATCGTGGAAGACTTTTATTGCTCCATCTATTTTGAATGATAGCTTTGCTGGGTAGAGTATCCTGGGGTTGAAGTTATTTTCATTCATTGCCCGGAAGATCTCACCCCACGCTCTTCTTGCTTTTAATGTTTCTGTTGAGAAGTCTGCTGTGATTTTGATGGGTTTACCTTTGTATGTTACTTGTTTTTTCTCTCATACAGCCTTCAATATTCTTTCCTTAGTTTCTGAACTTGTTGTTTTAATGATGATATGTCGTGGAGTAGTTCTATTTTGATCTGGTCTGTTTGGTGTCCTGGAGGCCTCTTGCATTTGTATGGGAATATCTTTCTCTAGATTTGGGAAATTTTCCGTTATTATTTTGTTGAATAGATTACGCATTCCCTTCGCTTGCACCTCTTCTCCTTCTTCGATGTCCATGATTCTCAAGTTTGGTCTTTTGATGGAGTCAGTGAGTTCTTGCATTTTCTTTTCACAGGTCTTGAGTTGTTTAATTAATAGTTCTTCGGTTTTTCCTTTAATTACCATTTCATTCAAGTTCTGAGATTCTGTCTTCTGTTTGCTCTATTCTGCTGGATTGGCCTTCCGTTTTGTTTTGCAGTTCTGTTTCGTTCTTTTTTCTGAGGTTTTCCATATCCTGGCAGTTTTCTTCTTTATTGTTGTCTATTTTTGTCCTGAGTTCATTTATCCATTTATTCATTGTGTTCTCTCTTTCACTTTGGTGTTTATACAGTGCTTCTATGGTTTCCTTTATTTCTTCTTTTGCTTTTTCAAATTCTCTATTTTTATTGTCTTGAAATTTCTTGAGTGTCTCCTGTACATTTTGGTTGACCCTATCCAGTATCATCTCTATAAAATTCTCATTGAGTACTTGTAGTATGTCTTCTTTTAAATTATTCTTGTGGGCTTCATTGGGTCCTTTGGCATAGTTTATCTTCATTTTGTTGGAGTCTGGATCTGAGTTTCTGTTCTCTTCATTCCCCTCTGGTTCCTGTACTGATCTTTTGCTGTGGGGAAACTTGTTTCCCTGTTTCTTCTGTCTTCCCGTCGTTGTCCTTGGTGTTGTTACTGTCCCTGTACTGTGTGTAATTAAGTATTTTCTAGCTTGTAATAATAACAATGGTAATATTTAGAATGGAAGGGTGAGCTGAGATGGAAAGCAAGAAGTTAAAGAAAAGGGGAAAACAAATATACAGACAAGAGGGAGAAAGCAGAACAAGGTATCAGACGAGAGTTTCAAAGGTATAGACAGGGAGTGTTAGTGTACTAATCGACAGTAAGCTGAACAGACATTAGAGAGACAGAGAGAGGATTGAAAATCAAAGATAAAAAAATAAGTAAATGAAAGTAGTATCTATATATAAAAATGAATTAAAATAAAATGGAAAATAGAAAATTAAAAAAAAAAAAACCAAAAAACTTCCAAGTTTATATGCAATGCAGTTTCAGTCTTAATAATTTGGGTGTCCGTCTCAATCTCCAGTCCTGGAGTTGGTGCCTCAGAGGTTGTTCTGTAGTTGTCTCATCAAAGGGGATGCATAAAGTAGAACAAAACTACACACACACACACACACACACACACACACACACACACACACACAAAAGCCCCACCAAGTGTCCCCAGTTCAAATGCAATACAGTTTCAGTAAGTTTTTCGGCTTGCAGGTGTAATTCGGTTGTTCTCTCATCAAAGGTAGGGAGAAAAAGAAAAAAAAGCGTCTGGAGGCAGTTCTGAGAGTGGTATCTGCAACTGTGGCTTGCCTGTCTGCTGCTCTCAGCCTGTAGCTGGCGGCGTTATTTATGCAGCTGTCTGGGGTGAGCTTAGCACTCACCTGGTCCCACAGGCTTTGTTTGCTCAGAGTTCTCCTGTGCGGGAGCCTCTGCTACAGGCTTTCCCCTTTCCAAGCACTGGTAAAGGTGACACTGCCCCCACGTTGTCAGGCCTGCGTGTTTATTTACAGTTCATGTGGGAGGTGGGTCTTCCCCCCTCTCCTCTGAAGTTTTCCTCCCACTGCCACTTTCACAAGCTTTCCTGCTCCTGCTTACTGGGCGGTGCTGCTGCTGCCGGCCGCCATGTTTGTTTACAGTTCACGTGGGAGGTGGGTCTTCCCTCCTCTCCTGTGGAGTTTTTCTCCCTCCTCCACTCTCACAAGCTTTCCCGCTCCTGGTTGCTGGGCGTGCGCCCCGCTCCCGCCAGAGGCTCTCCGGCCAGCCTGGCTTGTTTATTTACAGTCCCGGGAAGGATTCCCTTCCCCCAATCTTCAGCGCTCAGGGTGCCCCACCCTCTTTCCAGCGTGTCTTAACTGTTCTTATTGCTTATTACTCAGTTTCTCTTTTTTTCCCGGGTGGAGGTCAGTCTGTCCAGGGGGCTATGCTGCTCTGGCCCAGGCTTGTCTGTGGGGCTACCGTGGTACCACAAAGCTCACCTGGTCCGCGTCTTCCCAAGCCGTATGGGCGCTGGCCACTGGCGGCCCCGGGGGCCCTCCTCGTTTCTCCGTTTAACGTGAAGTGGAGATTCTCTGTGCCGGCTGGAGATGTGGAGGGGTCAAAGTTATGCCTTTTCTCAGTGATTATGCCTGCAAAGTGTGTCTCCAGCGTCTCTCCAAGATTTCACTATAGGAGGGTTGCTTTCTGCTTCCTACCTCTAGCCGCCATCTTGGAATTCCCTGACTTCAGATATTTTTTTGGATAGGGCCTTGAGTTTTTTCCTGGGGCTAGCCTCAGACCAATATCTTCCTACCTTCCTACCTAAAAATCTGTAGTTTTTATTTGTAATTAAATATTAATCTTCTTTTGCCATTTTCAACCATTCAAAATGTAAAAGCAATTCTTAATTTGTAGGTGATACAAAAGTAGATAATGAATTTGGCTCATAGACCACAATTTGTTGAATTCTGCTATAGAAATGAAAGCAGATGAATACCTCCATCTGTGAAAACTTGCAGCCCTGGTCGTTTACATAACCATATAATTCAGTGGCCTTGCCAGTGCTCTGCAAATAGTGTTTTTCACATACTGTGTATCATTTAATACAGACATATTGATGGTGGTACTTTCTTAATCTTACTGATTTTTTTTCTGGTTTTGACATAGGTTTTGTGACTATTTTGTTAAGTCCTCTTTGTATTATATAATTCACATAAAGCAATAGTCATCCTTTTAAACTATAATTTATAGTATATTCACAAAGCTGTGCAATCATCACCATCCAGGACATTTTTTATTACTCCAAGAAGAAATTCTTTACCCTCAGTAGTCACTTCCCATTCTCCCATTGCCCAGCTTCTGGCAAACACTAACTTACTTTTGTCTCTATGGATTTGCCTATTCTAGATATTTCATATCAACAGAATTATGTGTAAGCTTTTGTGCCTCTTTTTTTTTAATCAGCATGATATTTTTAATGTTTACATGTTAAACATGAATCTGTACTTTGTTTGTTCTTATGGCTAAATAATATTCCACTATATGCATATCTACATTTTGTTTATCCACTCATCAGTTGGTGGACATTTAGCTGTTTTCGCTTTTTTGGCTACTATGAATAATGCTGTTATAAGCATTTTTGTACAAGTTTTTGTGTAGCTGTGTCTTCAGCTCTCTTGAGTATACATCGAAGAATAGAATTGTTGGATTAGATGTAACTATGTTGAACTTTTGGAGGTGCTGCCTAAACAATGTTAACTTTTTGAATCCACTATCCCATGACTGCCACCTGCCTGACAATGATTGTAAAATATAGACAATTGTAAAAAGCATTCTGATTTGGGGGAGGTTAAAATTTGAAAGAAAAAAGTCAGACTTAGGATTTATGTAATAGGATGTAAGAGTATGACTTTCATTGCACATTTACAATCAAGGAAAAAAAAACATGTTAAATCTTTGATGGTACTTGGGCTTTAAACTCAGGGCCTTATGCTTGCTAGGTAGGCACTCTATCACTTGAGCCATGACCATGGTCCTTTTTGATGTTAGCTATGTTTTTGGTAGGGTCTCCCATTTTTGCTTGGGGCTGGCCTCCAACCACTATCTTCCTATCTACAGCCTCCTGAGTTGCTGGGATTGCAGGCATGATTCATCATTTCCAGTCCATAATAAATCTTATGGGCACAAGTATTCCAATTCACAAATCAGGTGATATTTCTCATTGTAAATTAAGATATTGGGGCCGGGATGCCAGTGGCTTATGCCTGTAATCCAAGCTACTCAGGAGGCGGTTTGAAGCCAACCCTGGGCAAATAGTTCATGAGACCCTATCTCGAAAAATCCCTTCACAAAGAAGGACTGGTGGAGTGGCCCTGAGTTCAAACCCTAGGCTGAGTTCAGCCAAAAAAAAAGAAAAAAAGATATTGGAATTCCAGTTCACATGTCTGAATGTGTCTGATATTCCATGAATTCCACTTTAGTTTCTGGAAAGATCATTTCTAGGTGAAAAAAAGCAAAAATCTAAATTTGGGATTGCATCATCTTAAGAAAATAACACATTTTCTGATTTTGTGTTTGGGAATCTACTCAGTCAGCCTAGCTTAGACTTTACCTCTACCTTTCTGTGCTCTTGAAATTGTCTTTCAACTTGGAGCTAAAGAGGGAAAATGAAGTAGAGACATGTGTAGACTGCTCCTTATAAAATTTTGGAGATGAAGGCAGATTATAGACATAAATGGTTTTGTCTCTAAATTGTCTAGATGACAATGGGACCAGGGGGAATGGGAAACTGGAGGATTGGCAGTCACCAGCATTTATAAAAGACAGTGGTCTGGATGAGTATCTTAGTCTTTCATGCTGCTATAACCAAATTCATGAGAATGAGTAATTTATAAAGAACAGAAATTTGTTGCCCACATTTCTGAAACTGGGAAATCCAAGATCCAGCTTCCAGCAAAGTTGGTGTCTGGTGAGCACTGCTTTTGGTTTCTAAGATGGTGCCTTGTACCATATTCTTACATGGCAGAAGAAGACAAAGACAAAATGAATGCTAGCTCACACATGTAGCTTTAACACGCCCATTTGCATCCCCCCTTTCTTCTAGAGTCTAGTTTAAGGTGGAATTTTTTGGCCACAACAGATTTTCAGACTCCTTTGAAACTCTGTTGGTGCCTCGCAGAAATTATGTAATTTCCAGCCTGGATCAAAATATCAGGCATAGGAGGCTGAAAAGAGCTGAGGACAGGCTGAAGACTTCAAAGTGTGCAGCATGTATATATCCTGAGCATCATCCCACAGTTGGACAGAGGATACTTGCCTGTGGCTAGCATCTAACTGGGCAGAATTGTCTAGGGAGTACCATGTACCCAAGGTGCTTGGTTTTGACCCCAGCACATCCCTTTGTAACTATTTGCTCTTCCAAGTGGATGACTCACAACCTATAGATATGTGATATCATTTTGTGTAGTTTACAAATAATATATAGCCACAATAATGAAATCTATCATCTTACAAAATCAATGACTGCCATTTTTTGATGTGCTGTTTATTCCATCATGCCTGCAAAATTTTGAGATATTTGTATTCAGAACAGAGGTCATTGTGTTTCTACTCTGGCTGGTCATTGGAATCATCAGGGGAACTTTAAAGGAAGTGCCCCACACTAGACTCACACACACACATCATTTCTGGGTGAGGGTCAGGCATCTGTATAGTACAGGTTATTCCCGACTTCTGATTTTTCAATTTTACAGGGATGTGAAAGTGATATGCATTCAGTAGAAATTGTACTTTGAATTTTGACTTTTGATCTTTTTCTGAGCTAGGGTTGTGAATGTTGGGCAGTAACAGTGAGCCACAGCTCCCAGTCAGCCAAGAAATCACAACCCGTATTCTATAGTATACCATATTGCTAAGTTATAATGCTCAGTAGGTATACTAAATACATTTTTGACTTACGATAATTTCAACTTATGATAGGTTTATTGGGACGTGACCCCAAGAAAAGTTAAGGAACAACTGCATTTTTTAAATGCTCCACGGGAGACTTAATATGCAGTCAGGGTTGAGGATTTCAGAGTAGATTCAATTTCATGTAGCATATGAAATTAGAAGTTTGTTTTCTGTGTTGACATAATATTCTTCCCTTCAGATATTTGTTACACAAATACATATTTCAAATGGCTGAGTAAACATGTTTCCCAAGAATACTCAGTATCTTTTCTTAGTTTTACACACAGTGGTGAAAAGCAGAGTTAGAGGAAACCCTATAGGTGCTAAGTGGGAATTGTGCGATTTCTCTCCACAGGCCTGGAGGGATGGTTTGCACTGCTGGCAAGGAGTAAGGTCACTGTGGTATGAATCTGAAGATCAAGCACTGTATTAGCTCTCCCACTGACGATCGTAGATGTGATTATTTTCAGCACCCTTTTGTGCAAGGCATGATGGTGAACATCTGCAATCTTCCATTTGTCTTTAGTTTCCACAAGTGGGGCTGGAAAGTTGATTTTCTACTTTCCATTTGCAGGAAAAAGAACCAACGCTCAATGAAGTAAAGCAACATAGGTGGCAGGTTCTAAAGCCACATTCTTCTGCATATTCAAAGCATGAGCATACATTCTGGGCTTTCCAAGACAGCTGTGGAAAGCTGTCTTGTGATTTTTAGTAACATTTCCCTTCATGTTGAGAAGCCCTGGGATACACAATAGTTATATATCATCCTCCCCATATTTTAATGATAGTGCTGTAAACGAACAACAACAACAATAAAACACCAACCAACCAACCAACCAACCAAAACCAGCTGTTAGTTCTAGTGCAGAAGGTGTCAGTGAGTCTAGGAGAAGCAGGGAAGAGGATGGGCTAGAGTGTCCTCTCGGGTGGTCCAGAGGTGACTGGGTGATAAAGCAATTGTAGATTTATGAAGAATGGAGACCTGTGAGCTGCTAGAAGAGCAAACAGCAAACTGGAGGAGAGAAGGTGTTTATGTGGGGAGATGGAGACAAATTCTACGGAGGCAGGGTGGACAAAAAGCATGGTATCTGTATCAGGTAAAGTGAAAGAACACCTGGCTGGTTTTCCCAATTTGGCTATTAATTATTGTGTTTACTATGGTTTGAATATGCCCTCTCCAAAATTCATGGTGATGGTATTAACTAACAGATAGGGTCTATGGGAAGTAATTAAGTCATCAAGGCTCTACCCTCATAAAGGGATTAGTGAGTTATAAAAGGTCAGGAGGAAACTGGTTTAGGTTTTATTTATTTATTTTTCTCTTTCATTCTTTTGCATGTGAAGACACAGTCTTTGCCCTCCTTGGTCCTCAGACCTCTGCCACGTGAGGATACAACAAGAAAGCCTTCACCAGAAACCAAATGCCAGTGCCTTGATCTTAGACTTGTCAACCTCTAGAACTGTGAGAAATAAATTTCTGTTCTTTATAAATTACCCAGCCTCCAGTACTTGTTATAGCTGCATAAGCAGGCTAAAAAAGTGTTAAGAGGTAATTTTAAAGGTTAAAATTATGATTCCTGTTAAATAGAGAACATTTTCTCTATATTCCTAGATTCTCTGACAGACACACATACAATAACTGTGAAAGAGTAAAAGTAGCCAGGCATGTGGTGCATGGCTATAATTCTAGCTATTGGGGAGGTAGAGGCAGGAGAGTAAAATGTTCGAGGCCCACGTGGGCAAACTTAGCAAGATCCTATCTCAAAAGCAAAACAGTAATAGAAAGAAAAAGGAAAAAGATAAAAGTAACAAGAGCTGTTTAGAAAGAAGTGAAGAAAAGGAATCTGGAAAACAGTAGATGAAAACAAGAGTTGCTATTCCCAGACCTGAGACAATGCACAGGGAAGAATTCCATTCTTCCAGGGCTGGAATCCAGAGGGTGTTGGAAAGAATGGCACAGAAGTGTCTGTGCTGACAGAATTTGCTAGAAAGCAGCCCTTCGGAGTGACAAGAAAAGTTGCTCATGGGTATACATTTCACTGAAGGAGGCATTCTGCTATAAAACCACCAAGGGGGCCTCCTAGGAACCACTGCTGGCCATGAGGAACTGGAAAAACTTACAGTGTGACAGGGGCAGATGTTGGGACAAATGAGCATGCAAGAACGCACCAGAACCAGTAAGGAAAACCCTTTCCTCTAGTGCCCCCTACAGACAGAGTTTAATATTGTGGCAGCCAGCACAATAGTAAAGAAAACACACTTTTCTTGGAAACTGGACCCAAGTCCAATTTCACAGATCAGGTTTTGGGTAAAATTTGGAGCTGAAAGGTTATAAATTGCTAATAGGCACATAGCAGTGTGTGGGGAGGGGTAAATAATCCCAAGCTTCTTCCCTCCTTCACATTCTGATCCAGTTGGCACCACATCCTGCAGAACTTGTCCTGGACATTACTGAGCATCCCTATCCATCATCACTGTCTGCCTCTTCACTGATCTCAGCTCTCAACTCTCCACACTTCCAGCTCTACTTCCAGAGACACTTTTCTTGAAGTGACATGTATGTAGTGATGAGCTGGGCTAACAATTCTTCTATGAATTTGTTCAGGATGCAAATGAGACCAAAAAATATCATACTGATCTGAACTGACATAGCCAATGAATGTGGCAATAAAGTACTATATTTGGAAGTTCTAAATTATCTTCTTCAATTTCCTGTCCTATTTTTTAACCTGTTGAATTATGGTTTTGAAGCAATCAGTACACTTAAAGAATGGTGAAAGCAATAGATAGGATGGAGAATTAAAGGCCAGAAGTTCTCCTTTTTCAAACCTGCATTTCAAACACTGAAAAACAAGCCTTTTAAAACTCTGGGTTGAAAATATGAAGAAAGAGTTAACCATCGTGTGGGTTATTGACTCAGAAACAATCTAATAGTGAGCACCCTGAAAGGTGTTTACATTTGAGCTATAGCTGACTTCTGCACTGGAAACATTGAGCTGCACAATGAACATGTTTTTATTTCTCTTAAAATCAGAATTAAAATAAACTTCTAGGTCAGAGCAAATATTTCAATATGTAATATTAACATATTTGTCTATATACCAATATAATAGTGAAATATAATTTTAAATATTTTTATAGAGGGAAGAACCCATGAAGGGAAAGTGCTTAGGGCCCATGAAAGTTGGAAATCTAGCCTATTTCCTAACCTGTTGACCTTGGATTCACTTAGTGTAAAGTTTGATAAATAAAAATGTTCTGATTGTATTGCTTTTAGACTAAATAATAATTTCTGAAAAACAACTAATGTATCTTTATGTGATGAATAAGGTAGTATTTATTTTAAATAATTTCTGAAGTAATTTTCACCAGTAATTACCAAGAGAACAGCTACTTTGATGGATATAGGGAAAAGATCCATACAGCTTTATGATGCTAGAAAAGTGATCGATAACCTAGAATGCCTGAGAAGCACTGACTAGTAGATATCTATACAGAAGCTATGTCAATATTTTAAACATATTTGTTATTATAATTAACCTTCTCTGGCTGAGTCAGGATGTCTTTATTTATGCCACAGGTTTGCATGTGCCAGGTACTAAGCCTGAGAGAAGATGACAAGTGGTTGTTGCTACCACTAATGGTGACTAGTACTTACTATTTTTACTCAAAAGGAGAAAACTTTATTTGAATCCTCTATGGCCTTCTTTGAGGTGGTGACAGTGGATCTGTGAGTTTGTGCTGCAAAGAAACTAGCCATGCCAAGATCTGAGAGTGAAGTGTTCCAGGGAGAGGAAATGACAAGAGCAAAGTTCTATGGCACAAAGACCCATAGGAGGTATGACACAGAGAGTAGTTCAGTGTGTCTTGTGAATGATCAGCAAAGGATTAATATGACATGAGGTCAGAGAGGAAGGAGATAGGGACCAACTCACATAAGGCTTGAGGAGTTTGGATCTTGTGTTGAGTGTGAATGAAACTCCTTAAAGCTGGGTGTGGTGGTGCATGCCTGTGGGAAATGAAGGCAGGAAGATCATGAGTTCATGGCCACCCTGGGCTACATAACAAGATCTTGTCTCAAAAAATAAAGAAAAAAAAAGGACTGGGGGTATGGCTCAAATGGTAGAGTACCTGTGTAGCAAGTGTGCAAGGCCTTGAGTTCAAACCTCAGTACTACAAGGAAAGACAGAAGGAAGGAAGGAGATCCTTGGAGTGCTCTGAATGGGAATACACTATAATGATTTGTACCCTTAGAGGTCAACATGACTGCTGTGTGTTGGCTAAGGTAGAATCAGGGAGATTAGGTGACCACAGCTTCACAAGTTCTAGACGATCATAGGATCAGCACTCACTCACTGTTCACTCTGCTTTCTGAGACAAATCTGACACTAAGTGTCCTACTACAGGTGTATGACTTTCACTCTTGACTGGAACCTCCGTCATGCCCAGTAGTCACCCTTTGGGGTCATTATTTAGCTTTTTTTGCAAGTTACCCCCAACCCTTTCACTCTCAGTGGATAGTGCTGCCTTGGAGAAAATAGAGGTTTGGGGGAACATTTTTTAAAAAGTGTTCTCCTTTTTCTAGATTTGCCATCATCTGTGTTTATCCTATCCTATATCATCTATTTCCAGAGGAGTAGAACCTGGACATCTCCCAAGTAATTTCCTCACAGTCAAGACTATGAGCAAAATGCCAGTGTTTATGAAGGTATGTTCTATAGGAGGGAGATGGACACTAAGCAGTTAAACCAGCGAAGAAGACCCTTCGGAGAGTAATAAGAGCTGTGAGGGCAGACAGGGTTGGGTGATGGAAAATGTGACAGGAGAACAGAGGCACTTTATGTGACAGGGTCAGGGAAGGCCTGTCTCTAAGGAAGTGACAGTAGAGCTGAGATGAAGATAACAGGAAAATCAGGAAGATGGTGAAAAAGTAAACTAGAGAGAGAAGGAACACAAAATATGAAGATCTTAATGTAGGAATAGGTTTGTGTGACAAGACAAATGGAGATGTGGTCCTTGTACCAACTTTGTAGCCACAGGGGACTGTAGACAAAGACATGGTCAGAGAGATAGTTGGGAGTCCACCCATTGAAGCTTTGCACATCCATTGTAAGGAATGTGGATTGTATTAAATGCACTGGGAAAAAACAGAAGATTTGAGGCAGGGGGACGTGATCTGATTCCCATTTTAAAATGATTCTTTGAATAACTGTACAGAGAATTGATTCTTAGGAGGAGTGAGACAAAACCAGGATTCTAATTAAATAGTAGTTCAGAGAGATGCTAGTAATCTGAACCAGGGTGTTAGCAGCAGACAGAGAAGAGAAAAGTGGGTGAACATGGGATCATATTTTCATTTTTGGGAGTAGAAAGAAAAAAGATATGTGGATTGACCCTCACATTTTTAGATAATTGTGGATATTAGTCTTTAATAGTAACCAAACAAGACAAATGGTAGTTGTGTAAAGGTTGGCTGCAATGTGGAATCTGAAAAATATTAATGGACTTTCCAACTCTGTTCATTCTAGAGAGAGTGAAAAATCTTAGCATTATTAGGAAAAAAGTTTTGTTCTTGAGGGCCTTATCAAACAATCTTTGAGGACTGTAATTGCTATTATAAAACAAGGATAATAATGGTTTATTGGGCATGTAGCAGGACTGGGACACCTTCATAAACCTTGGCCTGAGGAAGACCCATAAAAAAATAATGTAGATGAGGCATCAATAACAAATCTTCTATTCTTAATGGGTCATATAAGAAATATAGAAGTAGGAAGGGTAACTAGACAGATAGTTTCTGCTTTTAACTTTCCTGTAAAACAGTCTTCCTGGACAGAAACTATTTGGCAATAAAGCTTGTCCCTGAGGAGCAGAGGGTACTTAAAGAACCTAAAGCAAGGTATCCAGGAGTCCTGCCCCAGTTCACATAGTCCCTGCCCTGTAGCTCATCCCTGTCATTCTCAAGGTCTTACTGTTTCACATGCAAATAAAGCTGTTGTTTTTAACCAAACAGTTGTATAAAATGATACTCAGACTCAGGATTTTAAAAAGGACTTTGTTGCTCAACAAAAATGTATCATAGATAAGGAGAAGGGAGTCTATACTAGGCAAAGACTAATTCTTGATAGAAAATTGTAGTTGTTTTTAAAAAAACTTGAACTGTATTATAATGGAAGCTATCCTTAGGCCACACTCTTCCATGTATACAAGAATGCGTAAAATAGTGTATTCAGCTTTTTTTGGGGGGGGGGTGCAGTACTGGGGTTTGAATTCAGAGCCTCACACTTGCTAGGCAGGCACTTTACCACTTGAGCCACTCTGCCAGCCCTGTCTTCAGTCTTTTTTATTAGCTTCATGAAGTCCAAGCTCTCTGATTCATTGCTCTGACACTCTTCTCATCACTTTCCATGAAAGGTTTGTTTAGGGTAAATGCAACAGTATTTCAGAAACAGATATGGTGGCCTTTAGACAAGACATCAGGAAAGTAGAAACTGAAACCAATGGCTAGTCACAGGACTACTGAAAGATCAACCTTTAGAAGTCGTTTCTAAGGGTACAAGCTAGAGAAAGAACAGTTCTAACCAAAATTATTCTTTGATTTGCAATGAATTCCTCATTTTCCAGTCCAATGATAGAATTTCCTTATCTCCTATATTGATGGTATGGACCTAGCCTATGACTATCAACACTTTTCTCCATAGCTCCTAGTTCACCACTCCCTATGAGCTTTCTCTTCCATGTTGTGTTTTCTTGAACATTCTTTCTTTGCTTCTAAAATATTGGCATTTCTGAGTCCTGGCCTTTAGATAGCACATCTTTTGTGCTTTCAGGATGATTTCTTCCACTCTCCAAAGATATTGATAACTATTATAAAAATCTACCACTTTTTCAACAATTATTATATGTCAGGAACTATGTTTATGTCTTTGTGTATTTTATCTTATTTAGTTCTTATAACAACCTTGAAAGGTTATTATTAGTACCCCCATTTTGCACAAAGCTCAAAAAAGTTACATAAAATTTGCTCAAATCATAGTTTGCAGAAGCTAGGATTTGATCCTAAAATGGACTACAAAACTGGTGGCTTAAACTAATTCTACTCTACCAAACATATCACCAACCCATATTTTTGTCTTAAAGCTGAGATGGGGGCTTCATACCTTCAGGGACACTTGAGAGACATCAGTAAAAATTCTTTTAAGTGTATTTCCTTTATTTATCCTGATTCTTAGTGAATAAAAATCTTGGTAAGTGGTTTACCAAGATGCAGACTATTGATGCATATCAGATAATGAAAATTTGATATTTATCTTCAGCTTTCTACTGGGCTATCACCTGGTTGTCTCTCAGGAACTTTGACTAAACATGAACAAATTGAACCCATACTTCTCCAAATATCCTCTCCTTTTATTTCTCATATCATTTATATATTACTATCCACACAAAGATAGAAAATCAGGAGTCATCCTAGTATCCTTCTGTTCCCTCACCCTCTTTATCCTTTTGGCTCCAAATCTTAAAGAATTTACCCCAGAGATACCTGAACATTTCCACTGCTACTGCCACCATCTACCACCTCCTAACTGGTCTCCTTGCTTTTAGATTTTCCATACTACAAGTCCATCCTATGTTTTGTTGTCAGGACCATCTTAATTGCTCTAAGTGTATTTTAGGGACCATGTTAATCATTCTTTTATTATTTTGTATAATGGAAAATGAAGCAGGAAGATGTTGAATATCTGTATAAAATGTTACCATGCCAAAAAAAATCCTGGCAGTTTAATGGCATGTTAGCCATTAAACTTGCATTGTACCTTCTGCTATTTAACCTTTTGAGCTGCAGTTAGCATGTGAGTAGATGCAAACAGTGCCATTAGGAGTCATGAGATAAGACTGATAACAGGGGTCTGAATGGCTACATAGGAGGATTTCTGTTTTCTCCATTCTGAATTTCAATATTAGAAAACAGAATCTTTATAAGTAATGCATAGATATGAAAAAAATAAAGAGGTTAGTCAACTTATATACAGTTTGTATAGTGAGCTCAGCCTTGAATGCATAAATATTTGGGATATATATAAATTAATTGGTATAATTTAGCTGTGTTTTTCAACTAGTAAGACCTGGATCCTGGGGAGTTTCAGAATTATGTAGAAGGGACTTCTCTATGTTACTGTTTCTTCATCTATAGTCTAAAAAAAGTAACTGACATCTATAAAATTGATTTTTCAAATGTATGAAATATAAGTTTAAACTGTGACTAAGTCATAGAAATTTGTTTCACTATAAGTTTTTCTATCAATGGCTACTAATTATAACTACCCTTATGTAAGTTAAAAAAATTTTTTTTTGAGGTACTGGGGTTTGAAATTAGGTGCTCTACTGCTTGAGTCACTCTGTCAGCCCTCTTTTTGTGTTGGGTATTTTTGAGATAGGGTTATGTGAACTATTTGCCTGGGTTAGCTTCAACCCGTGATCCTCCTGATCCTTGCCTCCCAAGTAGCTAGGATTAGAAGTATGAGCCACCAGTGCCTGGCACTAATTTTTTTTTTTTTTTGTGGTACTGGGGCTTGAACTCAGGGCCTACACCTTGGGCCACTCCATCAGCCCTTTTTTTTGTGATGGGTTCTTTTGAGATAGGGTATCACAAACTATTTGCCTGGACTGGCTCAAACCACAATCCTCCTGATCTCTGCCTCCTGAGTAGCAAGAATTACAGGTATAAGCCATCGGTGCCAGCTGGCACTAATTTTTTGATGTTAGAAAAGGCTTCCACATACTTGAAAGGTTTAAGGGAGTATTGATATTGTCAATGTATATTTTAAAACCTTACAGTTTTGAAAAAAGAATTTCAAACAGAAATGTTGGGATGAAGATGGATATAGTAGCTTGCAATTTCTGAGAAGTCCAGGGTTAAAATATACTTTTGGGAGTCATCTGTATGTAAGTTTTCTTTAAGTCATGAAACCTAATTAGATTACTGACTGAGTGATGAGCATAAATTAAGAAAAAAAATGAGGGGTTCAAGGACAGAGCTGTAAGGTTTTCTAATATTAAGAGAGCAAGCTGATATTAAGGAATAAGTAAAGGAGACTGGGAGTGGTTACTGAAAACAAGAGGAAAATCGAGAGACTGTGTGTCCTGGAGGTTAAATGGATCAAGAGCATGGTCAACTGTGTCAAATGTGGCTGATAGGACAACTAAGGTGAAGACTGAGATCGACCACTGGATTTTGCAATATGGTAGTCTGACATGAACAGTTTTGGGTAGAATGTGGGGGAGAAACCCTTTTGGAGTGAGTGTAGGAGAGAATAGAAGAAAATTGGAAACAAGGAACTTAGATTAACCGTTGGAAGAAATTTGCTGCAAAGGTAAAAGGAGAAATGGAGGAGAGATGGAGAAAGAAGTACAGTTATAGAGTCAAGATGGTGTATGTGTGGTTTTTGTTTTCATTTAATTTATTATTATTGTTGTTTTGGTGTTATTGGGGTTTGAACTCAGGCCCTTGAGCTTGCTATTGCTAGGCAGGCACTCTACCACTTGAGCCAACCCCTATCCCTTTTTGCTTTATGTATTTTTCAAATAGGGTCTAGGGTTTTTCCTCTGGCAGGCCTGGACTGCAATTCTCCAATTTACACTTCCCCCATACCTGGAAGGACAGGTGTATACCACTAGGCCCAGCTCTTATTGATTGAGATGGGGTCTTGCTAACTTTTTCTCCAGGCTGGCTTGGAACCACAATCCTTCCTATTTCCCTCTTCCAAGTAACTAAGATTATAGGCATGAATCGCCATGCCCAGACTGTTTTTATTTTTTTAAGATGGGACAAATAATAGCATGATCACACACTAAGGGGAAAGTTCCTGGAGAGTCACTTCAGCTGGGTTAATGCTATTAATTAGTCTCTGCTTGTCCTTTAGCTAGATTATATGCTCTTAGAATTATATCTATTTTTAATAATTAAGCATTCAGACTTCCAGGAAAGTTGAATGCTGTCTTTGTGTACTGCCTCTCCCTATCTTTCTTTGAACTACTTACTGGTTGTTCATGTCAACAAAGACATCTTCTTTGAGCCAATGGTTAGTTTTTCTCCACTATATCTACTTAATAAGATGATTCAGATCTATCTCCTTATTTTTTGAACTCTTTAGTCCATCAGCTTCCAGGCCATCACTTTTCCTGGCTCCCCTTTCCCTTTCCTCTATACCTTCTCAGTCTCTTTTGCCTACTCCTGCTCTGTTTGCTTCATTCAAGCTTATAACCTTAACATCCTGTCTTTATTCTCCTCTTGGTATACTTCTAGAATTATCATCTCTCATCCTGTGGATCAATTCTTATTCTATTAATGACTCAACAACCTATGAATAATCATGATGCCATCTAATATCTACTGAGCAATTACTGCTATGTCAAACACTTTGCTACCTTTGTACCTACCTTGTCTCCCTCAATTCACACCAAATATGACTCAGTATTACTATCTTCATTTTCAAATGAGGATGTTTCTGGTCAATAAGACTCCAAATCTTGCCCAACCTTACAGTTAGTAAATGGCAAAGCTTTTATTGAATCCATTGTCTATCTGATTCCAAAGAATTCTACCAGACCTTTAAAGAAAAACTAATACCAATACACCTTAAAAATTTCCACAAAATAGAAAGGGAAGGAATATTGCTAAACTCATTCTATGAAACCAGCATTACACTCAACTCAAAACTGAATAAAGACACAACAAAAAAAATGGAATTATAGGCCAATCTCTTTAAGGAATATAGATGCAAAAATCCTCAATAAAATATTGGTGAACCAAATTTAACAACATATCAAAAAGATCATACATCATGATCAAGTTATTGTCATCCCAGGGATGCAGCGATGGCCCAACATACATATATTAAATGTAATACAGTACATTAACAGAAGCAAATATAAAAACCGCATGATCATCTCAATAGATGCAGAAAAAGCCTTTGATAAAATTCAACATCCTTTCATGATAAAAGCTCTGATGAAACTAGGAATAGAAGGAATGTACTTCAACATGATTAAGGCTATATATGACAAGCCTATAGCCAACATCATACTAAATGGGAACAAATTGAAAACATTTCCTCTAGAGTCAGGAATGAGACAAGAGTGTCCACTCTCTCCACTCTTATTCAACACAGTATTGGAATTCCTAGCCAGAGCAATAAGACAGGACGAAGAAATAAAAAGAAAACAAATAGTGAAGAAAGTAGTCAAACTATCCCTGTTTGTAGACATCAAGATCTTATACCTAAAAGACCTGAAAAACACCAAAAAACTAGACACCATAAACAGATTCAGCAAAGTAGCGAATACAAAATCAATTTACAAAAACCAGTAGCTTTTCTATACACCAACAATGAACAGATTGAGAAAGAATATAAGAAAATAATTCCATTTACAATATCCTCAAAAAATACCTAGCAATAAACTTAACAAAGAATGTGAAAGACCTCTACAAGGAATACTATAAACCATTGAAGACAGAAATCAAAGAAAACTACAGAAGATGGAAAGATTTCCCATGCTCATGGATTGGTATAATCAACATAGTGAAAATGACTGTATTACCAAAAGCAATCCACATGTTCAATGCATTCCCATCAAAATTCCAATGACATTCGTCACCCTAAAGTTCATTTGGAAGCACAAAAGACTGCAAATAGCCAAGGTAATACTAAGCAAAAAGAGTAATGTTGGAGGTATCACAATACTGACTTCAAACTATACTACAAAGCCATCCATAGCAGTAAAAACAACATGGTACTAGCACAAAAAACAGATATGAAGACCAGTGGGACAGAATAGAGGACCGGGATATGAATATATGCAGCTATGCCCAAACTTATTTTTGACGAAGGCACCAAAAAACATACAATGGAGAAAAGACAGCCTCTTCAACAAATGTTGCTGGGGAAAGCTGGGTATCTGCCTGAAGAAAACTGAAACTAGATCCATGTCTGTCACCCTGTACAAGTATCAACTCAAAGTGGATTAAGGACCTTAATATAAAACCTGGAACTTTGAAAGAGCAGAATTAGAATTAATAGACATAGGCAATGAGTTCCTCAATAGAATTCAAATGGCTGAGCAAGTAAGAAAAAGGATGGACAAATGGGACTACATGAAATTGAAAATCTTCTGTATAACAATAGAAATGGTCTCCAGATTGAAGAGGCTGCCCACAGAATGGGAGAAAAATCTTTGCCAGCTATACATCTGACAAGGAATTGATAACCAGAATATATAGGGAGCTCAAAAAACTAAACTAAAAAAAAACAAAAAAACAAAAAATCAATGACCCAATGAAGAAATGGGCAAATGAACTGAATAGAGCTTCTTCAAAGGAAGAAGTCCAAACAGCTAAAAAACACATGAAGAAATGCTCAATATCCCTGGCCATAGAGGAAATGCAAATCAAAACCACATTAAGATTATACCTCACTCCTGTGAGAATGACTATCATCAAGAACACAAACGACAACAAAAAGCTGGTGACAATGTAGGGCAAAAGGAACACTCTTTCACTGCTGGTGGGAATGTAAATTAGTACAACCATTATGGAAAGCAGTGTGGAGGCTCCTCAAAAAACTAAAAACAGAACTGTCATATGATCCAGCAATTCTACTCCTAGGGATATACCTGGAGTAATGTAAGTCAGGTTACAACAAAGGCATTTGCACATCCATGTTTATTGCAGCATTATTAACAATAGTAAACTACAGAAACAGCCAAGATGCCCCACTATTAATGAATGGATTAAGAGAATGTGGTATTTATATACAATGGAATTTTATTTGGCCACAAAGAAGAATGAGATTTTGTCATGTGCAGGTAAATGGATGGAAATGGAGAACCTTAAGTGAAGCTAGCCGGGTTCAGAAGGCCAAAAGCTGCATGTTTTCTCTCATATATGGAATATGCTATGAAAAACAGGTTGCACGAAGGGGTGGTCACATACAAGCAGGAGAGGGTAAAAGAAGGAAATTTAAAAGGTGAATATGAGTGATGTACACAAGAATGAATACAGAATTTTAAAACCAGTTGAAACCACCATAAGAAAGGGACTAAGGTAGAAAGGAGAAAAATAGAGCAGATGAACCAAATCAGGCTATAGTACATATATACATGGAAGTGCCACAAGGAAACTCCCTATGAATCTATCTTAAGCAAGCAAAAATGTCATTTTGTTTTCTTTTACAAAATCAGAGAACAAGAGGTCATTATAGGTCCTGCCTTGGAGGGGGTGGTGGTTAGGACCAATGGTGGGGGGTGGGGGAGGGAGAAAGGGGTGTAGTAGGATGAATATAGTGAACACTGTGTACTCATGTATATAAATGGAAAAATAAGACCTGCTGAAAATATTCCAGGAATAGGGGAAAGCAGGATAAGGGAGAATGAAAAAAAGTGGAATATAAGGTGAAATAAAAGATTCACTATATGACCTAGATTATCTGGAGACCATTCTTCCTAGGGCTGTTAATTCCTAGTTTAGTATCTATGAACATGTTGACCTGACAGGATATAGTTCAGAAATGCTTATGGGAATTCTGTTTGGGAAGGACCTTTGTTTACTTAATGCCCATTGTCTTTAGAGACCCAGTCTAGATAATCAAACATTCCTTGTTTTATTTAATGTTAGTCAATTGCTTATTCATCTCTCATAAAAATATCCAGTTCATCTGCTATTTTCACTTCTATATTTTTCTAGCTTAAAATCAAACCTATAATTCTTATGACCCTATCAATCAGTTAGCTCATTTCTGGCTTTACTTCTTTCCCTTCTGACAAGTTTTATTGGTCAGGTTAGATTGAGTTATGCTGCAGTTTCAAACAACTCCCAAATCTCAGACACTTAAACCAGAATGGTATCTTTGTTCACTTAAATTACATGTTGATCATAGGTCCTGTGTAGTAGAATTGCTATTATCTAAAACACTGGCAGGAGGAAAGGAGAAGGCAGTGAATCACACAAAGGCTACTGACACTTCTGCTCACATGTTAATGGCAATAGGAAGTCACATGGCAAAACTGACACCCAAAGGTAAGAAATATTACAATCCTCTCCCAGAGAGGGACACTCTATGTTTTTTGAACAACAACAGCATCAAATAAATGTGCCAACTCTGCTGAGGCACACTTTCCTCCAAACCCTCTTATCTTTCTTTCTTATCAGCGTTGATAAAATTAAAAAATTAAATATCTTGTTTATTTTCTCTCTGCTTCCCCTTCCTCTTCCTCTAGATTTATCTAGACCACCACCATCCTTCCTTGCTTTCTTGCTCGACAGAAAAAGTATTTTTCTCTCTCCAAATACATTGCATTTTGCCCATTTTCTGTAGGTTCCATCTCAGTCCTGTTCCGTACTTCTTGCTCTCTTACAAGGCCATCTCTTCCTCTTCGTTGGCTTTTTCCACTGGATCTATGCACTGGTTCCACCTGTCCTCAGGGATACACTGAAACTTTTCATGTCTCACTGTCATTTCTTGGAAGACCTCTCTCTCCCTGATCTTCCTGCTGAGCAACTTCCTGACTCACAAGTGCCTGTGTCTCTCAGGCACTTGTGAGTCACCATACTAGGTTGGAACTTGGCTCAGTCACTTAGTACATGTTTGGTGTTTGTTAATTTATCTTCTTAAACTGTGGCAGGAAGGCAGGGAAGAAGAAGAGAGATTAATGAGTGCTACAGTAAAATAAAGGAAAACCAGAGTTGTGGAACATACCTGGAGACCAGAGGAGGGTCACCTAGACACAGAAGTTAGATCGGCCAATGAAATGACATGTGATCATGTATGGCACAAGCTGCGCCACCCCCCATTTCTTTAACCTGCTTTAAATGGTATATAAGGAAAGCCCCCTTTGGTCTCGGGGCTCAGCCTGTGGACATGAATCTGCTGAGTCGCTGTCAGCTTGCTTAATAAACTTGCTTCTGAAAAGCTTTGGTGCCCTCTCAGTCTCTGAGCCTTTCTGAAACAGAACCACTTGCTGCTTCCTTAACTGTCAAAAGAGAAAAATAATTATTACCTTCCATGGCCATTGTAGCATAGAAATAACTTATGCAATATGCATTACTGTTAGAGGTCTCAATAAATGCAGCTAATGTTATTGTTAATGTTTATTCTATCAGCTTCAGCCTAGGCATCATTTGCTTTGTGAACTCTATTCTGGGCCATACTTAATTGTTCTCTGTGCTCATAGCACTGTATTCTTAATGCCTTTAAAGCAATAATCACTGGTTCAAATTAGTGGTCCTTATCCAAAAATTTATAAACTTTTAGATCAGACTCCTTTTTTTCAGCTTTATAAGTGTTTTCTTCCTCCTTAACACCGCCCCCCCCCAAGGTTAAGTCATTGGTCTTTTACTTGAAATTAAATAAATGTTGTGTTGGAAGAGTAAGCAGTTCCCAGTTTCACAAAATGTAGAGTTCTATAAAGGAATATATACTATGTTACTATTATCACTTTTTCTTTTACCAAGGCCAAATTACAGTTTCTAGAGTGATGAAGCCATCAACATCAAGATAATATTTATGGAACTCGGAACTTCTTGTATTTTCCATATTTTTGTTTAACCTGTTGATTTGAACATAGGCATCAGGGAGAATTTTTATGAAATTGGGAGAGAAGTAGAAGACAGAAGATCAGAAGTCTTATTTCAAACTGCATTTCAGTATCAGATAAAATGGATCATAAACATTAAATAGCAGAGACATAGAAGCAAAAGCTGCTGAGGCTTGGATCTGACAGTTGTGGGAGGGGGTTTATGTCCAAATCCAGATCCCAACTGTTTTCACCCCTTTCTGGCTCCATTCATACCTTGACAGCTCATTTATGCAGGTTGGCATCCTTATTCCTAAGAATGAGCAAATTCATGGCCAGAGGAAAGCTCAAGTGTGGGTTCCAGGGCAGAGGCTCTAGTTACTGGGATCCAAAGGTGATGCTATTAGTGACCTAGCTAAGTGCTAACCACATGCTGTGCTATTTCTATTTTGGGGGTGGATGGTCTGGGCAGGCATACAAATTAGAACACTAATTCATTGTTGCCTAATGTGTGGTTGTGGGTTCCTGTCATTCATCAGCATATGCTAATTTTATAAAGGTAGTTCAGGTCGAATAAAATATAACTTTAAGATATTGTTAATTTCAATGAAGCTTTTCATTATTATATATGTTTTTTAGCTAATGGATACCAAAGGCTAGCTTTCTATCACTAGGTGGTTTTCTGATTAATTACTATACATTTTTTAACATCTTAGAAAATTGGAATGGGGCATGGCTCAAGTGGTAGAGTGCTTGCCTAGAAAGTATGAGGCTCTGAGTTCAAGCCCCAACAACTGCCTCCTCCCCATTTTTTTTTTTAAGAGAATGGATTCACCTTAAAAGAGCTATTAAGAAGAAATGATTTGACTGGTACATGAAAGAAACTGAAAGACTTCATTTTAATAAATCTCAGGGCTGAACAAATTTGAATTGTTGGCTACTGATAGAAGACTACTTTCCCACATTGCTCTCAGGTTTAAAAGATATCTATCTATCTATCTATCTATCTATAGATAGATATATAAAACTCATGGCCTACACACTTGTTAAGCAGGTATTTACTATTTGAGCCACACTCTCATCCCTTTTTTGTTTTAAGTTTTGGATTGGGTCTCACATTTTTCCTGGATTGGCCCGTGTAGCTGGGATGATAGATGTGCACCAGGACGCCTGGCTTGTTGGTTGATATGGGGATCTTGCTAACTTTTTTTGCCTAGGCTGGCCTTGAACCTTGATCCTCCCAATCTCTGCCTTCTGAGTAGCTGGGATTACAGCTATGAGTCACTGTGCCTGGTGTAGCCAAGTCTATAGATGCTGAGAATTCTCAGGTGTGGAGGACCCTCAGAATTTAGTCATCTATCGTCTTTGTGCTTCCTTGTCACATACTAAGTGTTTAGTACATGCTTCTTGCCTGGAGGTGGAAGAACATAATAAAGTCTACCTTGTATTTAATTTAAAAGGAGGTCACTCTTCCAGCTATTTCTATCTAGGTTAATTATTTTAGCAAATATTTGTTTATCCAGAGTTTTGGACCCAAGGCCCAAACTCCTGAGATTCCAAATGCAAGGTCTGGTCACCTGCCCCTAAATGCCAAATAAAGAGGCGTGGTGAAGGCAGAGAATGAAGATTTATTACACAGCTCAGGAAGAGGCAGAGTAAGCACTCAGCTCATCTTCAGCCATCTTTGGGGTACAGACATGAGTTATAGGTTTAAGTAGACAAAAGAACTGGGGGCAGGGGACAAAACGTATGCATAGCTAAACAAGTCAGTCACAGGTGTGGTCTGGTTGTCATTATCTCAGTCTTTGTTTTGGGAGAGATTCTGGAGTTGTCATCTGGAGCCTGGCAGGTGGTCCATCCTGAGGAATGTTTACTGTTGGAGTAAGTTTTAGTCTCTTGTCATAAAGATGTTATATGTCTTTCCTGGAATCCAGTCACTTTGCAAAGTGGCTGCAAAGAGAATGGCTTGGAGCAAAGACAGATACAAAGTGGAGGAGAGATGCCATGCTTTTCTCTTGCTATTAGTTAATTCCTGGGCCCAAGGAGTCAATGCTTTTCAGGAAAAGCAGGTTGAGCACCTCTTACATATCCACATTTATGTACCAGACTCTCTCTTAAAAAAGGAGAAAACCTTTAAAATTAAGGGCATGGAGGAGATCTACTGCAGAGGGAACTCTACAAATACTGGTGATGGTTTCCATAGGAACAAATCAAACATAGGAAAGCTCCTCGATTGCCAGAAGAGAAGGTCAGGTGGCCCTAGGTGCCAATAAGGCAAGTGGAAGAACGTTCGAAGTTATCCTTTAAACAGGTTCACTAACATGTCAAGGAACTGGAAGCCGAGCAGCTCCTTCTGTCTCCCTCGCTTGCCACCCTCTCCATCCAGCCCTCCCGGTCCATCCAACCCTCTCCCTCAACCCCGCCCTCGGTCCCGCCCCCACGTAGGCCCGTCGGCACCGCGGGCCACGCCCCTGCGCGCGCTGGTTGGTCCTTGCCGACATGATGAAATTTCCCGCACGCATTACAGGAGCCGGCGGTATAAGGTGGGAACAGCGCCACCGCCCCGCCTGCATTCTGTAGCCCAGGCCTCGGCTCCGCCCGGCGGCCCGACCCGACCCGCTCGCGCCCAGGTAAGCTAGGCCAGCCGCCTTGCTCAGCGCCCTCCCTGTGCGCCCCGGGAAGGCGAGGAGGATGCGCTGCATCCTGGTACCGGGCAGGCGCGGGTCCCGGGCGCCCGGCGGATGCTGCGGCTCCTCCCGGAGCCCAGGGTGGGGCGGTGCCCTGCGATTGTTGCGCACCTGGGAGCAAGGTGGCGAGGAAGGACCTCCCTTGTGGTCCTGTGGGTCTGAGTGGAGCGTGGCCGGGAGGCTGGGCCGCTCCGGAGAGAAGGTGGCAGCGGCCTGAGTGTGGCTCCTGTAAATGTTAAGATTTTTTTTTTTTTAAACTATCTCGGGTGGAAGCCTGTGTCATTTCAGCAGCCCCGGGGCCCTGCTGCGGACCAGCTGGAGCGTGCACGTGGTCTGCGCGCAGTCGGGTGTTGTGGGACCCTGATGTGGCTTGGTCCAGCTCCGGAGGGAGGGTCTCTGCATGGGCAGTCTCGCTGGATCCTCTCTCCTCGCCTCCACTCACCTTTCCTCCCAGCCCCCTCCCCACCCCGAAAGACTCCTCTAATACCTTTCTGAGCAAACCTTGCCAAGACGACATCCGTTCAGGGAGCCAGGCAGCTAAAAGCAGAACAAGGCAAAAGAATTGGCATGCCTTTCCGTAGTGCATGTCTGTTCTACAGGGCTGACTTCAGATTAACATTACTATTTTAAATAAAGGGACAGGTTTTTGTTTTGTTTTGTCTTGGCCCATGGCCTATATTGTTTGTTCACTGTCCATTGCCAAGTGCCCGATTAGTAATTTGGTAGCACTTAACTTGTTTTGCATTGGTTGAAGTAAAGTAGGTCTTGCACCTGCCCACGGGTTTAGTACTGACATTTTTAATTTAAAATAGGGTATAAGATGAAGTTTAGGTAGGTGCTAAGTAGAAGTTAAATGCTGAAATGGAATGGCCTGTATTGAGCCCTTGAAGTGGTATTTAGTCTGAATCGAGATGTTTGATAGGTTTAAAGCACACCAGATTTTGGTGGTTTAGTAGAAAAAGCAATGTACAATATCTCATCCTTAATTTTAATTTTTTATTTGTTGTTTGCTTTCGGTGCTGAGGATCAAATTCAGGGCCTCGCGCCTACATACGCCCTGCCACTGAGCTGCAGCCCTGCTTCATCAGTAATTTTTAAATATTGATTACATTGTTGAAATCATACCATTTGGGGGTATATATTGTGTTACATAAAATATGTTTAAAATTAATTTTTATTTTTTACCTTTCTAATGGGACTAACTAGTGTTTAAAATGACGTCTCACATTCCTATTGGACAGCATGGCTATAGAAATTTAGGAGAAATATGGAAAATTCCTGGGAACAGGCAACAGCGGAAAGGAAAACACATTACAAGTAGGGCCTTTGCCCTTTTCGAAGGCTGATTTCAATAAAATTAATAGATTATAGCTTTAATTTGCTTCTTCCTGCTGGAGGAAGAGCATGCTATAACCTTTCCCCTGCATGTCAGTGGCTAGTGTGTTTGGTGTAACAGACTTAATACTGGAATCCTCTAAGCAACATTAAGGAGATGTAGGCAAATGATTCCCCATGATCACACTTGATTTTCAGAGCCTTTCCCAGCCCACCTTTAATTGGCCTTGAGTCAAAGGTATATTGCTTATTAGTAGTCACCTCACTTATCTCAGTGAATTTTCCCACTAAATCTCAAGTAAATATTCCATTGTAAGCTGTTTGTCCAACTGTAGGAAGGGACTGCAAAAAACATATGGTAATTCATTTTCAATTTGCTTGAATTGATATCATTTACCATTATTTTGATCTGGCAAAATAAAAAGCTTTTGGTTCCTGTTGATACAAATGAAATATCCTCAAAGAATTGCTGAAAGTGATGTAACGTGAATATGTGTTTTTACTTTAGAGTATGTGTCTCATATTATCTGGGCATTTGCTACAGATCTGTATGTTTAACAAATACAGAAGTAGTTAATTTTTCAAGTTTGAGATATTTTGTTAAAATAACTGTTTTGATCTGTTAGTATCTAAAAGGAACAAGCTTTTCTTTTACAGTTGATAATCTGAAATTGGAATTATTTACTTCCTGGTTATTTACATGTCTGTGCCAATTTTTTTCTTTTTTAACTCTCTCAGGGATGTTGATGTATCAAGCCTACGTACTTTGCTTTCATACTAACCAATACAGCTTTGAGACAGATACTTGAGAGCATTTTTGTCCTTTAGGACATTTTGGTAGGGAACATTTTGTGTCTTTTCTCAACTCAAAATGTTTTGTTTGTTAGGATATCTGATAACAGATTATATTGCTTTCTTTTTCTAGTTCTTCAATTACATTTGAATAAATCACTTAGAGGTAAGGCAGACGTTGTGAAATGCTTACAGGAACTGTCTGTCTTGATAATACACTTAGCAATATATATCATCTGCTCTTGTACCCTCCTCCATAGTCTACCTGCAGTTAGTACAGGTAAAGAGAATGTACTTAATTGACAAGGAGACCCAAGTGGAGACTGTATTCATCTGGAGAATCTCCTCGATTCTGAGGGTATTTGAGATTATGGGGTGGAGAAAGTTGGGTCTGGGATCACTGATTAGAGGCAGCCTGCATGTTTATCTGTCTTGGGAGCAAATAAATGTATGATGCAGCCTGGATACTGCCAACTACCAACTGAAAACCAAACCTGAAAGCAGGAGAGATGCAAGCTTTGACTGGGTGCTGAGTAAAGGTAATGTGTCTTATTTGAGTACTTGCTAGTAATTTAAATTTTTTTCTATTCCTATGTGCCTGCCAACCTAGTAGGAACATTACTGTAACATGTTGTAGGTTTTAAATTTTGAAGTGGTTTATGCAACTTTCTGGAATCAAGGATTAATTGTGGACTACGTGGTCTGCTTTTCTCTCCAGAAAGGGTTTGTAACTCTGTTGCACCATGTGTGGCATTTGGGCGCTCTTTGGCAGCGATGACTGCCTTTCTGTGCAGTGTCTGAGTGCTATGAAGATTGCACACCGGGGTCCAGATGCATTTCGTTTTGAGAATGTCAATGGTTATACCAACTGCTGCTTTGGATTTCACCGGTTGGCAGTGGTTGACCCCCTGTTTGGGATGCAGCCAATTCGAGTGAAGAAATATCCTTATTTGTGGCTCTGTTACAATGGTGAAATCTACAACCACAAAGCGGTAAGCAAAATGAAACCAGAAGATGTCTGCATAAGACTAATGTTCAGAGCTAGTTGGTTAATACAGTATTTTATATTTTCTGTAATGCTTTTTTACTTTTAAAAACACTTCTCATGTTCTTTATCTTTGCTCTGGTCACATAGTTGTATAGAGCATTGATGAACAAAGAGGTGAAAGGACTTGGTTCTACAAAAAGTGATAAAAATGGGGATTATAATTCAGTTTCTTTGATTCTTAGAATTTTTTTTTTTTACAAGTTTCGATATTAATTAGGACTGTAAAGCAGAACCTAAAGTTGGGGGAGTGGTTACAGTGGTGAAGAGGGTTAGCTTTCCACTCTAGTGGAGCTGGTTCTTTTTAGGAACAGACTAAAACAATTATTGCTCATATAATAGGATTTCTGGAAGAACAAATATAGAATCAGTGAATATGGGAGATCCACTTTCTGGAAGGGTGGTCAGAGAAGGGATTTTGAGGAAGTGGCACTTGAACTGGGACCTGATGACAAAGATACCTGGCAAGAATGGGAAGAACATCTCATGCAGAGGGGAATGGCAAGTGTCGAAGGACTCGGGAGGAAGCAGCTCTGCGTGTGTGAGGGGCGAGTGGGGAAAGTAGGGTTGGAAGGACCAACCAGCAGGTTTTAGTAGCCATAGGCAGAAGTTGGAGTATTCTTCTAAGGGCAGCAGCGATTGAGGATTGTAAGGGAAGGATGGAAGTGAATAGTTTGGAAATGTTCATAAATGTGGCCACTGAGCTACTTATTGCAATTGTACACTTAATCAGAACCAAAGGGTAGAAAGTGATGGGTTGCAGTGGAATGCATTAAGATTTTTAGCAGCATTAAAATTGGAGCAATTTTCTAATCCAATGAAGCTTACTTTTAGGATGCAAGTGGGTGAGGAGATAGAAATTATTATTCTAGGAAGCCAAATTTGATGAGAGCCTTCAAATTCAGGATTATTTGACTGTTTCATAAGAAAAAAATTTTAATCTCTAATTTGTAAGTTGTTTTTTGTTAACCCCCTCCTCACCTTGTACTTTTGAAAAAATTTCAAACATGCAGAAAGGAATGAAGGCATATGAGCATTAAGATTGAATGATTGTTAATATTTGCCCATATTTGCCTTTTCTCTCTTTTGACACACATGCACATGTTCCTTTTTTTGACTGAATTATTTGAGAGAGAGTATGTTGTAGATATTATGAAAATTTGCCTCTAAATATGTAAGAATGTCTCCCAAAAAGAAGGACATTTTTAACTAAGTCTGGTGCCACACACCTGAACTCTCAGCACTAGGGAGACTGAGGTAGGAGGATCATGAGATCAAGGCCAGCCTGAGTTAAATAGTGAGACCCTGTCTTAAAACAACAACAATGAATAAAGATGTTTTTCTAACATCAACACCATTATTAAATCTAATACTCCATAATACTTTGTACCATATAGTTCATGATTCCCAAGAATATGTTCAACTATTTTTTTTAATTTGTGTTTTTTTGTTTGTTTTGTTTTGAGGCAGTTTTTAGTAAAGTTTAGGCCTTCAGTGTGCTATTTCTTGGTAATTTTTGAGACTTCATATGTGCCTATCATTTATTGGTATAGACTTATATTCTAGCCACTCTGTGGCTATTGTTAATTTCTGAAAGTAGCTTTTGCCAGTTTGCTTTTAAGAAAACTAAAAATAGGCTTGTCATTAGAAAAGTTTTTAGTTATCCAGCACATTCGTTGCACACATTTATCAGGGCCTCCTGTACGTGAGGCCTCACATTTCTATGTGCTTGGAGATGAGCAGGAAAGGTAAGAATGGAGTTTCACGGTAGTAGGAGATAGCAGAGGAAATCGTTTGAATACCAGTCAAACCTGTATCACATACAGGAGAGTGCTAGGTTGAACCATGGCAATATCAGCCTGGCTTTTCCCTTAAATGAGGTAAGAAATAATGTTTTACTTGAAAGATGTTGCTGTTTGTTTTGTTAAAAAGTTGCAAGAAACTAAATATTTTGAAAATATTTAATTTCTAAATTAGCCAAATGTTACATTTGCAAAGGAGTTCCATTGCTTCCACCAAGCATTCGAATTTATGCAATTTGGGCAACTGGAAACCTGTGTCAAGAACAGAATGTTCTTTAGGGTCATTTATTCCTTAAGTGCTTTAGCTCAGAAGGGTCAGGGGAAATGTTAGTAAAAGGACCATCTCTGGTAGTCTCTCAGAAGAGGGAGGAGTGACCAGGTGGTGGCACTGCAGAGGCAGCAAAGTCCATTTTTGGGTAGTTCTGTGGCTTATAGAAAGTATTTTCAGAAACATAGCTCCAAAGCTCCACTCCCCCTTTTTGTTTTGGTGGGATTAGGGTTTGAACTCAGGGTTTTGCACTTGTAAAGCAGGTACTCTACTGCTTGATCCTTGCCTTCAGCCCTTTTTGATCTGGTTGTTTTGGAGATGGTTTCTCACTTTTTGCCCAGGCTGGCCTGGACAGCAATCCTATTTTTACAATTCCTGCCTCCATGCCCAACTTTTTGCCATTGAGATGGGGTCTCACACTTTTTTGTCTGGGCTGTCCTGGAACTGCATTCCTCCATAACTCAACATCCCAAGTAGCTAGGAATACAGACAGCCACGAGTCACCAGTGCCTGGCTTTTTTTTTTTTTTTTTTAATTTTAATAAAAATAAAATTTACTAATACTACTGAAGTACAGCCAGAGGTGTGCTGAGAGTAGAGGGAGGGCAAACAGAGGGGCCTGCAACAAGTTCAATGCAGTATGACTTCAGGGCTTCAGGGCAGTGGTAAGACATGAGGGCTTCAGTAGCATTGGAGTATAACTTCATGAGATCAGGAATTCGCATGTGTGACCCCTCTGCTCTTTGAATAAATTGACTGCAAGGTTTATGCCGAACAGCAGGAGTTGAAAGTCGGGGAGGTAGATTTGGGAGGCTGTTGCTTGTTAATATTACAAGGTGCTTTAGGGTCATTTATTCCTTAGGTGCTTTTGCTCAGAAAGGTCAGAGGAAGTGTTAGTAAAAGGACCATCTCTGGTAGTCTCGCAGAAGAGGGAGGAGTGACTAGGTGGTGGCACTGCAGAGGCAGCCAAAGCCCATTTTTGGGTAGTTCTGTGAGTGCTTTGGACAAAAGTGTGTGAGCGTATTTGCAGGTCATACATATACATGGATTTACTTTTTGAAATGTAAATATATATTTTTAATGGTTAAACTCAAGAATTGTAACTGATTTTATTTTGATTCTCCTATTTCCAAAAATGTGAGAAATATAAAGAAAGAGAAACATAAGGACTTTTTAGCCTCAACAGTTTGAAAGTGGTAGTGCAGAGTCTTGGAATTTTGGGCAGCTTTATCAAGCCCTCTCACTTTGTATATGGTCACTTAATAGTCTCTCTGCTGTTTATTTGGGGCATGTGGAATGATAAAGCCCTAACTGTCATTTTGTATATCAGTAAAGAGATTTAATGTCACTGCAGTAGGGGAGAGACTGGTTATTATAGTCCACTCCTGGGGACCAGCACTTGGTTTGGACCATGTCTGTTAATGGAATGGAATCATTTATTGCCAAAGATTAGTGTCAAATATACTTCTCTTTCATTCTATATTTTCATAGGTAGGTCTTTGAGGCTGAACTGGAAGAACCTCAGCTGATACTGAATTCCCAAACTAAAAGTTGACAATTGCTAGACACATTTTTAGAATCATGGAAACTGGGCAAACTATTTTCTAAGTTGACATACAGTCAGCTCTCCATATGCCCGGGTTCTACATCCACAGATTCAACTAAATGCTTGTGGAAAATATTTGGAAAAAAATTATGTCTACAGATTTTTTTTTATTGTCATTATTTCCTAGGCAACATGCCTAACAACTATTTATAAAGCATTTATATTTAATCAGTATTATAAATAATCTAGAGATGATTTAAACTATACAGGAGAATATGTATAGGTTTTATGTAAATACTATATGTAAGGAATTTGAGTACCTGCACATTTTGTTGTCCATGGGGCATCCTGGAACCAATCCCTCATGGAGTAAGGAATGACTATATATATATATATATATATATATGTTGTATTATGGATAGAATGTTCATTCCTATCCCTCCATGCCTTACTGTTCTGGTATATTGCTACTGCAACCTGTTAATCAGAATGCAACTAAAATTGTCACAGTCTCAGCTTTAAATTGTAAGGAATCGGCAGAATCGTGAGTTAAAACAGGCTATAATTTAATAATTCCATGATTCTTCCAAATCACCAGAATATGAAATGATTTTAGAACATAAAAATATTGAATCAACTTTGCCATAAATTATTAGTGAATGTACAGAATCCTAACAGTTTTGTTTTGTTCTCCTTCCTTAAGATGCAACAACGTTTTGAGTTTGAATACCAGACCAAAGTGGATGGTGAGATAATCCTTCATCTGTATGACAAAGGAGGAATTGAGCAAACAATTTGTATGTTGGATGGGGTGTTTGCATTTATTTTACTGGACACTGCTAATAAGAAAGTGTTCCTGGGCAGAGATACCTATGGAGTCAGACCTTTGTTTAAAGCTTTAACAGAAGATGGATTTCTGGCTGTGTGTTCAGAAGCTAAAGGTAATGATAGAATTTTCCTATGAGTTTTCATTATTGTCTTGGTTTTGTGTTTTCTTCTAGATCATATTTGAAAATCCCATAGGGGACAATCCAAAATTTTATAAGTGACTAAGGAAGTCTTGGATCCTCTGACCTTGAAGGGGACATTGGGACCCTGGCCCCTTCCTCTTGCTCTCTTTGCTTCCTGGCTGCCATAAGGTGAACAGGTTTTCTCCACCATATGCTTCTGCCCTGATGTACTACCTTGCCATAGGCCCAAAAGCAATAGGGCCAAGCTACCATGGACTGAGCACTTTCCAAGTTGGAGCCAAAATGTAAACATTTCCTCCCTTTAAGTTCTTTGTCTCAGGTATTTTGTCACAGCAACAGAAAGCTGACTAACACACATACTTAGCAGTTTTTGACAATAAACTTTTCCTTCTATACCTGGTTCCAAGTGAAAAACAAGTTCTGGTCTAATCTAGTCAAAGTGGGCTACTTTCACTGAAAGTTGCCTTTTGGCCATTACTGTGCACACAGTCATCTTTTATCACTTATCTAGAGAGCAATAATACCCTGGAATGTGGTCTTTTTGCCATTCCTTAAATCCTTTCTCACTTAGTTTTCATATTTAATACTGGCTGAGCATGGTTAATGAGATCAAGTCAAAGCATTCTAGAGCACTAGTCACGGTATGGGTATTAATAGATAACGTCACTTGGTCTGTTTTCAGACATTTTTAGTATGATCAGTCAGCAAAGAGCAAGTATTACATGTCAGTTACCTAAAGTTCCATTAGAGAAGTCTGGCAAAGAGAATACAAACAAAAAGTAGTCTCCTACTTCCACTTGGTCTCTTTTGAACCCAATGGTCACTTGACATGTAACTATAATCTCACCTATAATTTACTCTCTGAAATTGCATGATTGTTCGTATCTATACCCTTAACTCTGCCCTTTTCCAAACCAAATGATCTCATATACAGTATGGTTTTCCTTTTATTTGATCATGATGCTCTGTTTAAAACCTTTAAGTCACTCCCTAGCCTCTATAGAGGTGTATACTTGAGCTCTGCTAGCTAATGAGAACATCTGTGTTCTTTGGTCTTTGAATATTATGCTACACAAATTACTGGGTTAATAAACTCAAGCAGTAAATCATAATTAGTATTCTGTATAGATAGGCTGTTATTATTTGCAATAAAACATTGACTTTTGTGTCAAAGATCATAGTGATGTTAGGTTGCTTATTGCCTAAATTTCCTGAGAAAATTATTCATACATTCACACAGAATTAGTTAGGTGTATAACTAAAGGAGTTTGAAGTACCTAATAGTACCTAACAGTGGGATCATTTTGCTTATTAAAGGATTGGGAACCATGGCTATTAGAATACTTCAGTGATGATGAAGAAATGACTCCCAGGATATCATAAAATTAATAGACTTACGATCATCTCTTTTCTTCACAGATGTCTTTCCTTTTTGTATTTGCTTTATTACAGAAAATAGATTTTCTTGATCAGAAATTTCAGATGGAGGAAGGAATTGAACAAGATTGTTCAGTAGTGAAAAGAATAGTATCTTCAGACTCCATGCAAAAAAATGATGTTTTGGACCTTTGCCTCATATCACACCATCATCTCAAAATGGGTCAAAGGCCATTTTCCTTTTGTTTTGAATTGCAGCAAATCAGTGCAATTGTGCTGTGAATCTCTCCAGTAGATTAATTTTCCCTCACATTTTACTTATATAATGAATTTGTATTAGAAGGGAAGACAGGAGTTTAGAAGATACTAACTAGTCATAAAAGTTACTGTGAAGTGTTACCTTATTTGAAGAAGTTTTTTTGAATTTGTAGGTCTTGTTTCACTGAAGCACTCCACAACACCCTTTTTAAAAGTAGAGCCTTTTCTTCCGGGACACTATGAAGTTTTGGATTTAAAGCCAAATGGCAAAGTTGCATCTGTGGAAATGGTTAAATATCATCACTGTCGCGATGAACCATTGCACGCCCTCTATGACAGCGTGGAGAAACTCTTCCCAGGTAACAAGTGCCCACCCACCTACTCCCACTCCTTCCCACCAAAGGAATCAAGTCATTCTTGCATCCTGTTTGATTCGGCAGACTCTGCCCTTGCGAGATGGTCGTGGTGATGATGTGCATGACTGTGTACCACATTTCAGTAGCTAATTTGGTCTCTGCTTTTCTGGAGCCTTTTCATTTGCTCTGTGTTTATAGGTTTTGAGATAGAAACTGTGAAAAACAACCTGCGTATCCTTTTTGACAATGCTGTTAAGAAGCGTTTGATGACAGACAGAAGGATCGGCTGCCTTTTATCAGGTGGAGTCAATTAAAAAAAAGCCCTAATAATATTTAGTATGTGTTTAAGTGAAAAGATATGCAGCTATCCCTAAAGTTTTGACTGTGAAAAATATTTGCTATGTAATTTAATATCTGTTTTATTAGAGAATGTAAAAGTCATATTTAATAGTCACAGTAGCACTGCAACTTACAATTATGCTAGCTGGATTCTTAGTGTAAGAACTAGTTAGTTATACCACATTCTTCAGAATCCTGTGTGATTTTTTTTTTTTTTTTGACAGTACTGGGGTTTGATGTGTACTGATTTTTAAACCAATTTAAACAGTTAGCATTATTACAGTGTCTGTAAATAGACAGGGTCTGTGTATTTTTTTCTTATTAGAGTTGATTTCAATTTACAGATCTTAAGGCTCTAAAATGGTAAAACTATAATTCCAGTACTTAACAGTATGTAAATTATATCTGTCTCTGTTTAATAAAGGCACATAACCAGTATAAGAATCCTTGTTCCCTTCCTTGTAGGGGGCTTGGACTCCAGCTTGGTTGCTGCCACCTTGTTGAAGCAACTGAAAGAGGCCCAAGTACAATATCCTTTTCAGACCTTTGCCATTGGCATGGAAGACAGCCCCGATTTACTCGCTGCTAGAAAGGTAAGGTGCTCTCTTTCTTTGCCCATTAAGTAATTAGAACAGACTTGTTATTAGAATGAAAATCAAGTTAATAATTGATGATCCATTTCTGCTGCTATATTGACTCTGGTAATTGTCTTAAATTGAATGAAATATATGTGTTAAATATCTATTGTGTTGTACATTGTACCCTGGGTACTTTAATCTACCATGGTCTATACAATCCTCACAAAAAAGACCCTATGATAATAATTCTGTCCTTCTGAAAGTAAAGGCATGGAACAGTGTTAAGACTGCAAGCTTTGGAGCCAGACTCCTGGTTTCAAATCTTGGCTGTATCTCATAAACCTTCATTTACGTAATGGGAGTAATAGTGTCTCTGATGAGATAGTTCGGAAGTAAAAATAGATAATTCATATGAAGTATGCAGGATAGAATCTACCATGTAGTGAGTACTTTGTAAATGTGTACTGTTAACAGTTTTGGTTCTATAAAGCATGTGTTTAGAATTATAGATTGAACAAAACTTGTACATATTCAGTGTAGAAGAGACCTGGTTCTGCTTGGAAGAACTTAGAATGGACTAGAGAGCAGTCCCAATGCAAGTTGATGGATGCTGGGAAAATCCAAAATAGTCAAAAAAAATTTAAGAGAGGAGAAGGGCCATTCCATGTAGGAATAACAAGCTGGATATAAAATTAGGCACTTCCGGAGGGCCAAAGGAGGCAGAGACTAAATTTAGAGTGGGAGCACATTGGGCTGGAGAGAGATGAGGTGGTGGGTAAGATGGATGGGGACGGTGGGGCCCTAGTTGGATGTTTTTGACTGTTGGGTTGCAGCATTGGAATGGGAAGAGTTGATGGAAGATTTACGTCTTGTGGTTGAGAGGGGCAGAGTGAGGAGCCGCAAGGGCCCTGGCTAGGCTTCTATGTGGTGCCTGGGGAGTCATTTCCTATTGTCTTGCCTTGTTTACTTTTCACTGTTGTCAATTTGTAATACCTTCGGTTCCTTTTCAAGAGTAGTTCTTTTCTTTAAATAACAAGTATGTGTTGTTTTTTTTTTATATATATAATTAGGTGGCAAACCATATTGGAAGTGAACATCATGAAGTCCTCTTTAACTCTGAGGAAGGCATTCAGGCCCTGGATGAAGTCATATTTTCCTTGGAAACTTATGACATTACAACAGTTCGAGCATCAGTAGGTAAGGTATTTTGTGATGTCACAACACAGCACTTACATTGTATTAGATATTATAAATAATCTAGAGATGATTTAAAGTACAGGCATCCTTCAGAGATCTTATAAATTCTGCAACAAGATAACTATTGTTAAAGTAAGTTATGAAGTTTTTTTTTCCCCAGTGCATATAACTTATGTTTTCTCTATACTGTGGTCTACTAAGTGTGTAATGGCATTATGTCTAATAAACATAATGTACACTTTAATTAAAAAATACTTTATTAGTGGGACCCCATTGCAACAAACAAGCTGGGTATGGTGGCATGCATTTGTAATGCATGTGGGAGGCATAGGAAGAATTGCAGCCCAAAAACATGAGAACCTATCTGAAAAATAACTAAAATCAAAAAAGGGCTGGCATGTGACTCAAGCAATAGAGTGCATGTCAAGCATGAGGCCCTGAGTTCAAACCATAGCATCACAAAAAACAAAACAACACAAAAATCTTTATTGCCTAAAAATGTTGATTATTAGCTAAGTTTTTGGAAAATGATGATATACATGCTTGATGCAAGATTAGCACAAACTTTAAATTTGTAAAAAACAAATTATCTGAAATACAATAAAGCAGAGCACAATAAAGGAGATATGCCTGTATATGAGACAGTATGTGTAGTATAGGTTATATGCAAATGCTATCTCATTCTGTGGGAGTTCTGAAGGAGGGTCCTGGAACCAATCCCCAATGGATACTGAAGGAAGTCTGTGGTCTGTAAGTCTATGTTGTAATTCATTTCCTTAAGGAGAACTTATTTTAGATGTATTTATTAATCACTTGCTGTTATTGCCCTGCAAACAATACTAGTTTTATCTGATAGATGCATACTGAGATTATAAGTATACCCCAAATCAGATGAATCCAATGTTGTTGAGCCTCCAAAATGCTACTGACTTAGGTATACCTCGTTTTAAAGACATTTGCTTGGAGTACAAAAACAAACAAAAAAACCCTTGGTTTTGGCCCTCCAAATCATCATAGTGAATAAGCATGTATACAGTATATTTGTTACTGAAATTTCATGGAGTAGGGCAGAATTAGAAAAGAACGTGTGAAAGGGCTCTGCTTTAGGGGTGATGATAAACAAGAATGCTTTCATAATTTTATACCCTCTTCACCTAAATGTGAAATTTGATAAATGCAGAGTAGCAGGAGGGGAAAAAACACAAAAAACAAACCAAACAACTAGTCCATTTTCTGTTATTATAATGAAATACTTAAGGCTGGTAAGTTATAAGAATGAGATTCGTTTAGCTCACAGTTTACAGGGCACTTTGGTGAGGGCCTCCCCTGACCTGACCATATCACTTGATGATGGAGTGCATCAAAGAGAGCACCAAAAGAGGGAGAGATCATGTAGCAGACTGGAAGCCAGAGAATAGAAAGAGGCTGTTTTAAAACAATTCATGAGTACTAGCTGGAGTTCCAGGAGAAAACTACCTTAATGTCTTCTAAGGGCAGAGGTCCCCAAAATTCAACTACCTCTTGCTAGGCTCCATCTCTTACAGGTCCCAGCACCTATCACCACACTGAACCAAGCACCAACACGTGAACCCTTGGGAGACAAACCACATCCAAACCATAGCACTGTTTAAAACCCTTATTTTTGTGTAGTAATACCAGTGTGCGAGGAATGATTTTTAGATATTCAAGTCATTGTTCTATTTAGCAAAATTACAAGCTGGGCATTCTTGAGTCTAAAAACATTAGAATTTTGAAACCTGTTTATAAAATTGTAGAATGTTTTCTGGGCTATTTTATTGCAATAGTATAACTTGGATTAAGAATATACATATGGCTTGTAAATATTAAGGTCATTATTTTGGAAACTATATTAATACAAAGCCCACCATGGTAGGAAAGCTTGAAGTTGTTTGTGAAAACCAAGTAGCAGACATTTTTGGAGGAGGGTTATATTGATATTAACATGAATTTCTCTCATATTTAAGGTATGTATTTAATTTCCAAGTATATTCGGAAGAACACGGATAGTGTGGTGATCTTCTCTGGAGAAGGGTCAGATGAACTCACACAGGGCTACATATATTTTCATAAGGTGAGTACTCTGAAGTGAAGGGATGTTTGTGCTAGACTAAGAAAAGTCTGAATTATTCCACTATTTTTTTTCCTTTCCATGTGCCAGTAACATTTATGAGTATCTTGTAAGTTTGTATGTGTGAAGAAATTGGATAGTATCTGCTTTGTGTTTCTTTCCGGAAGGTGAAAGTCTTAATAGTATCAGATTCTTTCCAGTTTTTAGTTAAACATGAGAATTGTCTTCCATATCTTAGTCCTGTATACTTATTGCCATTGCTCAGTGTGCCCATTTTACTTGTTCTCACACTTGCAGTTTTTGAGGAGGGAAGGTTGGTTTTATAAAGCTTTGCCTGCTTCTGTCCAGTCAGTTACTTCCACCCCAACCTCGTTCATCTTCTGTCTTACCCACCTGTAGCATTGTAATATATATATACGAGGGAGAAATAAAAGCTATTTTGTGTACTGAAAGCAAAGCTTTTGATCAGGTCTTTGTTGGTAAAATAGGCTCCTTCTCCTGAGAAGGCCGAGGAGGAGAGCGAGAGGCTTCTGAAGGAACTCTATTTGTTTGATGTTCTTCGTGCAGATCGAACTACTGCTGCCCATGGGTAACTCCATATTTTCTCAAGTGATTGTAGAGAAAAGAAAATAATCAAAAAAACTTTGAAACTGAGATCAGTGGCTGTTTTGGGCTATATTTGACTTTTTTCTTTTAGCTCCAAAGAATTGGGCTATGGTGTAAGTGCTGCCATGGTAATGGAGAGAAGTCTTCTGTGGGCTGTTGAAATAAGAAAGAGTGATAGAGGGGGCGAATATGCATTATGGAAAGACCATGATGACATCCCTACTGTGTACAGTTGAATACATGCCATTTAAGAAAGCGTAACAGCATTCTGTCATATCTGAAAGACCATGAGGGAAGGGCGCTGCTGCTATTTTTAAGTCTTTTTAGAGAAGTGAAAGTAATGAACTCCACATAACAAGTATTGTGTGAGTGCCATGTTGCCTCGATGCTGCAGTGACCCTGAGGGGACATGGAGTGAAGGTGCAAGAGGTTTGATGGGGTTACAGAAAACCAAGTTTCTTTTGTGTTATTTCCCCTTGGGTAAGTTTTTGTGTTTTAACTGAGCATGTTGCAGACTTGAAGACCCTTTTACTGTATGTGCTAACCAATACACTTTAAGTGTTTTAGTTTCTTCTGCTGAATCACACTTAGTTTAGGAAATAATTAAAGAAAGGGGGTGGGGATGGGCTGGATCCATGCTTATTACCCTGTCTTCTTGACCTAACCAATCACTAGGATTCAGAGCACAGGTTATATAGCCCTGATCTTGGAACAGTCATTGATTTTGCATATTGTATGTGATTTGTTAACTAGTTAGTGGTAGAAAGTACTGAATTGTCATTACAATTGCTAATAACAGATGAGATAATCTCACTGAGAAAACAGTCAGTCAAAAACTCCAGGCAATGACCAGGTCACTTATGAATCATAACTTTTCTGTCTAGGAGTTGGGGGAGGAACACATTTAACATTTCATAGCCAGGAAAGGAAAGTAATATTTTCCAACAGGTATTTTTACACCCTAGCTGATGTATTTATTTTGAATGAAGATTTTTATATGCATCTCTTAGCCTATGGCAGCCATTAAGAGGGTGGTAAAATGAGTGTAATATTTACATTACTCAATCTGGTTGAATTGCTAGGAAACTCTGTCCTGCCTTCTGACCTGACAGGTGCTAAGTAACCATATTTATATAGATGTTCTTTTTCCTTTAAGCCTTGAACTGAGAGTCCCATTTCTGGATCACCGATTTTCTTCCTATTACTTGTCTTTGCCACCAGAACTGAGAATTCCAAAAGTAAGTAAATCGACTCTAGATGAAAAGTGCCTGTTGTTGTAGGTAACCTTTGTGACTTTTACTGATGCTTTTTTGTGTTCTTGTCAGAACGGAGTAGAAAAACATCTTCTGAGAGAGACGTTTGAGGACTCCAACCTGCTACCTAAAGAGATTCTTTGGCGACCAAAAGAAGCCTTCAGTGATGGAATAACCTCAGTCAAGAACTCCTGGTTCAAGATTTTACAGGAATATGTTGAACATCAGGTATAGTCTCTTTATAAACATTTCTGGAATAGGACAATTTAGGTGTAGAGCTACACCTAAATTAAATTGTATTTAATTTGGATGCTTTGTGTGTATGGGAGAAACCCACAGTCTCTATAAGTAGTCCCTCTTTTATAACAATTATGTAAGATTTAAGTTGCACAAAGGATTATAAGTAGTATCTAGAATCAAGAGAAAGAGTGCAGTTTAATAATTGTTGCTGACCATTTAGCACATTTTTGGGTATCTTCTGGGTGTCAGACATTCTTAGGCAAAAATGAATAAAACACTCAGCCCCCAAGTTTCAAAAATATGCATATGAGTGCTTTGTTTTTTAAGTTACTGCAGTTATGCATATTATAAATATTTTAGCATTTTCTAAGTGATGGTAATTAATAGGGTCTTGTACAATTCAGTCATGTCTTTTCCAATTTTAATTTGTTTTTTTGTGATATTAGATCAAATATAAGTAAAAATCTGTTTTGCTCTTACACTCTTATAGGTTGATGATGCAGTGATGGCAACGGCAGCCCAAAAGTTTCCCTTCAATACTCCAAAAACTAAAGAAGGCTATTATTACCGTCAGATCTTTGAACGCCACTACCCAGGCCGGGCTGACTGGTTGACCCATTACTGGATGCCCAAGTGGATTAATGCCACTGACCCTTCTGCTCGCACTCTGACCCATTACAAGTCAGATACCAAAGCTTAGATGCTCTCAAAGCTTTGTAAAAGGAAATCTTTCTTCTGGTTGTGACTTCAGGGCCTTTGGGGACAGATAAGGGAACAATATGAATCAACCACTCAGGCTTACTTGGGGCATGAAAAAAATAAAGATCTTACATCTAATAGGTTTTGCTAATTGATAGTTGTGAATATCAATACAGTCTCATCATTGTGGGAAACTAGAAATTAAGTGGCTTATGCTGTATACCACTGTAAGGAGGACAGTGAGCTAAGCCCAGGCGAACATTCTGATATGTTTGAGAACTTACAGCACTCCCCTAGCAAAGCTGCTTTGGAAGATATTTGGGTAACATGCACATGCGGCCTCCTTCCAGGTGTTGCTTCATCATATTGTGGTCCACTTGTTACTTGCTTGTCTTAGTTTTGCCAGCATTCCTAACAGCTGCTTATACAAACTCTAGGGACTTGAATCCTTTGTAGCTATTTATGACAGTTCTATTTTATAAGGAAATTATTCTTTTTTTTTTTTATGTTGAGGAAGTGTCCTTTCTGGAGAGTGTTGTTCTAGAGCTGGGGTCAGACGTTTTTAATAAAGGATTAAACAGTAAATATGCTAGTCTTTGCAGATCTCTGTTGGAAGTGTTCAACTTTGCTATTATAGTATAAAAGCAGTTATGTGGACAGTATGTAAATAATTAGCACAGCTGTGTTCTATAAAACTTTATTTATAAAAATAGGTGGTAGGCCATAGGTTGTTGACCTTGTTCAAGGGGAACAACCCAAGTAGAGCATTTCTGATAAGAGTAAAAATGAATATAAATAATAAAGATAAAATGATTATCTTGTATTTGTGTTTGAATTGCTTAAACCCAGCATGAGTTAGTACTATACATATTTCTTGGTAAAGAAGTCCTCACCCAATCAAGCTAGGTGACATTGAGAATGCTTTGGAAACTTGAGGAACTTGGTTGATAATCAAACACGGTACATTATAAGATGTGGCATAAAGCACAAACTGCCGGTTTTTAAGGGGTTAGGCTTCAAAGTTTTCACTGTCTGTGACTGAGATGTGGGATATTCAGAGAACACTCAGAAGTTTGGTAGTAGAGGTAGTTAAACCTATTTTATAGTAACTTTGTCTTCAACAGCTATTTGTCACTGTGAAAAATACCCAAGAAAAACAGCTTAAAGGAGGGAAGAGTTATTTTGGCTCGGATTTCAGAGTTATCATTCTTGGTTGGGTGGCTCCATCAATTCTGAGCCAATGGTGAGGCAGAACATCATGATAGAAGGGCATGGTGGAGCCTTGTCTGTCTGCTGGGAAGCAGAGAGGGAGGACAAGAGAACTGAGGATGAGGAAGGGGTCAGGGACAAGATGCAACCCCTGGCAACATGCCCCCCAGTAACCTACTTCTTTCCATCAGGCCCAACCTCCCAAAGTTTCTACCACTTCCTAATACTGCCATCAAATTATGAATCCCATCAATGGATTAAAACAATGGATTAAGTCAGAGTCCTCATGATGTAATCATCTCTCGATGGTTAGATCCACCATCTGCAGCCAAGCCTTCAACACATGAGCCTTGTGGGAGATACTTCATATCCAAACTGACGAAACAGGTCTATTATAATGGTGGTAACTTCAAACTATATGTAAGACAACATAAGGTTCTTGGCACATAGTATAAAGTTAGGGTTTTCTTTTGCAACTTTAATAGAAGATTGGAAGAAATGTCTTGGTTAACATAAGACCTCAAAGTTTTAAGCCTTTACAAGGAAAATGGAAAAAAGGGAGCTAACCCAGAGTCTGTCTCAGAAGGATTACACCCCAGTCTTCATGGGAAATTTACTTGTGTCAGACCGTTGTGACTATCTGGCCATGGCCATGGAGTCATAGTGTACTCCTTAATTCCTCCGTTCTGGGGTTGACTTAGATTGGTCTTGCATCTGTGATCAAGGGTCCTTGGAGCAGGTCCCCATGAAAGGAAAGAGCAGGCTCTGAGGAAGCACAATGGAAGCTGGGCAGGGAGCAACTACACATGGCTCTGGAACACGTGCAGTGGATAAAGCATTACCAATGCCTCAATAACTTGTCAACACTGCTAGGTTACCTTACTGTGTTAACTCTTCCAGCCTTAACTGCAAGTGTGGCAGATTTTATATCCTACAAGTGGCCACAGCAGCATTCTGGATCCCATGCACTCTTCCCAAGCCTTGCCGCTCCCCTGAAGAAGTATCTGCTTCCTCTACCTTTGATGTGATTGTGTCAACTAGCACTATGCAGAGCAAGTGAGGATGTGTGACTTCTGACACCAGGTCACATTTAGTGATTTGGCTTCTGTGTGTAGTAAAGAAGCCCAGGCCATGTGGCAAAGCAATATGTAAGAGTTTGGGCCAACAGCTCCAGTGGAGGCCTCAGACAACTGTGGCCAACAGCAGGCTTGTGAGTAAGTGAGTGAGCTTCTACAAGATTCCATCACCTAGTTTCTGAATCTTCCTCCCAAGGCCCCAGGTTTGGGAAGCAGTGATAGTCATCTTTGTGCTCTGTCCACGGTCCTTATTCGCAAATCTCTTGGCATAAGTGGTCCTTTGTGCCATTAGGTTTTGGGGTGGTTTCTTATAGGCACAGTAATGATGGAAACAAGCAAATGCCATTATCTTCCTTTTACACAGGTTTAGTAAATTGTTAGATTTAGGGCAGTCAGATAATCAGGCAGACAGATTGGCTCCACAGCCTTTGTGGTGGTCTTTTTTTTTTTTTGGAATGGTGCTGGCATTTGAACTCAGGGCCTCATGCTTCCTAGGCAGGCACTGTACCTCTTGGAACCCTTTCTGCTCTAGTTATGTTTTAGGAAGGTTATTATGTTGGGCCAGCCTGTGCCATGGTCCTACTGCTTAAGGTTTCCCTATAGCTGGGATGACAGGTGCATACATCTGCACCCAGTTTTTGTTGGTTGAGATGAGGTCTTGTTAGTTTTTTTTGCCTAATCTGCCCTCAAATTGTGATTCTCTTGATCTCTGCCTCTGGGGTAGCTGGGGTTACAGGTGTGAGCCACTGTGCCCAAACTTTCCTGATTATTCTTACATTGTCAGCATTGTGAGTCTAAAAGAAAAGTTTCCTCTTGCCTTTTGTAGAGAGTAAGAAAAGGGAGAGCAGGTTACTGCCCAGGAGTCCCTGTGGTGCTCATCATTTTCTATAAATGGCACTGGCTAGGTGATCTGAGGAAACAGTCTCACTGTTTTAGTGCATTACCACAACAAAAGTTATTTTTTTCTTTAAACTATACATTCATTTTGGCCTGTGGAGAGCTCTGCTCATTATTGAGGGTATTATAATCACTCTGGGACCCAGGCCAAAGGAGGAAAATATTGACTTATACTCCATTAGTAAGCAGGGAGAGGATGGAGAAAGTGGTGAATCACAGGGTGAAACATTAAAGCTTCTACTCTGAAGGGACTTGTCACTTTTGCTCACGTTCCACACAAACTAGCCATGCCTAATGCCAAAGGGGCAAAGGAGTTTCCTGTCAGGGTCTGGGAGTCTGTGTCAAGGCTGAGGTGACACTTAGTTCATGAACTAAGAAGAAAACTTACCAGCTCTTCACCTGTCTAATACATAACAGAAAAAATAGAGTAACTGCAGCAGCAACAACAAAACACATTTAAAAAGGACAGAACAGAAAGCATACAGTAATCTGGTCCATAGCAGCGTTGTTACCCTGCTGGCCAGCCATTTGAAGGCCCCCATCTCCAGCAAAAATTTGTTCTTCAAGGGTCATCAGCAGCCAAGACATTGTATGTCAGTTGAAGGAAGCAGAGCAATAATGAGTGAGCTGGGAGAATGAGTACTTGAGTACAGGCAAGACACAGGGAACACTTAGAAGAAGAATGACTGATATCTATCAATAAAGCTAATTTGGTTCACACATCATAATTTTGGTTACACAGAATAAGAATTAACAGTTCCAGCTATCCTTCCTGGGTTCCAAGGACTGCTGTAAATGTTATAATCCATCTTCACAATAGCCCTAATAGATGTGACTTGAGCTCATCCACGTCTTATGGATAAGGCAAGTGACATACAGGGGATTATGTTGCATGCCCGAGATCTCAGGAGTGATACTTGATCCTAGCTTCCAGGGTTTCCTATTCCATGTGACTTTTCAAAGGGATAGAAATATATAAAATAATTATGGAAAACATAAAATTCAATATAATTTTCTAATTCTGTATTTTAATGGGAACATATATTTCATTTTATGAGTAGTTCATAAATTATTTAGCACATCTACTAATTTAAGCATAATTTTTTTCAGTTTTTAAAATTGATAATGGACACCCACATCTGTAACTCATGTGATCTAGATCTTCTGTGATATAGATCTTTTATTGAGAGAAATGTTGACACTTATATTGAAATATGCACTAAACAGAATGAATTCTACTAGTCAAGGAAACGTTGCCAAAGCACAGTCACAGCTCCTCGTGGAGAGGTCAGTCAGCCAGCAGCAGTGATTACGGAGGGGAAAAGCATGGGGAAGTCTGGGGCCCTTCTCCAAAAAGCCTCCTTCCAAGAGGCCCCAACCACTGCTCCTACGTGCAACACATGTATTCGCAAGCCTGAACATGCTTCTCCTTTCATGTAGTTTTAGTTTCTTCTTCACTGCAATAAATATAAAATTGGCAATGTTCATATACCACAGCACAGACAGTTTTTCAGGGTTTAGCACACAACTGTGAACACTGACCAGGTTAAAAAAAATAAAAACAAGGTTGGGACTTTTTAAATGCAGTTACAATTTTTAAGAACAGGGCACGAGCTACTCAAGAGTAAGGCTTTTGTCAGAAGATTCAGATTTGGGCAGATGTCCCAATAGACGAAAGTGTCAGCCAGAGCAAGCTACCCATGGCGTGGGCAGCGAAATAACCTGCACGTGATACTGCTTGCAGTGCATCTTCAACCTGCCCCCTGCCACTTTCTAGGGAGTACCACAGACATCTTGTGTGATTTAGATTTTCTTTGAGTTCTTGCCTGATTTCGAGCCCTGCCTAGTCAGTAAATGGATGCCAAGAAATGAATTCAGAGTCTTAGTTGCCCCTTGAGTATTTTCTAAATAGTACTGGGTGAGGGGGGACCTTACTTGTACATTGTCAGGGTATTTAAAAAATTGGTTGTTGGAGTATAGTATTTGATTTCTGAGGGTAAATAATATACTTAAAGCCACAAGGTGGCAGCCATGATATGTTTTTCTCTTCAGGCAATTTTATGCATTTCTCAAAGCTGCTGGTGTAGGGAAATTGTGTACTAAATTGAAGAGGTGACATGTTCATTTCATAGCATAAACGGTAGCACACACGATCCATTGTTTGCTATAGGTAATTATTAACCATTTTTATCTTGCTAACAGTGTATGTCTGTTGTACAGGCCAGTAGGAGCATATTTCTTTCTGAAATTTTATTGCTCTTTGATAGACCATCCTAAACATACCGCACAAAGTGTGTCCTTATTAAAGTGAGATCCCTTGTATTCTGAAAGGTAAGATAGGTGGTGGACAACTCCAAAATCTCTTTTTTAAATAATTAATTTTTGAGATAGGGTCTTTTTATGTAGCTAAGACTAGCTTTGAATTTGCTATCCTCCTGCCTCAGTCTCCCAAGTGCTGGTATTATAGACATGTATCACCACACTTGGTGTTATTTGCTTTTTGAATGAAGGAAAAAAAAATTCTACATAACTGTCACTTTCATAATCACTCATTCTACCTAGGCCTAACTCAGCTCACATTTTTCAAATGCAGCTAAAAGATAAAACCTGCACTGAGCCCCTTGCATGTAATACCAGCTAACATGTGCTCTGTACCTAACATTGGCCTAAGACCTTAAATCTGTGTTGCTACTCCCATTTGAGGGTGGAAGAAACAAAATCCACAATAACCTAAGCACAGATAGAGAAAGGGGTCAATTTATGGCCAATGGAATTTTCTGTTTAGTGTAACAGATTCCACAGAAAATAATTCTTTATTTTAGCAAGAAATAAGTTAGCAAGGCAAATTTTGTATGTGGTTAGATGGCCCATTGTCCTCCATTCAATGATCACCATCCCCTGCCATCTTCAGTTCTTACCAATGAAGCAGTGACTTCTCCCTACAAACATTCTACTTTATGGGGTTCAGTGCATGAGCTGTGGTTTTAGTGTGAATACTAGAAGTTGCTAGGAATAGGGAGTTTGGAAGTACAGTAGCAAAGAACCCTGAGCAGGTATTGGAGTGAAAATAAAACACAGTTAAAAGAATGATTTTTAACTGATATACGCAAAATGATATGCACAGGGCTTTGGGGCTATGCATCCATTTGACCAGGTCAAATTCTGTAATTGCTAACTGGGAATCTTTGCTGAAACACGCTGAATGCAACATTATATTAATCCTATAGCATTATCCTGTGACCATGCCTCATTCTGTTGAAGTTGGCATTGGGGTTATCTAGGTTGTGTGGCTCTCAAATGACCACAAGGTGGGGCAAGATGATATTCAACTGAGTATGTTCCATGAGTTTTTTTTTTTTTATTTATTCTTTTTATTTATTTATTATTTCCTTTATTCATATATGCATACAATGATTGGGTCATTATTCCTCCCTTCCCCTAGCCCCTCTCTTCCCCCCCTCTCACCCCCACTCCCTCGCTTCCAAGCAGATACTGTTTTGAGAATTTGTCTTTTTTGACATCTGCATTTGTAGTTAAGCACCGTGATTGGTCATAGATTGAAACCTCAACCTCATGTAGTGGCCTTATAAATATCTTGGTTATATTGTTATCATGTGATATGCAGTGTTACAGACCTTGGGTTGAGTTTCAACCCACTGTCTTCCATCAGCTGGAAGTACACAATCATTGAAGTATGCTATGCCCTGAATGCTTCCTAATTCTGTGACTCATTTTGGCTTATGTGGGGGAAGGTGGTCTCCCCAGTTGAGATAAGGAAAAAAAAAAAGACAGTGGGATGGGGAATGTGAGTTCTGTATTGGACAACAAAGTTTGTGATGACAGCAATAGATTGTGAAGCATATCATATGCAATGTCCCCATGTCATTAACATCCTGCCAGAAATTACGCATTCAATGACTGAGAGGAGCCAGGCAGGTGTACATGGTGAAGCCTCCCTGGGCAGGAGGGGAGAGTTGTGGCCAATGACAAAGGCCCCCTCCACCAGGCGCTCCTCAGTTCCAGGTCTTCCAGTGTTCCTCTTCCAGGAACACTGGTTTTCCTCATTAGAAAAGTATATAGAAAACCAAATTTCTGTGAAAAAAATTCATATATAAATATTGATTAAAATGTTTAAGAATTTTCAGACCAAACAAGACATGTCCTGTCTCCATTAACACTCTAATAACCTTATAACTTTTGTAATGTTTGAATGTATATTTTCTTCCTTTAGGAAAGATTATTTACATTAGCTAGTCCTTCTTAAATATTTCTTTGTTTTCCTACATATTTTCATTGCTAAATCTTTTGTACATAGATTGTTTATTATTTTACCTTTAAGAGTTACTTCTGATCCCAATTTGTCTGGCAAAACTTCCCTCAGTCCTTCTACAGTGGGAATGCTTTCTTGCTGCTGAGTCCTCATGATACCTGATTTATTCCCACTATCATTATAACAAAGCAATTGCTATAGAATGATGTCACTATGTGTATGACTCAGTCAGCATTTTGCTAGGAAAATAGAGGCATCTATGTTTTCTGGACATAAAGGGTTTGTTGTTGGGAATAAAAGTTTTACTGGACTATTTGAAGACCTGGAGAAGTGAAAGGTAGGAAATTGAGGGGAGGAAGACTGACACTGAAAATCTCAACCTGAAGTAACAGTACAGGTAGGACTCTGAAACACACCTGGAAGTGACTGCAAAATCTTAAGGACTTCTGAGGAGTGTCCTGCTATGTCAAGGTGAAGCAGTGACACAGGTTGCTCACAGATATGGAGCCACTCTGAATCTCACTTGCTCAAGAATCTGGCTGCATTCACCTGTAGAGGGTGCAGTTCTTCTTTTTTCCCTCTTCCAAATTTTAAGCGATTTCCTCGATGGGTAGAAGACTCTTAAAAAGATGGTGATTTTGCCCAGTTGACAACAGACAACTTGGCACAGTACCTCATGATAGATGTTAAAAGGCAAAATTTCAGCAAATTTGATTAGTTGACTACCTAACTGGCTTTTATTTGCCATTCGTCATGAATCAGGTGACATCTCATCTAAAAATAAAGAAGAGTTATGCTAGGCATGGCAGAACAATTGATTTCTTATAAGGTAGCTTGCAAAGAAACAAGAAAGTAGCATTACGCAAGAAGCAGACTGGTTAGTCAGGTTACTTCCAGTTACTTTCCTTGTAAGGGCTAAAGGGAAGGAATTTCCGTATCAAGTTGGCTGCAACTAGCCTGTTTGGGGAGTTGGATATTATATTTCACTCTCTTCTAATGTCTCAGAAGGTCAGATAAACACCTTAGTTTCAATTTGATGATATGTTACTTTTGCATGAGTGGCTTTTGGATTGGTGTAGTGGGGCCTAGTGCAGAAGCTTGGCCCAAATAAATGACCTCCTGTAGATTTTATTCAGGTATATATTACCAGCTCTTCACTAGCTGGAGAATATGTCTTATTCATGTTATATCTCTATGAAACAGGACCATTTTGATTGTGTTATAAACAATTCTATGACAGACTGGTTGTCAATTTCCCGAAGAGCCTTATTTGGTAATTTATGGTAGAGATAAAGGAAGTTCAATAAAATACAGTTTTCAGAATGACCCAGAACTGTTATATTCCCGAAATCTGAGATCCTAGGGTGGAAAGAAAGAAGCTTTGAAAGTCAAAGCACTGAAGTGATGAGACTTGTTAAGATCCTGAGTCAATCCTTACAATCTTGCTTCTTTTCAAATTTTTCTCTTTCTTAGTACATATTGTACAGTTGTAGGGGGTTTCATTGTGATATTTCCATACAAGCATATAATATACGTTGATAATATTCACTCTCCTCTATTACTATACCATATCCCTCCCTCAGTCCTCCTTTTAAAACTTTCTTGAAATTTTAAAAAATGGATTTCATTACGACCTTTTCATACACGTGCACAACTTTTTCTTAAAGTCCTCCTAAGGCCCTTAAGATATGCATATTAAATGACCTGCCACTAGGTGGTGCTCTTGCTCATTTGTTGTAGCAGGCCACTGCCTTTTCTAGGCAGGAGGATTGACTCTAAAGGAGCCAGAAATATTGCCAACTATTTTTTATTGTATTTTATTTTTAAATTTTTTTGTTGTTGTGCTGGGGTACATTGTGTCACAAAAGTTTTTACAGTATATCAAATATATCATACTTGAATTCACCCCCTCCATCATTCTCCTTTATCACCTTCTTCCCCCAATTCCTGGAATAGTTTCAACAGGTCTTATTTTTCCATTTACATACTTAAAACTCTTTTAAAGCAACTAAACTGTCCCTCAAATTATAACTATAAAATTGATGTTAGTTAACATAAGATAAACATATCACTTCAAAACAAGAACTAAAGCAAAACTAAAAATAAAAAAGAAAATTAGAGTGTACTATCCCTGTTTATGATGCTTTAATTATCTGAGAGTCATAGTACAAATGGTACTAGAAGAATCCTAGTCACTTAAGTGACTCCTAGACACTTAAGTGTCTCCAGGGGTTCTTATCCCCAGTTACCCTGTCCTTGCTTCCCATGGATGGTGGGATGATTCAGAGGCCCACTGTATTATTTTTTAAGTCTATGGCAGAACCACCCCAGACCCACGGAGCAGGTGAGTATCTCTTAAATTAGCTCAAATTATGACTAAGAGCTGAGCATGATGAATAAAGGCAAAATTGACACAGCATGACTAAAATCTTTCCCTTTAAGAGCCAAAACTTTCTTTTTAACCAAATTAAAGTTTTCCTATGACTTCTTATACTTTCCTTTTTTAATTACTAAAGTCAAGCATATTTATTGTATAAAACCCAGAAAAATAAAGAGATAACAGAAAAATATCAGCCCAATAACCCATGAATATTTTAGTGAGTGTTTTGTAGCCCTTTATTAGTTTACTTATGTATGTGATTGGCCTGGAACACTCCTAATACACACTCAGTATTTTAGGCACCATGTTTACAAAGGAGAGCAAGATAGTCTTTCCCTACAAGATATGCAGTCTCTCTCTCTCTCTCTCTCTCTCTCTCTATATATATATATATATATATATATACACACACATACATATATAATGTATGTTTTAAGACAAAGTATCATTTGATATAACTGTTTCCTATCTTTGTATCTTGCTGTTTTCTTCCAAATATACTAAGAACATTTTCTAATACTTTGTAAAGGCATCATTTAAAATTAATAATATCTTATTGTTTAGATATACTATAGTTTATTCATCTAATTTTTCTATTCTCAAATATGTAAGTTCTATTTTTTTAACCACAAAAAGAATTCAATAAGCAACATTGTAGCCAAATCTTTGCTCACAACCACATTATATTTCTGCTCTAAATTCCCTTAAGTAGAGTTCTTGCGGGTAAATAATTTATAACATGTTAAGTCCTTGATATCTCTGACAAATAAGGGCTAAATCAATTTTTGTGCCTATTCTCTCACTTCCTTGAATCTTTACCATCACTGAGTATTGTCATCTAAATATAGTTTTTGATTGTATAGGTAAAGTTATTGATTCATTAAATTAATACCATTTATATTTCTTTGATTACTAATGAGATGGAATATATTTTCTTATATTATTAACTGTTTTTCTTAGTTTTTGAATTACTTGCTGATTTCCTCAGTCCAGCTTTTTGGGGTATTACTTTTTATTGATATGTACAGTTCTTTATATATTTAACTATTAACCTCTGCAATTGTGTTTCTAGTTGGCTAGTTGTCTTTTTTATTGTGTCTTTTGGTGATGTACAATTTAACATTTATGCAAAGATTTTTTTCTCTTTAAGTTTGTTAACTTCAGATCCTTTATTAAGTAACATTTAGCAAGAGGTAGAAGCAAAGATGAGCATTTCTAAGGCTCATTACAGATTATTCTCTAAGTCAGCTCTCCTTTGTATCTTTGGTTTTAACTTTCTCTAAAGAATCCTTCATCATACGATAAGGAAATTACTTATTAAAACCTTACAAAGTGTTGTCAGCAGGGAGAGAGGGAAGCATTAAAGGCCATTTCGAAGTATATGGGAGCATTTTTGGTTGCTATGTGATTAAGAGAGTTTACTGGTATTAACAAGTAGGGCCAGAAATGCTAAACATAACAGACAAGTCAGTGGGGAATTATTTCACCTGAATGCTGGTAGCAGTTCCCATTCAGAAACACTGAATTAGACTATCATCCAAAGACATCCTTAACAAATACCGTTTCTTGAAACATACCCAAAACACATTTCCAGTTGATAGACAGTAGTGTGTGTTTTCCATATTGTATAGATGGAAACCTAACAGATTGGGACATACCAAACCTTTGTTTAAATATGAGATAACATAGACTTGAGTTAAGTGTGGGCCCAGGACAGATGTTCAGAGTGTTACAGGTTATCAATTTATTATCAAGTAGTTGAATCATTCATTTGCTCAGGAAGTGTTGTAGAGAGAGTGGAAAATAAATTGGTTTTGTTAGATGAGAGTAGTTATAGTATTAGAGATGCTCTAAAAACTTCTGTTGGGGGAACATCTATTTCCCATCCTTATAATACCGTCTAGTCTGTATTTGCTAGGAAAAATTGTGACCTCAGACTTGCCAGTACAATTGCTTTTGCTCAGTATTCTTTTTCTCTGTAGGTGCTGATTGTTCCAATGCAGATGTGGAGGGCAGGAAATAACCAAGTCTGTTTTTATCTGTGAGTACATTGTTCCTGGAAATACAATTATTTTGTTCATTTAAAATTGCCTTTGATCAAACAAATTGGTACAAGCCAGGTTTTTTGTTGTTGTTGTTGTTGCCTGTAGGTGGCAGTGATTATTAACTTGTCATTCTAAATATAAGGTATTGGTTTCTCCCAGTTGTAAAGTGCTATATTAATGGCAAGGTTTATTGTGTTCTAATAAAAGTTAGTAAGATCCATACAGTACCTTTGAGGAGAGAGCTAAACTTCTATGCCTAACATGATACCATTTAAATATTAAGTAACCAGACATAGATCACAGAAAGCTTATAAATTAATATACTTCTCCTGATTATGCAAAATATTGAATAGTGACAAAAGAGTTTAAGAACAGGATTTGATTATTGTGGTTAAACTCAATTAATGTATCTTGGAAAATTCAGTTCCAAAATATATCTGAAGTATTATAAACTATGCTCTTAAGTTGTAGTTCCAGAACAAGATATAGCTGTAGTGTTGGTTGTTCTTTGAAGACATTGGCAAGATAAGGAAGATTCTGGATTCTAGCTACAAACAACCACTGTCCAGATGGAAGGAATCATCAGAAAGGTAATGGAAAGCAATTTGCAAAAACTGTCTTCCTCTTACATAAGATCTTGGGCAACATGTGCAACTCTAATGTCATGAAGAGGCTATGAGAGAACTGCAGAAGTCTGGAAGTGTTCACTAAAATGATCAAGGGAAATGAATAAGGAATTATGTGAAGATAAACTCAAAGATGAGTCCTCCTCAAAACAATAAAGGAGGAGGGGATGTGGTCAGAATTATTTTTTTGTGGTCATTGGGCATTGGTTTACCCTTTGAAGGGGTTTAATGTAGTTCATTTAAAGAGAGGTATTATTTTCAGATATGTGCATTCATGGAGTATGCATATCAAGAGTAAGTAGAAGATACAAATACAGGCATGTTCAATGAAATGTACCCAAATATGGAGTTTTCTAATGAGATTTCACAAGGGAGAAAATAGAATTTGGGGAATATATCCCTGGTATTTTGAGGCTGAAGTTACCAAGTGAAGATAGCACTGACTTTTTACAAACTCCTCTGAGTTATGGAAACAGACTACTTGAGCTGGAAGGACTTCAAGTCAAGCTTCAAGCCAATGCTTATGTTCCTGTTGTCATCAGAATTACAAGTCAATATAGAAAGGTTAAGTCCAAATCACTCTGCTATCATGAATCTAGACATTTCACAGATTATTGGATATTCTTATTAGAAGTATTCCAAGGAGGCTAGACAACATCTGTTGGAGATGCAGAGGTGATTTATGCGTTAGTTGTGGCCATATTAGATTTCTAATTTAATGACTTACTTTTTTTGAAATGGCTGTTTTAAAAGGAAAATGCATGAGTGGGATGGCCATGAATACACAGTGTTTTTGATTCAGCAATAGACAATGGAGCTGCCAGCTCTCTTTATTCCCTTTATTTCTCTTACTCCAAGTTGAAATTTCTTCATTTATTTATTCAGCAGTTATTTATCAAGCCGCTATTCTGAGCTGGCATTAGAGCCCAGCAGTTTTCTCTCAGAGCATGTGCATTCGGTGGGTAAATGAAGATAATTCATAGTAAGATAAAGATCAAGCCATAGTTTTCTTCTTCATGTGGGCAGAAGGAAAATAATGAGAAAGAGAGGAACAGGATGGAATATAGATCAACTAAATAAATAACCACATGCAACCATCCCATAAATTTTGAAATGCTGTGTCATTGTTTCATTTGTTCAAAAAGTGCTTTCTAATTTCTCTTCTTTGACCTGCAGGTTTCTTAGAAGTATATTGTTTAGTTTTCCAGTATTTGGGAATTTCCAGATTCCTTTTTGTATTTGATTTGCTAATTTAATTCTCTCATGACCAGAAAGCACACTTGTGTGATTTGAATCCTTTTTAATTTGCTGAAATTAAAAAGTGATTATACAGAATGGGACACTGGACATGGGTAGTCAGTCTATTGTTAGGTTAAGTGCTAGTTGTTCTAATGAACAACCCACATCTACCAGTAGCTTAACATAATAAATGTTTTTGTGTTTTTCATAGCCCAAAGAGTGGTGGGTAACCTTCTGTGATGATTCAGATGCTTGGGATCCTTATCCCAAATGCACATGCATTGAGAGACTATCGTTGAGCTCTAGTGCCAGTGTTCCATAATGTTCTAGAATCACACCTAACTTCTACACTGGACCTCTGCATTCAGCTATCTGAAAGAACATGAAATGTTACATAACGCATTTTAGAAGTTGGTTTTGGAAGTGCTTTAAGTCACATTTGCTCACTCTCTATTAGCTGGAACCTAATCACATGCCCCGATCTTTACTGAGGGATATTTTCCAAAGAGGAGAAACTAAGTTAAGAATCACCTGGAACCAAACTACCTTAGGCAAAGGCATGTATTCCTAGATTTTTTTAAAAAAAACATTCTTTTTAGCTCATATGTCTTGAATAGGGTGGGGGGAGTTCATAGTTCCATTTCATATAATTGGCCATATTCACCCTCCTTTTTTCCTCCCTTTACCCTCCCCTCTCCCACAAGTACCCACCCTCTCATAGGACCCTTTTACAATCCTGTCCTCAATTTTATTGTTCATTCCTGGATTTTGGAAGTTATTGGTTACCCTCGTCCCTAAATAAAGCATCTCAAACTTTCTTTCTGTGAAAAAATGAAGAAAATTACAAGGAAGTACTTATAAAATTATTGCTTGTCACCTGTCACCCAACAGCTGTTCTTAGATTTTGATTTTTTTTTCTCTGCAACTGCAGACTGTCCCAATTCACTGTGAACATGAACTCAGCTCCCTTTCTCCATTCTCTGAGACCTCACTGACAAAGGATAGATGATGAGTAGTGGTGATTATCAGCAATGCTTTTCTGGATGAAAAATCAAGGAGAAAATCTAGCATGAAATTGACATTACTGTTTCAAAGTTCCAGCAACCAAACACTACCACACGAGCCTTCAAATGGTCATTTTCTCCATATCTTAGGACCTAGCCTCTTTGACATGAATCTGGAAGTCATTCTAAAGCCACGCTTATTTCCAAATTTCTTCTTTGCTCTCTCCCAAAGTCCTTCCCTAAACAAACAAATCAGCCCAACAAACAACTGTTCCTCATCTGCCAGAAGAAATCAGCAAAATGATTATTTAGGAAAAGCAAACCTATTGGACAACAGACCAACAAAACCAAACTAACAGGAAATAATGTCTCTGCCAAGGGAACATTTTTTACTTAATTTTGCTGAAGATTCAATGATACTCATAGGAAGTAGTCTTATTCCCTTGCTTTGTCCTCATGAAGGACATACCTTTAAATAATTCCCCCAAGTAACAATTTTCTCCCTAAAGTATTCTCTCATTTCTTAGGAAACCTAATTTTTTTTTTTTTTTTTTTTTTTGGTTCTTGATCTTTTCTTTGATTCCCTCTGGCATTCCGCAACCCCACCAGTGATGTATTTGAATAATGTTTTTTATAACTTTAGGAAATTAATTAAGAAGTAAAAAGAAATAAAAGCTTTGAAAGAATCATTAGGAAAATAAAGCAAACATTCTCTACCTTGTTTGCCCTTGAGAATCACCTGGTGGAGCTTCTAAAACCCTTGGTCTTCATCATACCCCAGACTAGTTAGATTACAATGGGGAGAGGAAGGGAGCTGGATAGCAGCAGTATGCTTTTGTAAGCTTTTCATGTGATTCCATTGTACGGTCAAGATCAAACCTAAGGTAGAGTGATCCATCCTTAATTTAAGGAGTTAACTTTTTTAGATGATGGCTAAATTATAATAAAGACATATGTGTTTTCAAAAGAAAAGAGCTAGGTGAAGCTTAGAGCCATTTCTCTTGGGAAATCGTCTGCTATTTATTCTTTTTGATTGTCACATTGAAGATATTGACACTGGGATATGATGTATTGGCTTCCAGATGGAATTATATTGCTTTTTTTTCCCCTGCAAGTAATAGCATCAAACATAGTAATAACTTGGCTATCAAATTTGTACATTTCAAACCTGGAAATGATTCCCATTACAAGTTGAATTTTATTTAGGGATAATTAAAATATTTCACAGTAAATATAATTTAAAGTAGAGGAAATTTTATTAAGTTTCCCATGGCTAAGATAATTAGACAGCTGATAAACCTTTTAAAATCAGTGATATGAAGTAAATCACTAAATAGCTTTATAGATATTCTACATTTTCAACCCACCCTGTATATAATTCTGAGATATTAGTAAATTAATTTAAAAATTTTTTTTTACTATTCATATGCACATACAATGCTTGGGTCATTTCTCCCCCCTGCCCCCACCCCCTCCCTTACCACCCAACATGCCTCCACCCTCTCCCCACCATCCCCTCGATACCCGGCAGAAACTATTTTGCCCTTATCTCTAATTCTAATTTTGTTGAAGAGAGAGTATAAGCAATAATAGGAAGGACCAAGGGTTTTTGCTAGTTGAGATAAGGATAGCTATACAGGGAGTTGACTCACATTAATTTCCTGTGCGTGTGTGTTACCTTCTAGGTTAGTTCTTCTTGATTTAACCTTTTCTCTAGTTCCTGGTCCCCTTCTATTGGCCTCAGTTGCTTTTAAGGTATCTGCTTTAGTTTCTCTGCATTGAGGGCAACAAATGCTAGCTAATTTTTTAGGTGTCTTACCTATCCTCATATCTCCCTTGTGTGCTCTAGCTTTTGTCTTGTGATCAAAATTCAATCACCTTGTTGTGTTTGCCTTTGATCTAATGTCCACATATGAGGGAGAACATATGATTGTTGGTCTTTTGGGCCAGGCTAACCTCACTCAGAATGATGTTCTCCAATTCCATCCATTTACCAGAGAATGATAACCTTTCGTTCTTCTTCATGGCTGCATAAAATTCCATTGTGTATAGATAACACATTTTCTTAATCCATTTATCAGTAGTGGGGCATCTTGGCTATTGTGAATAGTGCTGCAATAAACATGGGTGTGCAAGTGCCTTTGGAGTAACCTGTGTCACAGTCTTTTGGGTATATCCCCAAGAGTGGTATTGCTGGATCAAATGGTAGATCAATGTTTAGCTTTTTAAGTAGCCTCCAAATTTTTTTCCAGAGTGGTTGTACTAGTCTACATTCCCACCAACAGTGTAAGAGGGTTCCTTTTTCCCCGCATCCTCGCCAACACCTGTTGTTGGTGGTGTTGCTGATGATGGCTATTCTAACAGGGGTGAGGTGGAATCTTAGCGTGGTTTTAGTTTGCATTTCCTTTATTGCTAGAGATGGTGAGCATTTTTTCATGTGTTTTTTGGCCATTTGAATTTCTTCTTTTGAGAAAGTTCTGTTTAGTTCACTTGCCCATTTCTTTATTGGTTCATTAGTTTTGGGAGAATTTAATTTTTTAAGTTCCCTATATATTCTGGTTATCAGTCCTTTGTCTGATGTATAGTTGGCAAATATTTTCTCCCACTCTGTGGGTGTTCTCTTCAGTTTAGAGACCATTTCTTTTGATGAGCAGAAGCTTTTTAGTTTTATGAAGTCCCATTTATCTATGCTATCTCTTAGTTGCTGTGCTGCTGGGGATCCATTGAGAAAGTTCTTACCTATACCTACTAATTCCAGAGTATTTCCTACTCCTTCCTGTATCAACTTTAGAGTTTGTGGTCTGATACTAAGATCCTTGATCCATTTTGAGTTAATATTGGTATAGGGTGATATACATGGATCTAGTTTCAGTTTTTTGCAGACTGCTAACCAGTTTTCCCAGCAGATTTTGTTGAAGAGGCTGTCTTTTCTCCATTGTATATTTTTAGTGCCTTTGTCAAAGACAAATTGGTTATAGTTGTGTGGCTTCATATCTGGGTCCTCTATTCTGTTCCACTGGCCTTCATGCCTGTTTTTGTGCCAGTACCATGCTGTTTTTATTGTTATTGCTTTGTAATATAGTTTGAAGTCAGGTGTCGTGATACCTCCAGCATTGTTCTTTTGACTGAATATTGCCTTGTCTATTCGTGGCCTCCTGTGTTTCCATATAAATTTTCAATCTCTTTAATGAATGTCATTGGAATTTTGATGGGAATTGCATTAAACATGTAGATTACTTTTGGGAGTATAGACATTTTTACTATATTGATTCTACCAATCCATGAGCATGGGAGATCTCTCCACTTTCTATAGTCTTCCTCAATCTCTTTCTTCAGAAGTTTATAGTTTTCCTTGTAAAGGTCGTTCACATTCTTTGTTAGGTTTACACCTAGGTATTTGATTTTTTTTTGAGACTACTGTAAATAGAATTGTTTTCATATATTCTTTCTCAGTTTGTTCATTATTAGTGTATAGAAATGCTAATGATTTTTCTATGTTGATTTTATATCCTGCTACCTTGCTATAGCTATTGATGATGTCTAGGAGCTTCTGAGTAGAGTTTTTTGGGTCTTTAAGGTATAGGATCATGTCGTCTGCAAATAGGGATATTTTGACAGTTTCTTTACCTATTTGTATTCCTTTTATTCCTTCTTCTTGACTAATTGTTCTGGCTAGGAATTCCAGTACTGTGTTGAATAGGAGTGGAGATAGTGGGCATCCTTGTCTGGTACCTGATTTTAGAGGGAATGGTTTTAATTTTTCTCCGTTAAGTATAATGCTGGCTGTAGGTTTGTCATATATAGCTTTTATAATGTTGAGGAACTTTCCTTCTATTCCTAGTTTTCTTAGAGCTTTTATCATGAAATGATGTTGGATCTTATCAAAGGCTTTTTCTGCATCTATTGAGATGATCAAGTGGTTTTTGTCTTTGCTTCTGTTAATGTGGTTTATTACGTTTATTGATTTTCGTATGTTGAACCACCCCTGCATCCCTGGGATGAAGCCTACCTGGTCGTGGTGAATAATCTTTTTGATGTGTTGTTGAATTCGGTTTGCCATTATTTTGTTGAGGATTTTTGCATCAATGTTCATTAAGGAGATTGGCCTATAGTTCTCCTTTTTGGAGGTGTCTTTGCCTGGTTTTGGGATAAGTGTAATACTGGCTTCATAAAATGTGTTTGGCAGTTTTCCTTCCCTTTCTATTTCATGGAACAGTTTAAGGAGGGTTGGTATCAGTTCTTCTTTAAAGGTCTGATAGAATTCAGCAGAGAATCCATCAGGTCCTGGACTTTTCTTTTTGGGGAGACTCTTGATTGCTGCTTCAATTTCATTTTGTGTTATAGATCTATTCAGGTAATTAATATCCTCTTGGTTCAGTGTTGGATGATCATATGTATCTAGAAATCTGTCCATTTCTTTAAGATTTTCAAATTTATTTGAATATAGGTTCTCGAAGTAGTCTCTGATGATTTCCTGGACTTCTATGGTGTTTTTGTTATCTTCGTTTTGCATTCTTGATTCTACTAATTTGGGTTTTTTTCTCTCCTCATTTTAGTCAGGTTTGCCAGGGGTCTGTTGATCTTGTTTATTTTTTCAAAGAACCAACTTTTTGTTTCATTAATTCTTTGTATAGTTTTTTTGGTTTCTATTTCGTTGATTTCAGCTCTTATTTTTATTATTTCTCTCCTTCTATTTGTTTTGGGATTTGCCTGTTCTTGTTTTTCTAGGAGTTTGAGATGAATCATTAGGTCATTGATTTGGGATATTTCAGTCTTTTTAATATATGCACTCATGGCTATAAACTTTCCTCTCAGGACTGCCTTTGCTGTGTCCCATAGGTTCCGGTAGGTTGTGTTTTCATTTTCATTGACTTCCAGGAACTTTTTAATTTCCTCTTTTATTTCATCAATAACCCATTGTTCATTAAGAAATGAGTTATTCAGTTTCCTGCTGTTTGCATGTTTTTTGTCTTTACTTTTGTTGTTGAGTTCTAGTTTTACTGCATTGTGATCAGATAGTATGCATGGTATAATTTCTATTTTCTTATATTTGCTGAGGCTTGCTTTGTGCCCTAGGATATGATCTATTTTGGAGAAGATTCCATGGGCTGCTGAGAAGAATGTATATTGTATAGAGTTGGATGAAATGTTCAGTAGACATAAAGTAGGTCCATTTGATCTAATGTATATTTTAGATCTTGAATTTCTTTCTTGATTTTTTGTTTGGATGACCTATCTATTGATGATAATGGGGTGTTAAAGTCTCCCACCACCACTGTGGTGAAGTTAATACATGCTTTTAAGTTTTTCGAGGTATGTTTGCTGAAATTGGGTGCATTGACATTGGGTGCATATAGGTTGATAATTGTTATTTCCTTTTGGTCTATTTCCCCTTTTATTAGCATGGAATGTCCTTCTTTATCTCGTTTCATCATTGTAGGTTTGAAGTGTACTTTGTCAGAGAGAAGTATTGCTACTCCTGCTTGTTTTTGGGGGCCATTGGCTTGGTAAATCTTCTTCCAGCCTTTCATCCTAAACCTATGCTTATTTCTATTGTGAGATGGGTCTCCTGCAAGCAACAAATTGTTGGATCTTCCATTTTAATACATTTCATCAAAGGGTGCCTTTTGATGGGTGCATTAAGTCCATTAACATTAAGTGTTAGTACTGATAGATATGTGGTGATTCCTGTCATTTAGTTGTCTTAGTTGTTTGAAGGTTTGATTGTGTGTACCTAAGTTGAGGTTACTCTGTACTTTCTTGCTTTTTCTTTTCCTGTGGTTTGATGCTGCCTGTCCTTTTATGGTTATGTTGGGTTTCACTTTCTGTGTGCAAAATCTCTTGAAGAATCTTCTGTACTGGTGGCTTTGTGGTCACATATTGTTTTAGTTTCTGCTTATCATGGAAGACTTTTATTGCTCCATCTATTTTGAATGATAGTTTTGCTGGGTAGAGTATCCTGGGGTTGAAGTTATTTTCATTCAGTGCCCGGAAGATCTCTCCCCAAGCTCTTCTTGCTTTTAATGTTTCTGTTGAGAAGTCTGCTGTGATTTTGATGGGTTTACCTTTGTATGTTACTTGTTTTTTTCTCTCTTACAGCCTTCAATATTCTTTCCCTTGTTTCTGAACTTGTTGTTTTAATGATGATAGGTCGTGGGGTAGTTCTATTTTGATCTTTGGTGTTTTGGAGGCCTCTTGCATCTGTATGGGAATATCTTTCTCTAGATTTGGGAAATTTTCTGTTATTATTTTGTGGAATATATTACGCATTCCCTTTGCTTGCACCTCTTCTCCTTCTTCAATGCCCATGATTCTCAGGTTTGGTCTTTTGATGGAGTCAGTGAGTTCTTGCATTTTCTTTTCACAGGTCTTGAGTTAATTAGTTGTTAACTAATAGTTTTTCAGTTTTTCCTTTAGTTAACACTTTATCTTAGAGTTCTGAGATTCTGTCTTCTCTTTGTTCTATTTTGCTGGATTGGCCTTCTGTTTTGTTTTGCAATTCTGTTTCGTTCTTTTCTCTGAGGTTTTCCATATCCTGGGTGGTTTCCTCTTTAATGTTGTCTATTTTTGTCCTGAGTTCATTTATCTCTTTATTAATCTCTGTTTCACTTTGGTGTTTATACAGTGCTTCTATGGTTTGCTTTATTTCTTTTGCTTTTCCAAATTCTCTATTTTTGTTGTCTTGGAATTTCTTGAGTGTCTCCTGTACATTTTGGTTGACCCTATCCAGTATCATCTGTATAAAATTCTCATTGAGTACCTGTAGTATTTCTTCATTTAAATTATTCTTGTGGGTTTCATTGGGTTCTTTGGCATAGTTTATCTTCATTTTGTTGGAGTCTGGATCTGAGTATCTGTTTTGTTCAATTCCCTCTCGTTCCTGTACTAATTTTTTGCTGTGGGGAAACTGGTTTCCCTGTTTTTTCTGTCTTCCCATCATTGCCCTTCGTGTTATTGTCCCTGTACTGTGTGCAATTAAGTATTTTCTGGCTTGTAATAGTAGCACTAGTGTTATTTAGAATGAAGGAGTGAGAGGAGATGGAAAGCAAAGAAGTTAAAGGAAAAGGGAAAAACAAACAAGTAGAAAAAACAAAACAAAGAAACAAACAAAAAAAGTTTCAAAGATGTAAACAGGGAGAGACAGTGTACTAATCAACTGTAAGCTGAAAAGGCATCAGAGAGACAGAGAGAGGATTGAAAATAAAAAAAAAAATAAATGAAAAAAAAATAAAAAATCTCCAAGTTCAAATGCAAAAAAGTTTCAGTCGTAATAATTTTGGTGTTCATCCCTCAGCCTCCAGTCCTGGAGATGGTGCCTCAGATGTTGTTCTGTAGTTGTCTCATCAAAGGGGAAAAGTAAAATAAAACAAAACTGCACAAAACAAAAAAAAACCCACAAAGTGTCCCAAGTTCAAATGCAATACAGTTTCAGTAAGTTTTCAGCATGCAGGTGTAGTTTGGTTGTTGTCTCATCAAAGGTAGGGAGAGAGAGAGAAAAAAAAAAAAGAGTCTGGAGACAAGTCTGTGAATGGCTAGCTGTGGCTGTGGCTTGCCTGCCCACTGCTGTCAGCCTGCTGTTGCTGGAGGCATTATTTATGCAGATCTCTGGGGTGAGCTTAGCACTCCTCTGGCCCCACAGGCTTTGTTTACTCAGAGTTCTCCTGTTTGCGAGCTGCTGGTACAAGCTTTCCCCTTTCCAAGCACACCGGGGGAGGTGACACTGCACCTGCTTTCTCAGGCCAGTGTGTTTATTTACAGCTCACGTGGGAAGTGGGTCTTCCTCCCTCTCCTGTGGAGTTTTCCTCCCTCCGCCACTTTTACAAGCTTTCCGGCTCCTGGTTGCTGGGCGTGTGCTGCTGCTCCTGCCTTCTCCAGCCCGGCTTGTTTATTTACAGTTCTGTGAGGGATTCCCCTCCCCCCTCTTTGGCGCTTAGGGCACCCCATCCTCTTTGCTACTTGTCTTTATTGTTCTTATTGCTTATTACTCAGTTTCTCTTTTTTTCCCTGGGTGGGGGTCGGTCTGTCCAGGAGGCTATGCTCATCTGGCCCAGGGAGTACCATGTACCACTTAGCTCACCTTGTGGTCCATGTCTTCCCAAGCCATCTGGGTGCTGGCATCTGGTGGCGCAGGAGCCCTCCTGGTTTCTCCATTCAACGTGAAGTGGAGATGCTATGCGTGGGCTGGAGGTGTGGAGGGGTCAAAGTTTTGCCTCTTCTCAGTGTTTTTGCCTGTAAGGTGTATCTCCAGTGTCTCTCCAAGATTTTACTTTAGGAGGCCCGTTTTCTGCCTCCTCCCTCTAGCTGCCATCTTGGAATCCTCTAGTAAATTAATTTTAACATTAACTTCTGAGCCCAGAGTTATCTGCCCCAAACAGTGAAAACTGAATTCCATCTTTTCCACAATTCAATAAATGCTTATGAAGGAACTGGGAAATTTTCCTGTATTGTATTTTTTTATGTATTATATATATGTACAGAATTTTGCCTTTAAAATGTTTCTCTTACTCTAAAAGTCTCCAAATACCACTCAGGAACATCACCCCTCCAAACCAATTGTTCTGTGCCTTGGGTAAATCACTTTGCCACTTGTATTAATGCTAACACCCATAAATTACAAAAATCCACAATACCTCAAATGTACCCAATACCATAACAACCTTCAAAACTCAAAAACTACAGTAGAAATAAGAATAGGTAAAAACTTAGAAAATATCACTTTGTTTTTTCAAGTAAACATAGCACATTGATAAAAAAATGACCACATATAACTTACAGAGAAATGTGATTGGGTTTGAATTCTTCATTGCCACATACCCTGTTCTCCAAGTTTTGTTTTCATATTTCTAGTTTGTCTTTGCTTAGCCTTTTTTCTTCAGACTTTTGAATAGCTTTAAGTATGCCTTACATTTTGCAATTATGTCTTTCTTTCTTGATCATCAGTCTGAACATTTTACAAAGTATTTTTTCTGATTACAACAGCAACTGGGAAATACAGAAGGCATAAGAGAAAAAAAAAAAAAAACCCAAGCACTTCTAATCCTGTACTCCAAGGACAACTGTTATTAGCATTATGTTATATTACATTTTTTTTATCTTTCTGTCCTTTATAAAACATTTGTTATGAAATGTTTATATGCCACCTATTTTTAAAAAATGACATTATTCTTCAGGTATTGCATGTTCCATTTGTTTGCAAAACCAGCAAGCACAATGCACTCACTTTTTTATGTTTCCACTTCAGTTATTCAGAATGCCCACTCATGTTTCTACTGACCTTCACATAAGATTTAAAACAAAACTGCCATTGTAGTTTTCAATGGATTTCACTCCTTATGAATTTTGTGATTATGTGCAATATGCTTTACTCTGGTCTGCCTAATTCCCTCAATGGTGAGTCATCAGAAGGCTGGTCATGTAATTTAGCTTTCAAACAGGGATTGTTTTGAAATGAAAGGGAAGCTATTAATATTTAGCTTAGGATAACAGGCTTACACCAAAAGTATTTAGGACAAAGTGAAATCTGTAAGGACTCCACCCTGAGGATAGCTGCAGATAGTTGAATATGTTTGGCTATAGTTGAGGGAGATGGATTTTCAGACCTTGTCTGTTTGTCTGTATGACCATCTCTTTCTCTCTTTCTTTCTATCCCTTTCTCAGAAATCTGACAATTGTCTAACTTGTTGACATTTTCATGCCTAGTCAAGAATCTTCTGTTTGTTATCATTATTGATCTTGCCTTGCTGTTTTTCAGATTCCACTTGGTCTTTGTGATGAACACATAAGGTTCAAGTGAATTTAAAAAAATTAGCTTGTCTCTGCTTTACAACTTAAGCGTTGTGATTTTTGACTTTTGGGAGTCATACACTCAATATCCTCCTTGCTCAAATAGAATTCATCTTAATCTTGTTTTCTTATATTCTGCAGGCATATTGAGGGTGCTCAGGGAATCTTCAACAAGTGGTTCCCTATCTAAGAGTTATCAATGGGTTCAAACTTGCTTGATACATTAGTTTTCTTGGTTACTATACATTCAACTTCATAAACCCAAATGAGTATACGAAGCTGATTATAGAAAAGATAATGACAGTTTGCATTTACTTCTACTTGGCAAAATGATAGTACCAATAGTTATAATACAAAGGATTAGCAAGAAAAAAGCAAAACAAAAGAAAACAAAGGACTAGCAAGATCTGCAAAGAACAGCACATCTTCAACATTTCCAGATTTTTCTCTAAGATGTTGCTGTACCATAAGTAACAGCTTTATCACTGTTAATGCTTTAGTTTAACTTCTCATCATTGAGGAAGTCCCAAAGGAGCTTCTGAATCTTGGGAATATGGGCAGAGGCACCAGGATGGTCATGGATCCATGATTTGTCTTTATTAACATCGTGAAGAGTTTTCTCCATAAGATTAAGTGTGCTACATAACATGTCAGCATTCAATTATCAAAATAGACCTGGTCAATAGAGGTGCAAAGGATATTAATCTAAACTTTGTCCTGCATGTTGAAAGTGAGTATTTACTGTGTTCAAAAGTATCAGAGAATTGCCAGATAGACTCCTTGGTTTCACTAATATCCTTATTATTTTGTTCTTGACTTTGATCTGGTTGACCTTTGGTTCAGGAAATTTTCTCTATTCAAGAAAATGTCCCTAACTGAAGAATAGACATCAAGGATTTCATCTTCAAAAGTGAGGCTGACTATATCAAAGTGCTAATTCTTGTGCCAACGATAAGCATGTTTCATTTGATAGCAGTCATCCTGTCCCAGGCACAGCAGAAGTATCACTTAGCTTCTTGACAATAGAGAGATGAGGAATGTTGCTAGCATTGTTTGTGCCTGGCCCTGGGAGTCCATACAGCTCACATGAAGTGATATCTCAGCTTGCCAAAGTTACCTTTTGTATTTTTGTTCATCTTTCTTATTTATTTATTTATTTTTATTCATATGTGCATGCAATGTTTGGGTCATTTCTCCCCCTTTCCCCTGGCCCTTTGTTCATCTTTCTGAAACCAATGTTTAGATAGAAGTTTTTCATTTTCTTTTTGTGCTGCATCTAGGCCTTTGGTCTTCCTGGCTTACTGGAGAATTGAATAATCAAATCTATGTTCAATCATACATTTATCATTAAAAATCAGATTGTGAGACTACTTGTAACTTTCTATTTGCAGTATCAATGACCATTTTATATCTGTAAAGATGATATAGTGTGGATGATCCTCCCTGAAACTTGGCAATGATCTCAACCTTTAATCCTGGAAGCAATCCTCTTAGTAATACTTGGTATAAGATCAAATCCAGCTGCAGCTTTCTTCCACATGGCTGCTGGGGAAGATTGATCTGGTTTATTAGAGACAGACATGCACACAAGAGCTGTTGCTGTATTCAATAAACTTATTATTTCAACATATAAAGATATGAAAACCTATAAAGAGCTATATAATAAACTTGACTTTGGAATTTAAACTCTTTTTCTCATTTTTTAAATATTTTATGTTAAATCATTTTAAATATTTGAAAGTATATGCATGTTTATATTGCTTGCTGTCTTCTACCTGTGCATCTCAGTGTTTTGTTTGTGATTTTTCTGTGGTGATATGTACAGCTCTAATTTATTCACTATTGCACAGCATTCCCTTGTTTGAATATATCTAAATTTATTTATTCATTTTCTCCATTTTCTTAGTGATATATTATTAGAATGTTTCTTTTTTATTATTACAAACAATGCTTTTATGATTTGAAAGAAAAGATGTATGGATTTAATTATATTAAGATATAAACTATATCCAAAACATCTTAAAGAAGTGGAGAAGACAGTCTGCTAAATATATTTTCGGTGCATATAACCATCAGAGGGTTAGTATCCAAGATTTATAAAGAACTACAAATCAATAGAAGAATATAAAAACTTCAATAAAATGGGAAAAAGTTATGGGGCAATTTACAAAGGATTGGAAGAGTAAACCCAAGTGGCCAATAAAATATTAAAAAATGCTCTAACTAGAAATATAGAAAAATGCAAAGAAAACCTGCAAGAACTATACTTACTATCTTGTTTTTTTTTTAAAACATGATGAGCCCAAATACTAGCAAAGATGTAGATTGATGAAAACCTTTTTTTTGTTTGCCTTGAGGAGGTTTAAATTGATTCACCCCTTTTGGAGAACAAATTGATAATGTTTAGTAAATTTTTAGATAAGAATGAATACATAAATACTAGAAAAACTGTTACTCAGGTATCTGGGGAGATGTATATGACTGTATGTCACTCATTTTCAATGAGCAATTTTCTTTAAATTGGTATGTGTTAATATAAAATAAATTTTTTAACAGAAAAAATACCTAAGGGTTCTAATTCACTCATTCATTTCTTTTATATTCATTGGGTGTGTAGTACATGCTGGGTGTTGTGGGATGTGATAGGGTAAAGAAGGCACAGTAGCCACTGACTATTCTTCTAAGTTTTTAAAGATTACTCAAATCCTCCTATGTTCTTATAAACACCTCTATCTCAGAAGGCAAGGAAGTGTCACATTGTCTGGATTAACTTACCTTTGTTTCCTGTCATCGATCTCTTGTCCTGACCACAGAGGATGCTTAGAAATCACTCATTGATGGTGATCAGTGATAAAGTTCTTGTCTGCCTATCGCCTGGGTTTTCATCTAGAAAGAAAGATTAAAGACATCCATTTAGTCACTAGCAGGAAATGAATAAACAGATGCAGAATGGCTTGTGAAATTACAAAGAACAGACAAGAATAATTCCCTAAAGTTCTATCTTTCAGAACTCTTCCATTCTCAGCTTCTAAGATGCAGAGGAAATAAAATAAGGAAACATGATAAAGAAGGAATAGCAGAGAGGCATTTCTTCAGAGTTCTTAGTGTGTCATCTAATACATGGTTCCTAGAACATTCTTAATGAAAATGAGAAGAATGTTACATCTTTATTTCCTCTATATCAAAGTCAATATTGTATATTTCAAAAAACCCAATTTTTCTATTCTGCATACTCACCAAATTGGTGAACACTTCTATCTCAGTTGGAAAATTGGATTTTATCTTTTCTGGGCTTGTAGTATTCATCTTGTCAAAGCTACCAGTAGGTTGGAAATATTGCAGGCAAGCAATGTCTTACTTCTATTATTATTTATGTTCTATTATTTCATTACTTATGAATCATTTTGTGTAAATTTTTTGGAAAAATAACCTTAAACCATAGACAGCATGTGACAACATGATCCTTGCCTGTAGCATATGTGGTCCAATGATGCATTTCTGGCCAGATTTTTCCTGCTTTGTATAAGAGCAATGAGGGGCACAGATATATTTTGTTCCTCCTTGATTTGACTCCAGGTGGATTCCACAGATTCAGTTAATGGTCTTCAGCATCGAGACCAAAATAATTTCATAATAACCACACATGATAGAGAGGGTGGATAACCTGAGCTAGCAACACCTTCACAAGTCTTATCACAACACTTCAGGAGAATGTCTGCTATGTGCTGTGACCTCCCTTGACCTTCATTGCTAAAGAGACTTACTCCTTGGGGAGCTTAAGGAAAGGGAGAAGTGCCTCTTCTATTTAAGTTTACTTTGTGTTTTTAGCACTGCAGAGCTAGAATAGGCTCCCATCCCAAATTTAATTTGGTTGTCGAGATTTATGGTGCTACACATATGCAGGAGTCATACAATGTTTATTATTTATATAATGAGGCTTTCTGGAGAAAGGAAGCCTTAAGAGAGCAGAGAAAGAAGCCTGGCTTGGGGCTTTATAGTGGTTAGTGGGTCTAGGTAAGACTTTCTGCACACAACAGAGGCTTGTATAGTTGAGTTTCCAGAATTTCTATCAACTTGCCCAGATGTGGGCAGAAAATGAAACATAACAGTTGTTATTAACAAATTGAGTGATGCTCCATTACACTATGTGTATCCTCTGCATCTATCAAACAACCTCCCCTCCTCCTAAGATAAGGGGAGAATAACGAACAAGTTGCTGTTTTTACCAAGACGCTCTCTCTCACTTTGATATTCCACTCACACTTAGTGTGCAGAGAACACTAAATGATTACTTCTTAAACTTGGTCTCCTTTTCTCTACTTATTTGTAACAACACACATTGCATTAAACTTTCTCTAAGTTCAGCATCTACTTACACACTTTTGATTGCTTAAACTTTCCAGTACTTAGTATGTTCAAGTAAAGTTAAACTAAAATAATATAGTTTAACTTGGACTGATTAACTGGTTTAAAAATGTGTTCTCAATTTTAGACTAAGCAATAACTTGAATTCTAAACAATTTTTTTTTTTTTTTTTTGGTGGAACTGGGGTTTGAACTCACAGCTTCGTACTTGCAAGGCAGGCACTCTACCACTTGAGCCACACCTCCAGCCCCTAAACAATTTTATTTACAGAATCCTTGAGGAGATAGAGGGTGGTGTTAACAGGAGGAAAATATAGGGCTTTATTTTCCTCGGTAGCTTTGTAAAGGAACTAAATATGAAAAAAATTGCATGAGCAAAGGACACATTTTCCCTTCTTGTTAGAGAGGATGAAGGGTTTCTAAAGAGGATAAAGGAGATCATCCAAGAAGAAAATCAGACACAAGGATTCCTGGGATTTACAGTAATATGGTGGGAGAGTCAGAATGTGGCAAACAGAGGTAGAAATTTATGCCCAGACTCACTCTAGGCAAATCTCTGCCTTGGGGTTGGACCAGGTATTTACCAGTATTCATGGCCTCTACCTATCAAGTGACATTAGTAATACCTCACCCTGAGTTGTTACAATTAAATATATCCTGATGTCAAAGTCACTCTTGTTTGAGAACCTCTGGCTTAAATCAATAATTTCTTACCTTGGAGTGGGGTTTTGGCAATGGTAGAGTCTGAATGGGGTGATTGTGGGGTGGATATTCTTGAGTGTGGCAATTCTTGCTTATTTGAGGCTCCCTGTCACATAATTCCAGAGAACATCTTTCCATTATATTTTAATTAATGACATCCATAGTACATTTTTTCTCTGAGTGGTAATCAAAAGTGCCATGATTACTAACTATCAATATGCAATATCACCTTTCATTCCCAGTAACAGACTCAGGCCCCCAACTGTCAGAATGGTCAGCTCAGACCCAGTTATGAAATAAACAGTGTTCATCTTTGGCAGCTGACTCTCTCTGTCTATACTTTTTTACTTTCTTTAAGATTTCCCCACTCACTTCCACTTTCAAGTTTCCTCATACTCAGTGGCCTACTGATAAGAAAAAAGTTCTCTAAATGTCAAAAAATGACTGAGAATTAGCACAATGGGTCTAAGAAGGGGCTAATAAGGGACTAAATATCTAATAGTAGAAGCACAGGCCTTATAAGACCTGGTAATAGTGATTAGTGATAATGATAGTGTTATGTAATATGATGACCACTCATCACAAACCAATTACTTTTCTAGACAACATAGTTTGCATTTCTTATTGAATTGTAACTGCTGTTATATGAGGTAAATGCAAATGTCATTTCCACAAACCAAGTCTTGGAGAGGTGAAGAAAATTTCTCAGTGCTAAACAGTAAGTAGGGATGAAAGAGTTGGTTCAGGTGGTCCATTCCAGGCTTTGGGCTCTGAACTACCCTTTTTTTTTTTGCCTAGCTACTTTTAAAATGGCCTCAATTTATTCCACACATGATCACTGTGCAGGTAACCATTTTCTGCACCTGTATCTAGGGCTGGCCTTGCCTATCCTGACCATTAAAAGAGAGATAGAAAATCTGAAGTTGGAGCTGTGTTCTGCCTTCAGGAGCCAGAGTGGGAGCCCCCACCATGGGTTTTCCCATGGTGGGCAAGCCATGAGAAGTGCCAGCCAGACATGCTGACACTGGGGTTGTCTCAAGGTCAGGCTTCAACTATATAGGCTGGATACCTGGGCAGCTGGAAATATATAAGGGTGGAGGGCAAGGCCAGACCAGATTTAAGATGGATAGAATGCCAGACCAGTGTAGCTAAAGTTCCAAATAAGAGGTCAACATGTTCAGAGCTAGTGGACTGCAGAGGGAGAAAGGAACTCAGATGCAATGTGGCCTAAGATGAGGACCCAGCCTCTAGGACCCTAAGTGCTTGTGGCTGTCTGTTTTGGAAGATGGCTGTCAGGGTGTAAGGAAAGGTGGAGAATGGGATCAACTCTACCTGCTTATTCCACCTGGTCCCATGGAAACACGGCATAATCCAGATCTTCTTAGGGTAGCAATCACAAAAATGGCCAAAAGGCAGATCTCTGCCTACTCTTGGAAGGCCAACCCACTATATAGCTTCAAGGGAAGATGGAATTATTGATTACTCAGAGATGTAATTTAGAAAAATCAAAAAGAAAGGGAAAAAAAAGCATTAGTAATTTCCGCAATGTCCCTTAGCTGCCTTTTATGGTGTGTAAAATTTAAGCATCAAAATTCACTTATTTGGATTAGAGCTCTTGTAAATGGTTATGGAAGGCATGACAGGGAGCTTCATCTTCCATTGGTCCCTTAAAGAGAGGATACGTTTCCACTGTGAAAACTGATCTTCCATTAGTCCTTTAAAGAGAGGATACATTTCCACTGTGAAAACTGCGTGAACCCTTGTAGAAGGAACACAGCACAGGTGAGTTGATGGCGACCTAGAAGGAAAGCACAGATTCTGGGCATAAAGAAATGGCCAGCTGCATCCTGACCAGGTGACCACAGCCATGGCAATTCATTTTAGAATGTGATCGTAAGGGCACAGTGAGATGGAAGTTACTAGAAGAGAGAAGAGGAACAGGAAAGGGAAGTGAGCGTGTGGTCAGAGTGGGAGGACTGGAGACACAGCAGAATGTGATGAGTACTCTCCACATTTGGGAATTCCAACTTTTTTATAACTGCAGTTGTAAAAAAAATTTTTTTTCTTTTAGTATGTCAAATTCTTCTTTATTGTTTTAGGTTAACTTCTCTTTCTCTGTGCACATTGGTTGTGGCAACATCAGTTTGAGTGACTAGGACTAACAATTTCTCTGCAAATGTCCTTGCCAATTTTTAGAAAATGTAACTTTTTAAAAAGTCAGAACATTTTTTTTGTTGTAATGGAGGAGTATTATGCATCTTAAAGATGATAAATTATAGTATAATTTCACCAAATGCTACTTCAACTTTTGGTATTGTACACAAAGAATATGAGCAAATAGTTCCGATGGAGGCAATAAAAACTTGGAGCATTTTAAACTTAACTATTAAATGTAGAGTTATAGATATTTAGGCAGAGTATCAAATGGGAATGCTATCTGTGTACATGAACAAGTGCTATTCAAGAAAACAAGTTACTCTGTAGACATCATCGGAGGTTCAGTTAATGAGAACATTCGGTAAATGCTCATGGTTTTATTAATACCATGTCACTGGTAGTTTCAGAAATGCCTGAAAATAGCTCCGAAGAAATTCCATGAAACTGAGATGTACGAGTGGCAAGTGGAAACAGCTGGTGCAGGTTTTCTGGAGGGTCCCTTGCAGGAACCAGGCTGAACAAGAAGATGCTGTGGGGTGGGCATGGCTGAGCAGAGGGCAGGGGGCATGGCACACTAGGAATGGTGTTAACATGAAGGAAATAGGAAGGAGAAGCAAGGCTCTAGTTCAAGGGGTTGAGGATTGCAATGGAAGGCAGGAGACTGGTCATATCTGAAGTGGTCTGTAATGGGTGTGCAGTAATGTCCTCCAAAAGGAGTCTTTTCACAAAACAGTTTGTGAAAAACAGACTGAGCAACTGAGGCCAATAGGAAAAGGGGAACAGGTACTAGAGAAAAGGTTAGATCAAAAAGAATTAACCTAGAAGGTAACACCCACGCATAGGAAATCAATGTGAGTCAATGCCCTGTATAGCTATCCTTATCTCAACCAGCAAAAACCCTTGTTCCTTCCTATTATTGCTTATACTCTCTCTACAACAAAATTAGAAATAAGGGCAAAATAGTTTCTGCTGGGTATTGAGGGGAGGAGAGGGAGGGCGCAGAGTGGGTGGTAAGGGAGGGGGTGGGGGCAGGGGGGAGAAATGAACCAAGCCTTTTATGCACATATGAATAATAAAAGAAAAATGAAACAAACAAATAAACAAACAAAAAAAACCAAAACAGTTTGCCCTGCTTACAGCAGTCTATTGTAGATACTTTTTTAAAGTAGATTTTAACCTAAAATTAAATCTAAAGTATTTTGGGAATATAAATAAAGATTAAGAGGCTGATGAACATCGACATTCACATTGCTCAGATTAAGAATTATATAACATTCAGTTGAAACCCATTTCCAGAGGTAAACGCCATCTGAATTTCATGTTTATTATTGCTACCTGTGTTGTTCTATTTCCGTGACATATGCAAGTGTTTGTGTATAATATAGAGTATTGCCCTACATATTTTAAATTTTTCATTAAAGACATGTACTTTCTGTAAAGCTAGCCTCTTTCCCTCAGCAGTGTGTCATGTGCTTCAGCCATCTTAGCTTTTAATATAGTATTCCATCCAGAAAGCATTCCACAATTCTTTCTTCATCCTCCTACTGATAGATATATATGAGTTTTTCCAGAATAAATGCCTAAGAGTGGAAATCCTGGATCACAGAATTTGGGTATCTAAAACTTTCTGTGACAATTGTGTGAGAGTGTGTGTGTGTGTATGTATGTGAAAGAGAAAGAGAGAGCGAGTTATTAATTTGCAGGAACTATTTATTTATTCTAGATAACTAACCCTTTATCAGTTATATGTACAACAACCAGATTTCCTTTTTTATTTTTATGATGTCACTCAATAAACAGGCATTGTTATATGTTGTTGAATTTATTGCTCTTTTAACTTAGGTTGAATCTTTTTGTAATTCAGGTCATAAAGATGTTCTTTCAACTTTTCTTCATAAGTTGTAAAGTTTTGATCTTCAAATTTTACATGTAGTTCTCGATCTGCATAGAATTTTTTATTCTGTGTAATGTGAAGTGCCATTAACAGTTTTGTATGGATGACCAATTACCCCAACACAATTGCTGGAGTCCATTCTTCCCCCACTGATATGTGAAGGCAGCCTGTCTCTACGGATCAGGTTTACTACCAGTCTATCCCAATGCCAATAGTATCAAGTATCATTTACTTTATAACATAAAATCTTGATATAAAGAATATTTTATTATTTGTTTTATTTTTTAATTGTGCTTGGTGGGGGTATATTGTGGCATTTACAAAAGTTCTTACAATATATCAACTATATCATACTTGAATTTTTACCTTCTTCTCCTTTATCTTCTCCTCTCCCCATTCCTGGAATAGTTTCAACAGGCATCATTTTCCATTTACATTCTATGATACCTGCCTAGCAAGCATGAGGCCCTGAGTTCAAACCCTAGTACCACCAAAAAAAAAAAAAACAACAACCCAAAACTGGGCTGGTGAGTAACTCAAGGGTATTTTTGACATGAGGTTAATTAGACTGGATGGAAAACTCTTTTAACATTAGCAAAGAAGGCACTAAATCATACACATTTTCCTCTAAGAGTTTATTCTCTTTCTATAAGATTATATTGATTACTATTTGTTTTTGCTTTCTCATATATATTTTATGAGAATATTTTTAAAAATTTCTTCAAAAACTCTTCTGAAAAAATGTTACTGGAGGCCAAGAGAGGTGGCTTATGCTTGTAATCCCAGCTACTAGAGATTGGGAGGATGGCCATTGAAAGCCAGCCAGGGCAAAAAGTTAGGGAGATCCCATTTGAACAAATAAACTAAATGTGATGGCTAATGCCAGTAATCTGAGCTGTTCATGAGGCATGGGTAGGAGGATTGCTTCTGAGACTAGCTGCAGACAAACACAAGATCCTATCCTAAAAATAACTATAGTAATAAAAGGGGACTGTGTGAATGGCTCAAGTGCTTGCCTAGTAAATATGAGGCCTTGAGTTCAAACTCCAGTACCAACAAAAAATGTTACTGGGTTTAAAATAATAAGATGCCAGTATACACCTATTAGACTGGATAACAACCCAAAATAATAAGGTCACCCCCAAATACTGTAGAGGGTGTGGAGCAAGGTAAATTCTCACTCATTGCTGACAGAAATGCAAAAATGACCCTTTGGAAGAGAGTTTGTCATTTCTAAAGACATAAATACCCTTACCATACAATCCAGCAACTGTGTACCTTGGAATTCACCCAAATAAGTTGAAAACTTGTGCCCATACAAACCAGCACACAGATGTTTACAGCAACTTTTTTTTTGTAACTGTCAAAACTTGGAAGCCACCAAAATGTCCTTCAATGGGTGAATGGATGAAAAATTGGTATACCTAGACAACAGAATACTATTGATCCATGAAAAGAAATGAGTCACTGAACCACACAAAGAAATGAAAGAAACTTAAATGCATATTGGTAAGTGAAAAAGTCTAACTGAGAAGACTACATACTGTATGATCTCAGGAATCAGATAAGACATTCTGGAAAAGGCAAAAAACGTAGCAGTATAAAAGATCAGTTATTGCCTAGAGTTGGGAGAAAGGTTTGAAAAATGAATAAAAAAGTTGTTGGGCCCTAACTTTCAGAAGGAGGTAATGAGATTGAACTAGACTGAGTTGGATGTTCCTGTGTACTAGTCATCTTTTTGTTACTGTAACAAAATACCTGATGCAGGATACTTATGATTAAAAAGAGATTTATTTAGCTTACAGTTTTTGAAGTTTAAGGGTAGGCCCCTACATCAACTCACTTATGTGCTTTCGCACCCACCTTTTTCTCACCTAGAATATGAGATTTATCTCACTATATTGTATGTCCATTGCCTTCCAGTAGGGTGTAAGCTTCCTGGGAGGAATGTCCAGTTTCATTTATTGTTTGATTGCCAGTGGTAGCAGACAACTTGACACTTGGTTGGTATGCAAAACTTTTGTGAATTAAGGTGTGGCTCTAATTATATGATGTAATAGAATTTATAAAGGAGGTAGAGGGAAGAAAAAAAACCAAACAACAAAACCTCCTAACTCTTATTTGCCACAAAGAAATGGAATAAAAATGAAATAGTAAAATCAAAATCATAAATCATAGTATGTTTGCCACTGTCACATTTTATACTTGTACATGACAATTCACTTTCATAGGGCTCACCTGCTCCCATAGAAATAAATTTGAAGTTAGAAACTGCTGCCATAAACTTGTAGGAGTAACTTCTAGAAAGTGTCTGGGGTGGAGGTGAACAAACATGCTTTTCTTCTCTAAAAAATACTGCATTCTAATATATCTAACTTGAAAAAGTTAGCAAGCATCACATTCAAAGGAAAGCAATGTGCATCAGGCTTTAGAGGAAGCATCTGGGTATAATTTGGTGCTACCTTCACTTATAGTTAAATGCCGCCTCGTCCAATGCATCAGACATTGATTTTGTTCTCTACTATGACTTCTTATTCTAACTACCCCCACCAAAAGTGTTTTGGTGTTCCCTAGTAAACCTGTTCTCCCCTCTGCCCAACCAACCAGCATTATCTCTTTTAGAGGTATCAAAAGATGCCATTAAAAGAGGTACAAGACAAGCCATTGGCTGGAGACACTATTTTCAGAACCTTGGTTAGCTAACAAGAAGATAGTATCCAGAATAGAGAAAGAGTCCTTATGAATAAATCAGGAAAAGGAGGTCAATCCAGTGGAGGAAATGGATGAAAGAACAGAAATGCTACAGAGAAATTACACGAAATTGGCAGAAGCAAGAAAAACAGATTGAGAGTACCAAGAACTGCTGATGATATAGAGCTGGTGAGAATGTAAATTTGTGCAACTACTGTTGAAAAATAGCTTGTCTTACCTAGTTGAGTTGAATATGAATAACTCTACTACCAAGCAGTTATTTTGGGGCAACTTCGGCACACATGTACTAGGAGGAAGCTACTCAAATGTTAACAGCCATGTAGCTCATAATAGGAAAAAAACCAGAAAGCCATAAACAGTAAATTGCATTAACAAGTATAGAACTGTTATATAGTAAGATATTACACATAAGGACAAGGAATCAACTTCAGAACATCCATCAGTATGGACGATCTCAAAGGCATAAACTTGAGCAAAAGAAGCAAGTTAGAGAAGAAGACACAGTATTAATTCCATTGCAAATGTTCAAACTGAGGGACACATGTGTCATAAAGACTAAAATAAAAACAAAAACAAACCAAACTGATTTCAATTTGAGGATAGCAATTACCTCTAAAGGGAGTCAGGTGGGGGTTCAGTCATCATGGCATGTCTCCTGGGGATGGTGGTGTTCTATTTCTTGGCCTGAGTAGTAGGGACATGGTATTTATTTCATCATCACTCTTTGAACTGGACAAACGCTTTCTATACAGTTTTCTGATTTTTAATTATGTAATAATTATTCTATAAAAAGCACGCATAGACAGAGAAGAAAACTTCCTCGGATTTAAGGAAACATAACTTCATCCTGATGCCATTAATTTTGCTCTTTTATTTCAGGCTCCCCTTTCCACTTGGCAGGCTCCTGCTTTGTTTTCCCTTTTCAGTCTTCACTACTCCCCTGCCTTTCTGGTTCTTAATGCTCTGTTCACATGCCATAACAGTGTGAGCCTGTCCTAGGATTGTCACTCTGGTCCTGGACAGCAGTAAAATACAGAAAAGACATGGTTTACACCTAGGCAAGAGCAGAATTATGTAACTTAATGAGCTAATTACTTACCTAAGCTTTTGTTAGAGACCTTTTGTGTGCTAAGCTGTTTGCTGAGTATTGGGGTACAGCCCTTATTCCTGAGCACAGAACCCACACAATCTATCACAGTCTGTCACAGAAGTTTCTCCTTGCTTGACAATGCTGATCAATTGATGGTGGCTGCCCGTGGCAGGGCCTTTTTGGAAGAATTCTCTTTCTGGCAAAGAGGAAGAGATAGCATTTGTGTAATAGATTTGCTATTCCTGACTCTAAAGTTTAAGCACACAAAAGAAAGGTGAAGAGGACAAGGGTCACTTCTATAAATGCTGTCTACATGCATCAACATAGATAAGTACATTAAAATACAAGATACATTTTAACATCATATAGAGGAAGACAAAGTTTTCTCAATAAACCCTTGCAATTAACTCTTCCTGTGAGCTAGCTTCCCCTTTTGTCTTTAATATGTTCTTACTTTGTTCAACTCAAGTGTGAATTTTGTAAGGGACAAAAAACTTGCATTTATATCCCATGTGGAGATTAATGAATAATCTTGTATATTATTTGTCTAAATAAGTATTTATAGAGTGATTTGTCAAAAATGCTTTTGGCACTAGGACTCTCCCAAATAGTGAGTACCAGTTAGATGCAATATCCTACAGCGAACCAAATTCACCTTCCTAGTTTATCTAAGGAGGGTGACATACTTCTTGGGTATGAAACAGCCTAGACACTGAGATTCTATCCTGTAAACCAATAAACTTAACAGATGTAGGAAAAATCACAACTACTCAGTACTTGGATTATTTCTTCCTTAAAGAAGCCTTTTTAAAAATTCAAAATAATGTGACACTGTACTTCTTTTTATAGCATCCCACCTACATAGTATAATTTAAGATAAGTGCTTTATAACACATTTCAAATATAGGCTGACATCTTAAGTACATACTTTTATTTTGTTGCTAGAAGTGTTCAGGTATTTGTGTACTATGTACCAAGCAGCATAATGACATCATCATCTTTTCTTCTAACAACATGTTTCTATGGAGAGAAATACATACAACAATAGATAATACCAACTGGCCACAGAGAAAATATGTGAGTATAATATAGTTATATTACACAATGTCTCTCAATTTTGATGAAAGATTTAGATTTGGGAAAGAAATGTATTTTAGAAGGAAATAGGAAGTAACAGCTAAACAATAACAACAATTAAAAAGCATTTGAAAATGAGCTATGGAAAACTTTACCCAAAGAAAAACATGAGTATTTTCCCTGTGTTTTAAGAACAGTTTTTAGTTCAAAAAACCAACTATATGAAAGACTTGCCTTATAGGTCTGACTGTGTTTTGTGGTTTTAGGTAAATCTGGATCTTTCTCATGTTTTTGAAAACCATTCTCCATTGACAAATTGTTACTGTAAATGTCTACGATAGTAAGAGATCCCTAATTCTGCTTTTTCATTTAAGCCTTAAAGTGAAGTTTCCCCAGTGATATATAACACAGTAATTTAAATTCAAAGGAAGTCCTCCATTACTGATAACAGGATCCTTAATGAGGGCAAGTTTTGGTAGATGGATGAAGGAGAGGAGTATAGGAAGGAACACATTAAGCATATTTATCTATTGTAATTTCTTAATAAAGTTCAGTTGGAAGCTCTTCTAAAATTTTGATGTCATAAGCTAAAATTATAAAGTGTGTGTGTGTCTGTGTCAGAAAGAGAGAGGGAAAGGAGAGTTTATACTTAAAGTGTTTAGGAAAGGCAACTTTGTTCTCTACATTGACTGTGTCTCTAGTCCCCAATTACTAGTGAGCTCCTTATCACACTCCAATCCTGAAGATCATGCTGGATACCATGAATTTGTTTAATGGATATCTGTTGCAAGAAATCGAACACTGTCTTCTCCCTCTATGTGCCTGTACCATTGGACAGAGGAAGAAATCAAGACAGCTACAGTTTTTCTCTCAGAAGATGTCTTGGAGAGTGACTCAGTGTTGTCTATGCCAATTTTATTATAACAATGCATAAATATAGGAGTTTGTATTACATAATTTCCATCATTTTATATATTTTTCAAATAATTAGTATATGATTAAGTTAGTATAGTATATGATAAATGAGACGAGGTTTGGTATTAGTTGATGCTAAATAGACACACTTGATATAAGAATGTCCCTTAACATTAGTTAAATATTGAGAAATTTGAAAATAAACTTGAGCTTTCTGTGGCAGATAAGAAAACTACCTAAGCTGTGTCCAGCTTTCAGATAGCCATTCCTAGAATATATGTCCCTGACTAAAATCTATTGGTTTGGACAAGTGCAGTTTAACTACATGTTGTTGAACAGATATTTTTTGTGGTTATTTACTTTAAGTTTTGAGAGCTATTTCTCAATATCTTGTAAGCAGTGGTTTGGCTAGAGGAATAAAAAGAAATAGTATTAAATTTTCTGCAGAAAGAAATGAAGATTGGGTATAAATGACATCCTGAGTGTTAGGATTTGGAGAAAGTGTGTGAATTAGAAACAAGCTAAACATTCACATTTAGAGATGGTTATGTTAGGCTGAGTGCAGTGACTCATGCCTATAATCCCACTTACTTGGGAGGCAGAGGTTGGAAGGATTGCAGTTCATCACCACCCCAGGTAAAAAATTAGTGAGACCCCCCCATCTCAATAAATAATCTGGGCATGGTGACATTCCTCTGGAACCCCAAGTATGCAGGGTTAGGTAGGAGGATCATGGTCTGAGTCTGGCCTGAGGCAAAAATGTAAGACTCTACCCAGAGTTGTTGGTGTGACTCAAGGGTAATGTACTTCCCTAGCAAGCATAAGACCCTGAATTAAAGCCCCAGTACTGAAAAAAAAGTAGGTTGTGTAAAAGTAAAGTAGTAGAGAGTGAGTGACTTTGATCAGCCCCTAGGGTCTCATAATCCTTGAAGCGTGGCTAAATCCAGGGCAGCTTCAGTGGGAATTGGCTTTTTCTTTGACGCTGGTTGTGGATATACGAGAACTTTCCTGGATATTATTTTTATCAAAGTAGGTAATACATTTTTTGTTTTGGAAGTAAGTAAAGTGAGAAGTCAATATGAGTTGACATTTTCAGAAGTTTATGATTATGATAATAAACTCAAAGGAAGTCATCATACATCTCTAAGACTTTGCAAAAATACATATCAAATATCAGGAAAAACATTACCCACAGCAACGAACATACCTAATATAATCAACCATAGCCATCACTATCCATAAAGCCTGTCATCCAAGGAACAAATCGCTCTATATGCATTAGTTAGGCTCCTCACAAGAATGATGGTCAAGTGAAAGGTTTCAACTGAAGAGCATTTAATGATGGAGCTACTTACCAAGGACTAGTAGAAAACTATTTCCTATGAGAAAGAGAAAAAAAACATAGTGCTAGTGGAGCCATGTGGAAGTTGGAGCCATGGAAGTAGGTGCACCTGGATGAGGTTGACAGTAGAGGAATGCAGTCATTGCAAGACCATCACAAAGCAGGACAGGTTTTAGAGGTCTTTGTAACGGAGACTTTCTAGGGAAGAGCAAAGATCTTTCATAAATTTGTTGAGGGAAGCATAACGATGACATGATCATGGTGACTAGAATTGAGAGCCTATGTTTAAGTGAGGGAGACTGAGGTAAGGTAGGGCCAAAGCATGGAAAGTCTTCTGTTGGTCTGAAAAATTACATGTTTCAATAGATAAGGAATGGATCAATGAAGATTCCTGAGAAGACATGTAAGTCGGTCTTCTATCTATCTATCTGTCTATCTATCTATGTATCTATCTATTTATCATCTATCTATAGAAAAAGATTGTATTAGTGGGACTGTCTGAGGGGACTATGGGAGGCAGAAGAGAGAAAGAGAATGTTAGAGAGTAAAAAATATTGACACATTGCATCTATGTATGAAGATAATATAACACAATGTGCTGTAAAGTATTGAATAATAGGGAGCAGGGTGATAGAGAAAGAGTAATACAGTGGTTAATCTGATTAAAGCATGACATATACATGTCTGAAATGGCAAGTAATATCAATATACAAATAAAAAAATGAAGGACAAGAAGGTAAGACAGGTCTTTTCCGGGAATGGGTACCAGTGGGAGGAGGAAGGGCATAAGGAAAGGATGAAGGAGGGCAAATATGGTGGATATATTTTGTATTCATGTATGAAAATAAAATAATGAAATCTGTTGAGATAGTTCTAAGAAGGAGAAGAGGGGAGTGAGGGAGAAAGATAGAGTGAATCTAATTAAGGTATATTGTAAGCATATATGTAAATGTCACAATGTATCCCCATGTAGAACTATTATATGCTAATAAAATATTTCTGGACTCTTTCAGGTCACTGGATGAATTATTGCTCTTTCCTACATGTGCTTTCTTATATGCATCACCGTTTTGGATATATTTTATTTACTGCTATACCTCAGTGAGGAAGATGTTAATCTATCTTCCTAAATGTGAACTTACTACCAAAGAAATGATCAAGCACTTGATTATATGCTTAGATATCTTTTCAGTGGGCCAATTTATCATGAAGGTTTTTTTTTTAGCTGTACTGGTGTTTGAACTCAGGGCCTTATACTTGCTAGGCAGTGCTCTACCATTTGAGTCACTCTGCCAACCATAAAGTCTTTTGTGTGAGTGAATTTCAGAACTTATCTTCTTCCAACCCCAGTAAGTCAGGTTCTACTAGGTTTACATATCAAAAAATAAGAATTAAAATCCATCCCTTTTTCCTTGGCAAGCATACACAGAGAACCCATTATGTAAGGGGCTATGATGTGGCCGGAACCACAGCTCAGTGGTAGAGTGCCTACCTACCATGCATGAGCCCCTGGGTTTGATCCTAAGCACTGAAAAAAAAACAACAGAGAACCCACCATATAGAAAGCACAATGAGTGAGGGATATAGGAATACTTCCAAGGAAGATGAAGGCCCTGTTTCAAGGAACTTATAGTCTAGTGAATCCAACAGTACAAAGAACTGATAGAAAGGGTAAGAGTAGAATAAAGAAAGAGCTATTGTAGATGGACCAGAGGCTGCTGGGTTGGAGATTTTCATAAGCTTGAAACTGAATTTGTCGAGAGTGTGCAGGGTGGGTTGAAGACAGAAAATGGAGCCCATGGCATGGTGAGGGTCTAATGCGGGGTTCAGGAGAGAGGGAATATATGAAATAGTGCTGTAACCATAGAAACAGGCAGATGGGACAGCTGCCAGCAGGATCTGATATATTTTGGTCTGTATAATAAATGCATCTTTTCATGAGTTAGTTCAAAAAAGAAGTTTAAGATCATTGCAGATGAAGAATTGCCTTTACAATTTGTAAAGCCATCATTTGCCATTCCTTTTATCTTCCTGATGAAGAGAGAATCAGAACATAGCTCTTTTATAGGAAGAAAATAGTTTTGAATAGTTGATATATATAATCTCAAACCAGAAATTATGACATGTTCCTGTTTTCCTCAACAATTTTATGTTATTTAGTTTTGGTGTTTCTCTTTCACATAAAGCTTTGTAAGCCTCTAAATTTTTGTTTAAAATTTGGTGAGCAAGCAAGAACTTTTGTGGGCATTAATCTCCATGCCCAAAATCTTCATAGCTGTGCCTTCAGAAATGTGCTGAATCCTGTTGTGCCTTCTATCCATCTTAGCTCAATAGAGCTCACAGCTGGGCCAGTAACATGGAAGGCTGCTGTATTGTGTGAATTCTGTGGAAGGCAAAATGCTGAAATGATCTCCAGCCCTTAAGTATGGAAGGGACATTTAAACATAATGGGTTATCGCTCTTGTGATTAGGCTATCACTCTGTGATTAGGAGATTATTCTAGGTGGATCTGACCCAAACATAAGCCCATACAAGTTACTGGGCTTTTCCTAGAAAGAGATCTAAAGTCTGGAAAATTTCAAGCATGAGAAGATTGGGACTGCAGAAGCTTCCCCGTTGCTGACTTTGAGCATTTTAGGACTACATGGTGAAGAGGAAGGGCAGCCTCTGGTAGCTGAGCACATCTCACAGGTCACAACCAACAAGGAAGTGGAGACCTACAGTCCTCCAACCACAAGGAACTCATTTTGTCACAAGTACCTGAGCTTGAAAGGAACCCCGAGCTCCAAGATGAGAATGCAGCTGGATTGGCCAAAAGCTTGCTTTCAGCCTAGAAAAGCAAGATCCAAGAACCCTCTATACTACACTGCGGATTCTGCCCTAGAGAACTGTGAGCTAATAAGTGAGAGTTCTTTTTTATGACTAGTTGGTTGCACAGCAGTAGAAACTAAGCCAGATTCTAAACTTAAAATTTTCCTGGGTTTAAGAATGGCCAGGAAATGATGTCCCCACAGCTATAGTCAAATATTTATTTTGGAGACTAAGAAGAAGGAGGCCCTGTTCTGTCTGTCTCCATATCACTGAGGGAGAATGACTTCTCTGCATGTCAGCTTCCTCAGCCATGCATGAAGTAGTCAGGTAAGATACTGTCTGATTTCTACAGCTCAGCATTCCACAATTCTCTCATGGCTACTTTGTTCTATAACTGACGAAGTTGGAGCTACCAATACGAGAGTAATTTCATTCTCTGCTCCTGGCATGGAGGGGAGTAGGGAGGAAGTGAAATTGCCAGAAGTGATGCTGTTGTGCTTGTTGGAGACATGCTGTTATTTTTCTCTCCTTTCTTTCTGGCTCTCTCACATGTGCTGTGCTTCCCACACACACACACAGACCTATGGACTCAGCACTCTAAACAAACATTAAGATCTGCACAGATGGTTTGACACTCACTTGGAGATTGATGAGTATAAAATTTTAAAAGTGTCATGTTACAGGTCAGATCTGTCATCTCAGGCAATCTCATCCTTACATTATTTTATTTAAAACAAAACACAAACTGCATGAAATGAAGAAATAAAAACATGACAGTGGATCCAATCAAGTTATCTTGTCTCTGCTTCATGGCAGATTGAATATGCAATTTATTTTCATTGTGAAACACTTTCCCCATTACTATGGGTATAAAAATGTATGGGAAGCTCTATACACCAACTCATTCCAAGAAGGAATAATGATGCCATGTTTGTTGTTCTGCTTTGAAAACTAGACTTCCTGACTGTCAACAATCTGTTTTCGCTGCAACTTAATGGATATTAATGATTAATAGCAATGAAATATTCCAGTTTTCTTATAAAATTTGAGTGGAAGTCTAAACTGTAATGTCTTTATACCCTTTTCATATGATATTAGACTCAGATTAACACAACAATATTAAGAAGACTCTCTGTCTTGTTTATTTTTCTTGTTTTTTTTTGGAGATGAAGAGGAATTTTTCTTCAATTATAGATTTAACTCAAGTTCGTTGCAGAGATAGTAATAATGCAAACAAGCAAAAATAATCCCACAGTCTAATCAGAGAAATATTTGTGTTAAATTCTTGATGTTTTAGGATGCACACATTTATTTAGTGGGTTGGGTGCATTCAGAGCCTGTCTGTGTGATGGCATTGTGGCCACTCTTTTATCTTTTATCTTCCCTAGCCTGGTTGGTTCCAGGCACTAATGATAGCTCAGAATAAACTCACTGGCCTTTCCCAGTATGCTTTAATTCAGCCACACAGTCTCTCTCCTTAAAACAATTATTCTAACTCTTCTTAATTTAGTTGATGTTTTGCAGCCTGTTTTCTTTCCTTCTCTCTGTATTGAGGATATCAACCTTGCCTGTAAGTGCTGATGCATACCATTATTTTAAGTTTTTGCATATTAGTTCTTGGGATGCCTATAATATAATGCATTTAGGAAACTCTATACTGTTAAAACAGTTTTAACAATTCTTGGGATGCCTGTAACATAATTTGTTTAGTCAACTCTATGGTATTAAGTTGTTTTTAGTTTTTCGCTATAACCAAAACCATTGTGATAAATGTCATATTTGCAAATATTTGTGTTTTTGTCCAATTATTTTCTTTGAATAAGATACCAGACACAGTAGCGAGGTGCCAGTGTCTCACACCTGTAATCCTAGCTACTTTAGAGTCTGAGATCAGAAGGATTGCAATTCAATGCCAGCCTGAGAAAATAGTTCATGAGACCCTCATCCCCAAAATAACCAGGACAAAATGGACTGGGGATATGGCTCAAGGGGTAGAGCACCTACTTTGCAAGCACAGTGCCCTGGAGTATAAACCCTCGTCCCTCTAAAACAATTTAAAAACTATTCAATGGAAACTACATTTTGGATTGTACAGTCTGTGTTCCACTTTAAGGCTGGATTTTTATTGTTTTGAGTAGTGGTATTAGTTTTCCTATACCATTTTTCCTTTTACTTCATTTTTTAATTCACTAGTTCTTGAACATTATTTTTTACTTGTTTAGATTCCACTGTTTTAGGTAAATCTACAAATACAACATGTAAGTTCAATGATTTTACTTTTTATTAACCAGCTTATCCTACTTATATTTTTATTAGTACATGCATTTGGTTTTGTGTTTGATATCTTTTCTTGTGTTTTCTTTTTTTACTATTCCTTGATATGTAAATCTTTTTTCTTTTGATATGTGCCTCTAATTTCCTCACATCTTCCCCCCTTTCCTGCTTGGAAGGTAAAAAACATATATTTTTTATTCTACTAATTTTCTCTCCATCTTTCAAATAAACCTATATGTCCAATTTTTGGAAGTAAAAACATGTTTCTTTCCAGTCCCCCAAACACATAATAAAAAAGTACTTTTATATGGTCACCCATGACTTTCACCCCCATTGATTGGACTTTCTGAAGTTTTTTTATCTAATCTATTTTGTTCAAATTATTCTTATTTTTATATTATGTCTATATTTTTATATAGCTTCTTTGTTAAAAGCAGGACTATATCAATTACATTTTCTTTCATAATTATTTTAGCGATTATTTAGACTTATTTGAGTGGTTGTCAAGACTCTTTTAATATCATGTCTACTCCAACTGTGAATTCTTTATTTTGTCTTTTCTTTCAATTGGGTAATGTTTTGAAATAGATTTTTTTCAAGAAGAGTTTTATAGTGTTATACTTCTTAATTCTTAAATGAGAATGTCTTTCTTTAACTTTACAAATGAAGGATCTTCTGGGAACATTGCATTTTAGTAAAATCTTCCCCCCTCAGCACTTAGTTCTCATCACTCCAATTAGCAGAACTACTTGCTCATTTGTAATTAATTTATTTTCCTCTCGAGCCACTGACTTCTGTTTGAAAGATACCTGTCTCCCTCCCTCCCCCATCCCTCCCTCCCTCTCTCTCTTGCTTCCTTCCTTCCTCTCTCTTTCTTTTTTCTTTTGTCAGAAGCTTTTGGAATTGCTTTTTATCTTTTAATTTCTGTAACCTCTCATTCTTTGTGGTTCTGATATTTCATAGGGAGCTCTCTCTTTTGTGTTGTGTTCATTTTTTGTCATCATGATCAGTACTCTATATACATTCTTGTATATGTTTCCTGATATATTTGTATGGAAATTTCTTTAGAAAATACCTCTTTGGAGTAGGATTCCTGGTTTGTATGGTGTGCATATTATTTCATTTTATAAGGTAATGATGATCTTCCAAAGTTTTTTAAATCAATTTCCACATATTTCCAGCAATATAATGCCAAAGCAGTTTCCAAAGTATTGAATTTCCATATAAAAATAAGAGATTTCCTGTTGGTGGGTCAAAGTTTGTGGCAGAAACAGGTAGTACACAACTAAGTCAATATAAAAGCACTCAAAATCATTGTAATACTTAAGAAACAAACGTCAGGTCTATCACTGGAATACTGCGTTCAAGAGCACAGTACCCTAACTGAGATGCACATTTTGTCTGACTGTCAAACCTGCCTCTCCCTGCCTCTCCCTGTATTTGTACAGCCTCCAGTGTCAGAAGTAATATCAGAAGTGAAATAGCCTTTGCTCATTTCACTTTCCAAATCTTCTTCAATGCTCTATTTTTCCTCTTTTTATTTTTCCAACTGAAAAGATGTCTATTGGTGAGTACAGTATAACTCTGTGATGTCCTTTGCTTAAAGTCCCAAAGAACTGAAAAAAAGGTGTCAGCTGGGCTGCATTCCTTTCAGGGAGCTCTGGGGATGAATCCACTGCCAAGATCATTCCTACAGAATTCAGTTCTTTGTGGTTGGTGTCCTTGAGGTCCCCATTTCTTTGCTGGCTGTCAGCTCAGGATATTCTCAGCTTTTAGACGTCACTCACAATACTTGGCTCTTGGTTCTCTTCTTTACCTTCAAAGCCAGTAATGCTAGTCAAATCCTCATGCTCCAAATTCTTATGTGATTATATTGGGTCCACCTTGATAGTCTCATTATTTTAGGTCTGTAACCTTAATCATACCTGCAAAGATCCTTTTGCCATAGAAGGTGACATATTCATAGGCTCCAGTGACTAGGATTTTGGACATCCCTGTGAAGCCATTCTGACTACTGCTGTACATATGTGTATATGTGTGTGGGTACATATATGTGCTCTTAAAACATAGAAATAAACTAAAAATAGATTTACCTTTTAAGCTTGCCATAGCACTTTTGTGCATGTATCCAAAGGAGTGTAAATCGATACACAAGAAGGATACCTGCACATTCATGTTTATCACAGCTCTCTTCACAATAGCCAAACTAGAAATAGCCAAGGAATGGAAAATATTCTATCTATCTATCTATCTATCTATCTATCTATCTCTATATATCTAAATTCAGCTGTAAGGAAAAAATGAAATTATGTCATTTGCAGGAAAATGGTTGGTACCAGAGATCATTATGTTGAGTGAGATAAGCCAAGCTCAAATGTCAAATAGTGTGTTCTAGATCCACTGTGGTAGATCTAAAATGATGATGAGGGGGCATGTTAGTGGACTTTCTACAAGAAGGGTCAACAGGATGGGGGAGGGGAAAAGGAAAGGACACTCAAGAGTGAAGAGGATGGAAGTACACAACATATATATACATGAAGACTGCGTAATGAAACCCACCAAACACTGAAAAGAGGGAGAAGGGAAGGAATACTAATATAATGGAGGGGTGAACTTGTCCAAGGTTCACTGTATGCATGTGTATAATTTAACAATGAAACTCCCTCATATTACTAATATATGATAATTAAAAAATAAAACAAAAATTTAAAAAGGGAGAATATTCTAAAAAGGGTAAAAATCACAAGCATTATCAATGAGTTTGTTAAAGTCACAATAAGGGAAACAATAAGGGAAACAGTATAACCAATTCGAAAGGGAATTCAAAGAACAAATGCACTTTCTGATCAGGAATGTTGAATTGAGAGAGCAAATGGAGACAAATGTCACATTCCTGCAATAGGGGAAGGTATGTAAATTAAACTTCTGCTCAATAGCAAAGAATCTGCATATCCATAGATAAGATTTGGTTTCAATTTCTGTGAGCTTTTGAAGTTGTTAGTTGGTTCAAACTCAGTGAATGATTAAAACCAGATGCCAAGGAATGATGTATACTATGTAGGGAATGTGTAGTTTTCCACTGAAGCCCAGAGTTTTCCTATAGTGTGATGCTAGACCTAGAATGAACCACACAAGTGACTTAAGATACAAATTAAAGGATGTGCTCACTCATCTGAGGGCCCTTGCAGGACCCCGAGAGTGAGTATTTCCTTAAACTCCATATCCTGGGCACATAATTCACCTCACTGACTCCTGGCCCTAATGCACTGCAGTGGGTTTGTACTGTGCCACAAAGAAAATTTTCTGTAACTTAAAAACATTTGAAAGGCATTACTCTAGTCTAGTGCTCTCAAATTTTAATGTGAATAAGTCAACTGGGGATCTTATGAAACTGCAGATTCTGATTCAGTATTGGTCTGGGATGGGACCTGAGATTTTGCAATTTTTAAGCATCCTGCTGAATCTGACCACACAATGAGGAAATTAGCAGGCTTTCTAAAGGACTCTGATACATGCTATAATTTCAGAATCATTGTAGTTTTCTTAAAATACTGATTTCTGGGCTCTAAACCCAGAGTTACTGATTTAGCAAACTTAGGAAGGGGCTCAGGAATTTACATCTCTAACAAATTGTAGGTGATGATTATACTACTCATCCAGGAACCACACTTTCAGAATGATGACAGTGCTTTAGGCCATGGCGTACTAAGCTTATCTACCAAGGCTGGAGTTCTTACCCTGCTACCAGCTTAACCCAGTATATCTTAATTTCTTATAGCATCTTTCATTGATTTAAAAGCATAGTTTAAAATATTTTTCCTTAAAATAGTTTTAGATGGATTTAGGTTAAATGGTTTTGAACTCTCTGGTATCTTAGATTGCCAGAATTAGAACAGGACATACTTGATAGCTCAGGTTTCATCTCTATTCAATTTTATTGAGGAGCTACAAGGTTTATTCTTAACTGTTTTGCTGTAGGAAGCTAAGTTAGAGGATTATAGTTGTAGAGAGAGTATCTCCTCCCCTTGAATATTCACAGGTATCAGAGAAGGAACAAGGTAGCATAACATGCTTGCAAACAGCCATTCTTATCAAAATCTGGTGTCTTAATTGTTTAAAACCTAAAATTTTCATTCATTCCCTCCATCAAATAGATAATTATTAGTAAATGCACATTGAATAAAATAGGAGAGTTGGTCTATATTTTTTAAAATGACAATGATTCTTTAGTTAAGATAAAGGATATTTTAAAACTTCTCAGTTACAGAAGTTCCACATGAAACAATAATTCAACATTCACAGGCATTCAATATATTGATCACTAAGAGGTAAAACTGAGTTCAAGGACTCCTCATTTGTCTCTATAATATCCCTATGCCCGACCTCTAGCCGACACTCAATAAAAGACAATTGATTAAAAATGACACAACAGAGCAAAGCTGGCAAGTAGAATAAAATATTGGTGTGTCTGAAAAAGACATGAGGTAGATCACAACAAATATGTTAATAAGAGTAGTTAGAATTCTAAGGTTTTGAAATTTAAAAAGAACAGAACTGTTAAGGCAACAAGAATATATCACTTTTATTCACTTGCCTTCCCTTTTGGTTTCTTGAGCTATCCTTTTTTGAGGGTAGCATTATTGAGAATCGTTCATAATCTTCAGAATATTATAACTGTTCTGTAGTTTCCCATATTTCCTGGGCTTGCATTACATATGTTTTGTGAATGTCATGTGTCAATATTATGGTCCCATGATAAAGTAATTATTGAAGCCCACTGAAATATATAATTTTATGCATCACAAGGGCTTTTTAGTATTCTTTGTACTATTGTTGATAACTTTCTGAAAGTTTTCTGTCAGCTTTTTTCCATTTTGGTGGTACTGGGGTTTGAATTCAGGGCCTCGCACTTGCAAGGCAGGCACTACCGCTTGAGCCATTCTGCCAGGTCTTGAAAGTTTTCTTTTTCTTTTAAGACTACCAGGATTTGAGGGAATCCACAAGTTGATTCATTTTCTGGATTATCTGGAAAGAGGACAGAATATTTCAAAATATTACAGAATAATGAAAGAAATATGTAGTTAAAATAAAAAGATAGTATAAATAAAATTAGTCTATCCTGGATATTGAGAGAAAGATGCTGGTATGACTTTTCCATGAATGGCATTAACACCATTGATAATATATCATGATAAAGATACAAGAGAAAGAATATTGACAATCTGGAGCAAAGACAAGACTCTTCTGTAAGTCATCTCATGCTTTTTAAAACAGCGTACTCCTTTAATTGCTCCATGGTCTATAACACTGCAGGGTCCTATATTAGAGATTTGCAAAATTGTTTTTCATAGTTCAGAATGTTTCATTAAAGAATTCTAGTTCTGCATATGTGTCTGTTTGCTATTAAATACTCTTTAAAATTATAATCTAAGGTAAGCATGGCAGTTCATGCCTGTAGTTCCTGCTTCTTGGGAGGTTTTGAGTCTGGTGGATAGCTTATTAAGTCCAGGAGTTGGAGACAAACCTGAGTGACATAGTGAGACTCTATCTCAAAATTAAATAAATAAACAAATCTAAGACTTTTAAGTTGTTAGCCCTATTTTTATCCAAGCTTTTATTGAATTGCTGGCTATTCAGAAATTCTAGTATATAGTTAATTAATTCTTTAGCACTATTGAATTTAAAAATATATTCTATTACATTACAGTGTGTAGCTGACAATTTATTTTAATGCAATGCAAGTGAAAATTATCTAAGAGTTTCCTTCCTGCTTTATATCCTTTGCCATCATGTAGAACACATTTTCTGTGGTTGTAATTGGAATACATTTTTAAGACATTTAGTAAAAACATTGCTCAGTTCACCTATCTGTACATTAAAGTAGAGGAAATATCCAAATATCAAAGCCACGTTTAAAGGAGAAAAGTGTAACTACTCTGCATGTCTAAAAGTAGCTGAAGTAGATTCTTAAGGCAACTTCCAGAGTTCTAAGTGCATATTGAATAGTGTCAGTATCATGAAACTGTGTCCAAGACACTCCAATGTGACTCTTCAAAAAGATCAGTACTCATTTGATGGTTGGATCATATTCAAAAAATTTCCCCTATACCTGGAATTGTGTTTGTCTCTGTGTGCATTGATGACTTCTTATGTGGTAATGACAGGACAGTGTGGAGAAGGAGGTTGGAGACATCCTGAGATACTTATTGCTGAAAAGATCTGAATTAGAGCAATTAAAATAACACTAAAGCATCATCTTGATTCTTGAAGTTGCCTTATGCATCTTTGAATGACAAGAGTCCTCTATCATCCAAGTTCTGGTCATGTGACACCTTTTCTGTCCATTCATCCATCTTCCCACCCCATTCAGTAATGGGACAGTACCATTTCAGGTGAAAGGGGTTACCACAAAGCAAGAGTGAAATGGCCTCTGCCATTCCAGAGATAATACGTTCCCAGTACTTCTGTTATGGCAATTAGTTCAGTTAATTTGTCACATTTCATCCTCCTGTTAGACAGTGAGTATTTTGATATAAGCTCCATTGTTTAATTCATGGGTAGTTTTCACATTGCTCTTATTACAGTGTTGTACAGCTATAGGATAGTTGAAGTGTGATGAATGAATGAATCAATCTTTCTTGTCCATTAGGTTTTACCTTCTGAAATGGTATAAAACAAACTCAACCTTGATCATTGAGAGTTAGCATCATATAAAATACTTGGGTACTAAGGGAACCATTACAATTGAATTTTAAAAATCATCCAAAGTATGTCTGTGGAATTATAGAATACATTTTTATAGCTTAATATAATTGAATAAAGATTGAAAAATAGTTATAAATGCAGAATGATATATTTGCCTAATAGATTTAATATCTTTTCAGAAGAGGCCATTAATGTGTACTAGGAAATAATAACATCTTATGAAATAGCAATAAGTGAAGTTTTTAACTTCCCTAAATATATCTTTATGCCTAATAATGACTCAATGAGCAAATATTAAAAAGTATTTCCATGAGTTTTTTTTTAAAAGAACTTTCTTTTGTGTGTACAAGCTATTTTGGAAAAAACAGGTTATGCAGGAAAATAGTTTGTAATTGAGACTAATATACACACAGCTTAGGAAGAGAGGAAAGGAGATGTTGGTTGGAAATTTCTTCTACTTAGGTGACTTCCCTCCTTTTTGAGAATATGCCAATTTGGGTTAGGTTTAGTCCTCTCTTTAGCTTTTAGTTTCGTTTATGCTTCTTGATTCATGGTGTCCTTTTATCTTTTCTTTCTTGTAAACCTAAATTATTTTTAGTATAAACTATTTTGGTACACGAACAGATTCACTTATAAGATTTCTTTTTGGCAGTAGTGCGGTTTGAACCCAGGACCTTGAGCTTGCTAGGAAGGTACTCTACCACTTGAGCCACACCCTCAGCTCAAGATTTTTTAGATAAGGTATTTTATTTTAACTCTTAACTCTGTAAAGTTAAGAACATGGGGGCATCAGTAGGAGACTTTATTTCATTTTATGGCTTTGTTCATGAATTTAGGGGCAGTCATCCAACAATGTTAAAATGGACACACAGCTCCTTGTAACACACATTTACTTCATTTCTCCTTTAGGAGGCTGGTCAGTGCCACTCTGCAGTCGTTTGCAAGAGTGATGTATGGAAGACCAGTTTCAGGTAATGGAGTTATAAGAGGGGTTTGTCTGTACCCTATAACTTTTTAAAACAGTGTGTGTGTGAGCACGTACGTACTTAAAGTACATAGTACATATACATATGATTTGAAGAATGATTATAAAGTGAACAGAAATGCTAAGAAATCAAATATATTCAGTACTTTTAAAATGCCTATGTACTCCTCCTCTGTACCTTGATTCAGTAAAGGAAAGCACTCTTCTGCATTTTGTGTTAACCATTTCATTTTTTGTAGTTTTGCCACTTATTTACATATCTCTAAATAACAAGTTGTTCAGTTACTTTTCAACTGAGTAAAAAGTGCACATCTAGGCTGTGCTTGGAAAGGGAGACATTGCCACGATTCCATGAAGGCTCCAAGAGAATGTAAACTGAATAGAATTTCTGGGCTGTGAGCTGGCTTTAGTGTTCTTTAGTGTATAGAGCCTGTTTTTGGAAACAAGTGGGCAAGGCCATGAATTAGTCCTGGAGCACAATAATTTGGCAGAAAGATGGAATAGACCTAGAAGCAGACAGTAAGAAGAAATATGGTCAGGCAGTGAGCTGCTCTCTATTTTTGTTTACAGTGTACCAAGGCTTAACCCCAGGTTTTAGGAGTATATTGAAGCAAGATCTTTCCACGAGGGTCCTGGGCTTGCCAGGCACGGCACTTAGAAGAGAGAGCAGGAACCTCTTCAGCACCTGGACCAGTTCTGCTGGACTTTCTGCTTTGAATTTAAAATCTGGTAGGCTGTTAATGGGGGTTATAGTGATAACAAGCAACATTATATGCTATAGGTTGAATGACACTTCTCCATCCTGGCTAGAATCTCTCCTTTCTAGTGCATAGCATAGCTATCACTCCGGAATCTACGTGTACAAATTTATCTGAGAATTTGTCTTTTTTCTGTGTCTAGGCTTGTTCCCTATATTTCTTACTTTTTCTCTGTTAATTCTCTTTTTAGTAAGCATAGTTACAATCAATATTTGAGATAGGGCACATGCAAGGCAAATTTTTGTTTGTTTTACTTGAATTGTCAGAAATTTTTAAAATCTACCACCCTACTTGCATGATGCCTTGGCTGGCTTTTTAGTCAGTTTTCCCAGAAGAAGAAATAAAGCTGCCACACCCTTGCTCAGGTGGTGAAAACGCCTTAGAGGACAACCATACTGGGCTGTAATGTGTACTAAACTTAATGAAATCTTTGTTATATCAGATATACAAGCGCAATGTATAAAAGCTACTGAGCTGTCTGTTGTTAGGTCCCCAAGGTCCCCAAACCATATGCCAAGTCCCTGCCTGGTCCCATAGCAAAGGCAAATTGACATCTACTGAGGAGAATCGCCAGAGTTTTTCTTTCGATTTCAGCAAAGAGAATATTCCCTGTTCTTCTCTCTTTGGCCTGTTGTTCTTCATTGTTCAAGAGAAACTGTCAATATAATATCTGTTACTTTGGGAGAAATCAGTGAGAAGGGGTAGAGGGAGAAGTCCTACTCTCAAGGCTCAAACAAAGCACTCACAGCAGACAACCATATGTTCTTCCATGTCCAGCTTGTGGGAGGCAAAAGTAGGAGGATCATGATCCAAGGCCAGACCTAACAAAAGTAAGAGACTCTATTGGAAAAACAAACTAAAGGCAAAGGACTGGGAACATGGCTCAAGTGTCAGAGTGCTGTACAAGACTCTGAGTTCAACCCTCAGTATGGGGGTTGGGGGAGCAGAGACAGAAAAAGAAAAAGAGAGACTGGGAGGGTTAGAGGAGAGAAAAAGGGAAGGAAAGTAAAACAATTTCGTATTAGTAAAGTTTTAGCAGCTATATTTGAAGGCTAAGCAGTCTCAAGACCCCCAACTTATTTTTTTAACCATACTTTCTGTTCTTATGCTCCTGATTACCAAGAAGAAGATAAAGCACAACTCTGTTGTGCCATATCTATATTATAGTCATTATATTATTCATGATCTCATTTTAAATGTTTAATAGATCAAATAAACTATTAAATCAATGATTATCATAAAAATGATAGTTTTAGTATTACTAAAACTGTAGTAAACATAAATGATTCATGGAAGGGCTTGCCAAACTTTTCTGAAGACTGTATTGTCTCCAAAGTGCATATAAACCTCAAATTGCAGTGTATTTGTATGGTATTAAGAAAGCCAAACCCTTCCCAGGGGTTCTTCTTCATATGGTAACATTTTCCTTATAAGATTCAAACAGTGTGAAATGCTTTTTGTTTAATAACAATGCAATTCTCTTACCCGATATTTTCCAAGTTCAATGCTTCTTTGACACTTCTGTGATAAAGACTTCCTTTTGTTGTTATATACAATACGGAAAAAATTTATTCCCACAATACATTGAAGTCTGCTAGAAAAATAAATCTGTTTATAACTTCAATGACATTTCTCTACCTCTAAAAATAGTTTTAAAATCAGTCAGGCATTCCATTGTTCTTAATATGGAATCAAGAAAGATCCTGTGTAGTCTCATGGAAGTATGTCTTTCTAGCATCACGTCTCTCCACCTGCTCTGTGTTGTAACCATGCTCAGATATTTGCGCTCCTTGGAACACATCCTGTTTTTTCCTCTACCTTTTTGTTTCTGTTCTTGCTTATTTTGGAGCTCCCTCTTCCTGACTCCTCAGGCAAACTCTTCTTTTTTCAAGACTCAGCTCTTTCTAAAACAGGAATTGTTCCTATCCTATTACTTCCTAGATGGTACCCTCTCTGCATTGCCATGATACTTTCCACTGACCACTGGTATAACTTTATCACCGGGCATTTAGTCATTTTTAATCTGTGCATTCCCCCGACACACTTGTACTTCGCAAGTTTGAGGACTATGGCTCATATATTGTTTATCCATAATTGAATACCATTATCACAACTAAATTATGAACAAGAATTCCTTATCGTCATCAAATATCCACTGTTCAAATTTCTCTGTGTCATAAGTTTTAAAAATTTGTCTATGTAGGATTCAAAGACTGTCCAGAGATTGCAATTTGTTATTATGTTTAACTTACTGTTCTGTTTCCTTTTTTTTAGATTTTAAAGTGTATTTGTTGAGGATCTGGGTGCTTTTCTCTAGATTCCCCGAAGTTTGGTTGTTCCTCATTATGTTCCTGTGAAGTCATTTATTATGTTCCTGTGACTTTATACCTCTTCAAATTGTCAGTTAGATTAGAAACTTATTCAACCCCGACTTTGGTGGGTTTTTTGGGGGAAGGTCAAGATTTCTTATATGAGGTTGTGTAAGTCCATGAAGAAGCACATGTTACTTGCTTATTTCTCTTTTGTGATGTTAGCAGCAATGAGTTGGTGCCCTAGCAAAAGACTAAGAATGTATTTTCCTTTTGTATAGCTAATGCTTAGTACACTATCTATCAGAAGAAAAGAATTTCACAATAGTGTTTTTCATGTATGAATAGTCAATAAATTAATAAATAATCATTGAATATCTTTGATTATATACAATCCTGTATAACACAACACACAGCAGTCCCAGTAGCTTTTTAGGATAGAAGGATTTAGAAGATTATAGCAGGCTGTGATGCACAGCCATTCCAGACCTCAGTTGCCAGCACTGTAGATGGGAGGTGGTGTGTCCTTGTACCCCAACATAAGACTGTGTAACACCAGGTTGTGGTTTAATTGTTCTATAACTGTCCTCTTGGTCATACTCTGCATTGTTTCATGCTTTTCTGTAATAGAATACTTCCCAGGCATGCCATGGACAGATCAGTGCACAGGGAATGGTTTTTAGTATATTCACAGAGTTCTACACTATCACCACAAATAATTGTAGAATGATAACAATGTTATCTCAAAAGAAAACACTCTACTCTTAGCAGTTAAACCCCCCATCCCATTTCCTCAACCCTTCTACTCCCTAGCACCCACAAGTCTACTTTCGCTCTCTGTGGATTTGCTTATTCTGAACAACTTATATAAACAGAGTAATTAAATATGTGCTCTTTTGTGAATGATTTCTTTTACCCAGCAAAACATTTTTACGTTTATCTATGTTATTGTATTTTTCAGTATTTTATTTATTCTTTTGTTGGATAATATTTCATTGTATAGAGATACTGAATTTGCTTATTTATATATGGGTTGATAGACATTTGAGTGTTCTTACTTCTTGGCTCTGAGTAATGCTGCTATGAGTTTTTATATACAAGTGTTTGTGTAAACATATGTTCTCATTTCTCTTTGGGATGCACATACGAATGGAATTCCTGGGCCATATGGTAACCCTATGCTTAACATTTTGAGGAACTACAGACTGTGTGCCAAAGTGGCTGCACATTGTCCAAAGCAATGTATGAGGGTTCCAGTTTTTCCCTATTTTCCCCAATATTTGCTTTTACCAACCCTTTAAAAAATGTAACCACCTTATTTGGAGTCAACCTCATTTTGAGTTTGATTTACCTTTCTCTGATGACTAATGATGTTGAGTAACTTCTCTTGTGCTCATTGTCTATTCTTCTTTGGAGAAATATCTATTTAAATCTTTGCCCATTTTATAATGATATATTATCAAGATGTAAGAGCTTTCAGTATATATTCTGGATTCAAGTCCCCAAATTAGGTATGTGACTTTCAAATATTTCTCCCATTCTGTGGGTTGTCTTCTTACTTTCTTTTTTTTTATTATTTTTTATTTATTCATATGTACACACATTTACTTTCTTAATAGTATACATTGTTGTGAAAATATTTAACTGTGATAAGGCTTAGGAAAATTTATCTATTCTACTCAAAGCTACAAAGATTTATTTCTGGTTTCTTTCAAGAGTTCTATGGTTTTAGCTTTAACATTATAGTCTGTGATCCATTTGGAATTACTGTTTGTATGTATGGTGTTTTTATCATTGTCAGGGTTTACCTTATCTCTGTTTAACTATAACTTTCCAAAGTTTATCTTTTTAAAATTATTAATTTCTAAGACCTACATCTATTATTTTGTGCTTATTCTTTTAGAATTTTAAATTTTATTAATATCTGGATTTTTATCTTAATTCTTTTATTCTTCTTTCATTGGACTTATTTTGTTCTTCTTAGTGTCTTGGTAAAATCTTCATTAAATTTCAAGCTTTTAGATTTTGCAAGAAATTCACTGATGGTTATAAACTTCCTCATGAGCACTGTTCTGGCTTCAGATCCAGGTTTTGACAGGTCTTACGTGGGTTAACAAGGCCTGCTTGTGAGCTTGGATCTTGGCTGGATCTGTGAACTTAACTGGTTAACTCATTTCTTCACGGACATGAAACTTTCTGTATAGGATGAAGTTGGCTTACTCTGCCTACACAGTTCACACAAGGAGCTTTATGCTAAGTAACTGCTTTTCTTCTAGGAGTCTGGAATTTAGTAAAGTGCAGTTTGAAAACAAATTTAGTTGCAAAGCTGAGCATTTGGAATAAGATTCTATTTGAAAGCTTTGGAAACGATATGTCTTTCACCTAGTACGAACAATTTTAGTTGCTCAAACCCTTATTCCTTATACATAAGCCATATCCTTTATGCTGCCAGAGGGTGTTTGTGTGATAAGCCTCCAATTAAAACATCGGTGCTGAGTCTCTAATAGGCTTCCCTGAACAGAAACATGGCACTTCTGTTGCTGCATCTGTGTTGGTAGAGAAGAGTGTGCTCTGGGAGCCCCTCCCAGAAAGGGGAGCGCGTAAGGAAGACAGCGCATGCGTCTTTTTTTAAAAATTGTTGTTGCAATTAAAAACTGTTCTGACTTTTCACAGATCTAATAAAACTGCTCATATTTATTGTAAATATGCATAGGTTTCAATTAGTTTCAGTTTTTTTTTATTTGTAAAGTTTTTAAAGCTTTCTGTGGGTTAGAGTGTATTTTACATTTTCTCTCTTTGGTATTTTTATATTCATTTATTCTTTCAGTTTTAGCCTTTGTACATTTTTGGTTCATACATACCTGCACTTTCTCAAATTAACTATCTCACAGATGCTACAACGTTATCTTCAGTTTTTCAGTCCTTGCAAATCCTGTCCCTTGATTAGTGCAGCTTATGTTCCCATGCCTTCTGTGGATCGGGGCAGTGAACAATTCTCAGAGTATGGTGGAGGCTTGACTGGCTTTCATCAATGTAACATGCAAATTTATACTATCTTCTTCCCAGAAGGACAACTGTCTTGAGCTGTTTCTGTGTTTTAATAGAGGCTTAAGTTAACAGCTTTTAGTTGGTTCTTCTTCTCCCCCAAATTTGTCTTCACTACTAAATTATAGTTTGCTAAATATTATTTTTTGTAATAACTTTGAATATTTTGTCTCCTTATTTATTGGCATCCATCACTGCCAATGAGATGCCTGCTTTCTGCTGTGATCAGTTCCATATTTTGGAATTGGGTTTGTCCAGTGGGAGGCTTTAACAGGAGATCAGACAGTGGGAGGAGAGTAAGGTTGGGACACTTTTTCTCTGGCCTCCCCACTGTGCTCCATCTTCCCATACTAGATTACCTTGTTTTGACACTATCATTTGATCCTTCTGGCTTAGGGGTGACAGGGGCTCAGGGTGCTAGAACATTCTGTTGCTGGCTGTTCTACACCTTGCCTGCCTTGCTAATTAATTTCTGCCTTGCTAATTAGTTTCTTTATAAATCCTCCTTAAACCACTTGCTTGAGTATTATTTCTTTTTTGCCCTTGACACTGACCAATGTAAAAATGAAAACAAAACAGAGGAAACAAAGCAATAAAGTAGGCAAGTAACTTAATTATATAGCTTGGTCTTTTTGTGTCTCATAACAGAATGAAATATTTCAGCACTGGAGGTATGGCTCAAGCAGTAGAGAGCATACTTTCCAAGTATGAAGCCCTGAGTTCAAATCCTAGGCCCACCAAAAAAGTTTACTTACAGAATGAAATATTTTAGAAAGAGTGTAGGTGAAGAAGATGCATTTTTAGCTAAAGGAAATATTCCTCCAAGGAAAAGTAATAGTACACGTTTCATGAGTCTCAATGCAAAGCTGCAGTTGCTCTCCATCTCCCTGTTCAAGATGTTGGTGCATTTCTGGGCCTGGAGGGAAAGCAGGTGTGAGCGAGAAGTGACTGATAAGTGTCTCCATGCAGTGCTGTGAGGTTGGGATGCAGAGAATTATAGGATCTTAGAGCCTGAAGGGGCCACGGGGACTACTAGTGCAGCCGTGATCTGTACAATGTACTGCAGCGTTTGTGGTAGAGCTCTAGATTTAAATTTGTGAGGAAAATATTAAAAAGCCACCTCCAGCTGCTGCTTAGTGTGCCTATGAACATTTTTAATGATTAAAATATAGTACTAATTTTCTCACAGGCATTTGTAGGGTAGCTAATGATGACAACAGGCAACATTTACTCTCTGTGCCTGAGAGATTTTTTTTCCAAGCTTCACACACTTCAAGGCTTTATGTATACTATTTCATTCAATGCTTGCTTAAGCTCCACGTAGTGGGTACTATTGTGTTTCCAATTTTACTGGTGAAGAAAATAAGGCAAAGAAAAATGAAAGAAGTTGTTCATCATTACAAAGCCATTAAGTGATGGAGCCTGAACTTGAACCTGAGCAGTTTGAAACATACGCTCTTATTCATGATGCCGTTCCTCTTGTTACAACATGGATGGAGAAATATATGTGTATATGTTGCTTTGTGTCTAACAAGATATCTTTTATATTCTTCCATGTTATTAAATGCACCATGTTACTTTAAATGACTGTATCATATTCTGTTGTATCAGTATGTTTAGTTAACTTCATTTGTAGGAATTATTTTGTTCTGCTTTTTTCTCAAAAGTTTCTTTCTCATCTTGACTCTTCTCACATTATAATCTCTGACTCCAACATTTTCTTAAGCTTCATACCTCTATCTGTAAAGTGGTTATTACAATAATGATGATGTTTCTCTTATTCCCTTAGTCTATGTATAACTTTATACATGTTTTATATATGTTATAATAATTATTTTTCAATAGAATGCTAAATGTTGTTGGGCAGTAGAGCTATAGGATGAATTTTCTCCATTATGTGATTTATAATATTCAAATGTATTTGTAATAATGAAAATTAGTTAGAGGTTTTTTTTTTTAGCAAACCAATTAAAGGTACAGAAGTTAAAATATGCTTTGGTTCATTTCTCCTACAAATAGTTTCACTGATCAACAAAAGTCACCAGTACAGGCTCAAGTGATGAAGTTTTATTTCACTGAGTGATGCTGGTCCTGCATGATTTGTCAATATTTGACACTGTGCAATCCTAAAGCAATTCTAAGGATACTTATCAGTCCTTTTCCATGAATAAATACACTCTTCCCTCCCATGTTCTTAGTGTTCTGTATTTATTCCTGATGCTTCTGCAAGGCAGAATTACATGTGTTAGCAATTCACAGGCGCTCCCTGTGCCTATAAGGGAGTCCTTTCTTCATTATGATTATGTGTCCTTTGACTTTCTATATCATCGTCTGACAAACTTTGTGAGAGTCTGATTTGATATCTTAATTCTAGTGAAGCTCACACGAGTTTATCCTTGAGCTGTAAACAGGGCTGCAAAGGTAGTGTGCTGATGTGATGTTTTGCTCATCAAGGAAATAACCAGTGAAATTCATCTTTAAAATAGAACAGATTATTATCTTATCTGTAATAAGGAATCACAGCATATTTTAACCAGAACTTAGCCTTCACTGTTTGGCTCACGAAATACAATTGTTTTCTCTTCGAATCATGTCGTATCAAATGGCTTAGCAAAAAAACCCATGTTATGTGTGTGGGGGCACACACATGTTTGTGAGCATGTATTTGTGTGTGTGTGTGTGTGTGTGTGTGTGAGAGAGAGAGAGAGAGAGAGAGAGAGAGAGATTGTATTTTAACCAAAACAGCTTTGAACATACTTCAATCTAGAACAAGAAAGATTGCTGATTTGACATAAATATTAATGAAAGAATATGACAAAAATCCTGAAGATATTTTTCTTTTATTTAAAATGGTATCTATCACAACACATCATATAATGAATGAAGGCCTTAGAATCACATTAAAACTTTTAAAAACATGAAACATGCTGCAAGAAGACAAATATAGTTTGATAGCGAAGTCTCGGCACATTTTCACCAAGAAAATGGCCAGGGAAAGCATAGGACCCCACAGGAATTCCCCCTTTTCAGCAGAAGCAGTTGTGACTGCTTCAAAACAATGGTTTCTTTCTTTGGAGGCCAAGTCATTGATGTGTTCATAATTTCATCGAATGCTGTGCTGTGCTGAAATTTCCACTGATTCTACTTTTGAGGGAGTCATCATATTAGAATTACAACACATGTTTACAACACATATGGCACAATATGAAAAATAAACACTTTTTTTAGTTTTCACATCATAACGATAAATATTATTAAATAAATAATTATTCTTCATAGTGCATGTTTTATTTTACCATTCATTGCCCATTGACACAAATGAAGCTGAATAAATAAGTTAGGGAGTTTATTTACGTCTTCTTTCATAATCCTGCATTGCACTTCTTTCATACGCCACTGAAAACAAGAGAAGGGAAAGTATGTCTTAGGAGGATTCACTGAGGGAGTCAAACAAACTTCAAAGCACACAGTGATTTACTATAGTCATTAGGATGTTTTCCCCTCTGAAGAAGTATTTCTAAGAATTTTATTTGTATATCTTCCAATCTTCCTCACTCTCTATTCTGATTAGAAGTGATCTAAACACAGAACTCTAGGTTTCATTGATTATATATTTGGTGCTTCAAAGGTAATATATTGCATTTCCATGATATAGTACGATACTGATATTCAGCAGCTTTCTTTAGCAGTGGCAAACACTCATGGTGAATTATAGAAGGGACCAGGTCTAAAATAACCAAATAGTAGGAGGGTGAAAGTGAAACGAGGGACATTTATTCTAGGACAAAGGTTAATAAACTACAGGCCATGGGTGAACTCTACTCTAGTCCACCATTTTTTTTTTTTGTAAATTAAAACACAGACAAACACTCAATTATTTGTATATTATTTATGGCTGTTTTGGCTTTAAAATGACAGATCTTAGAAGTTACTATAGAGACCACATGGCTTATGAAGCTTAGAATATTTATGTTCTTTCTTTTCAGAAAAAAAATGGCAATCTCTGTTCTAGGGGCACCTACTAGTATGAGGGTCTCTTTCTGTCTTGTGGTTACTTTCCAATGATGGATTGTCCTAGAAACTTAAAACAGTTTCATTTTCTGTAGGTAATTCAACTGAGTCCACAAATTACAGCAGTTTAACTTACCTCCTAGCACCCTCACACCCTGTGAAAGGTTAATCACTGCATCTAAAAGTACTTAATACATAGCTAGTATTTAAGTATTTTGATTCGCTTGACAAAAAAGCCAAATATTATATTAATCATATAATAATAGATGTAATTTCAAAGGTATCTACAACTACAAAAGGTTAAGGATCAGACTATTATAATCAAATACCTAAGTATATTTTTATCATATTAGTCAGTACTTTATATACTTAGATTTACATTATAGTGAAATTAATGTGCTTTTGGAAAATCAGTACTTGTACACAATACTAAATTCAAATAGAAACCACAGAGGAACAATGTTAAGAACCACCGGTGCTATTCTAGTCTTCTCAGTAAGAAAGGTTTATTGAGAAGGAAGGTGAGAAGAAGCACCAGAGCTATCCCTTCCGCCTCCTAACTCTGATCTCTAATGTTCACCTATCCTGAAGTGATGTGAACAAAAAGCTAAATGTTTTGCATCAATTATGCATGCACAACCAAGATGGAACAGACTGAGCCCTAATCTCAACAGTTTTGAGAGAAGGAGATGTTTATTGCCATTCTCTTTTATTAGGAGAAAGATGTCTAGCAGAAGTCAGTCCCTGATGAGCTTTCGGTAACATGACTTTGTTCCTTACAGAAGTTAAGATGGATGCTAATTAAAGTAACTAAAGGCAAATTAGCAATTTTGCTGAGACATAATGTCCTCTAACATAGAAGCAGAGTTTCTTACCTGGTCCTTGAACACTGAAAATTATATGTCAACTTCTTCTGTGTGTCTGAGTTGGTGAGGGTTTCTATATTTATCAAATTGTCAAAGGGGTGTATGGTGTGGACTAAGACTATGATAACCATGTCTGAGCTGAGTGTATTGAAAGTTCCTTGATTGACAGTCGATTGCATTTTTCTTTTTATATTTTCTTAACCAAAACGGAAGAACAAAGATTTAGTTATAAATTGATTCGGATTCAGTACAGTGATTCTACTTATCATTACTTATATTCATATTATTACTTTTAGTACATTTAATCTGTTTTAAATTACATAGTATCTATAGTTTGTGAAGATAAGCATGTTTTGAAAGCTCCATCAATTCTGGAGATGGTGAGTTGATGACTAACATCGTAACTAAGAAAGCCACAGGTATGTGAGGATTAGTGTGTATAGAAACAAATAAATGCCACTGTGGCTTAAATGTATATTCCACTTCTAAAAGCAGGAAGAAATAAATGTATATTAATGAAACTAGTACAAGGTTTTTGTTTGGAACACTGGTAAGTTCTTTAAAACTTAAACCTCAGTAGCCCCAAATTACTGGTGAGAAAGTACAAAGGTAGCATATAAATTTGGAAAGTACAGAACTAATAAAAATACTAGGATAATTATTTTTGCATGAATACAGATAGTTAAGAGTTAAGCCAGCATATCTTATAGATTTTCTAGGAACCAGAAATATCCTAAATAGATAAGAAAGCTGCTGATTACTTTCTATCTAATTAGATGATTATATTTTAATCTACTTTTACTGACAGTAAAGAGAATTTGAATAGTTTTTCCCAGGAACTTAAGCTAATGGCTACCAGGCTTGGAGTGCTTAACAAAAAAGTCAAGTTCCATGAAAATGATACAAGGGATATTTAACCTTGAAAATAGTGATGAATGAGTTTAGAAATACAGAGTTTTCAGATTTTATCTGTGGAATTCACAGAGGATAAAAACTAAAGAGAACAAAGAAAAAAATGAAGACTTTCTATCAAGTGAAAGAGCTGTTCAGCTATAAAATGGTTATGAGGATCGTGACTTCTCTGTTCGGCAAAGGTTTTAGTCACAGGCCATGTGCACCTCTCAGGGATGACTTGATCACATTTCTTTTTGAAGGCACTGGGTTGGCCTCATCCTCTCAACATCCATCAGAACATTTAGATTTTGAGCTCCTACCACTTTGTAGAGAGAAAGTGATTTATATAAGAACTTTGTTTTCTTTATTTTTTAGTGTGTTTGAAGACTGCCAGATATAAAATCTTATAGAATTTTCACATTACTTTGGTGACAAGTGAAAGTCGCTCAGCTCTCCTTGCACCACCCACCTTTGATCAGTAAGACTGAGTACAGCTTATTGTACGGACTACAGGAAAGAGTAGTAGACTAGGCTGAAATTGAGGATAGGTAAGTACTAAATGGCAGAGAACAGGTGAAGCTGGTAGATTGAGAGAAATAGACTTATATTGTGGTGCTATTAGCTTGACTGCAAGTGCTGAAATTAAATGCTTTTCACCATACATACTAATTTAAATATATTATTTCTTTTTAATATTTTGAAATCTATGCCTTATAAAATAATAGAACTAGATTTGAGTTACTGTCTAGTTTAAGTCATGATTTTATACATACCAGAATTTAAAGCTCTTTTGCCCATTAGTCCAACAAAGGAATCTGTTTTATGCCCTGAAAAAATACATTTAGGGGTATTTTAATATGTATGTCTTTGAGGAAGGAAATTGTTATAACTAGAACAAAATAAAACACGTTTCTAAATATATATCTATATAATAAATATATATTTCAAATTTTGATGAGCCTGTAGAAATGAAGTTTCCTTGTAAGTCTTATTAATTATACTGAAACAATACAATGAAAGTACTTTTCTCATTCTATATCTAAATATTAGCATACCTTTTTCCATTTTATATTTTATCTGTTACATAAAGTTTTAAATACTGCTGCTATTTGAGCTACCTTTGATTTTGGGGAATCAATTTCACATTTGTGTTAGAGAAATATCCAAGATTATTTCTTTGTGTGACAGAATATGTAATATTTCTTAACAAGTGAACCTTAGTTAAGTAAGATTTCTATCTTTGATGATTATAATCTTCCAAAATATCATTATTTTCTTGGATTTAAAAATACTCCTCTTGGGAAAATATATTAGTTTTGACATTAACAGAGCACATATGCTTTTATTACATAGAATTCTGCTATATCCAATTCCCTTAAAAGTCAAATCCTTAGAAAGAAAATATGAGTGAGATTTGTTTATTTTCAAAGATGAAGTCTTTAGAAAAGGTTATTGTTTTGATGCTATGGGAAGAATTTCTCATGGTTTTACTGTGTTAGTTAAGAATAGGGCTGCTGCCTCATGGGGCCTCCTCTACCACTTACTTAATCAAATCTTAGACAAGGCATGTAAGAGGACACTGTGATTAAGATGGACCTTTGGGACTTCCTGTCACTTGTGGTTCCATTAACCGGGGAAACTGGAATCTAATGATCCTACAGTGCCACAATTCTGCTATCTTCACTGTCCTATGACAAGTTTCACTGCTTTGATGGATTGAAGTTTATCTTTCAATTATGGGATCAAAAAACTGCTTCTCTGTTCATATTTACCTTTAGTGTGGATTCTGTACTCAGCTCTTCACCCTTTCTACTTAATTAGTTGCTGGATTAGCTCCCCCCCAGCCTGGCAAAAAAATGATGTCATAAGGGCTCCAGCTCACCAAGTTTGAAGTTGTCTATAATTGTTGGGGTTTTCTGCAGTGTAAGTGGGGATGGTTGGGAGGGATTGGAGGTGAATGCAAGTGATGAATTTCTAACCCCAGTACTGAAATTCTAAAGCTATTCTAATTCTAAAACAGGTATTAAAGTAATTTTTGCTTTTATTTTTTAATATAAGTACAGATTTTATTCACATAATTATTCAGCTAGTCATATGTGGATGGTAGTTTCCTCAATTCTTATATTGTCTTAATTAAAAATATTAGATCCTAATTTATGACTGAAAATAAGGTAAAATATATAGTAGTATACAATATAATTAACATTAGCATTTGGTAAATGTCAAAATAATTTTGTACTCACTTTTGTGAGAGATCTGGCCATGTCCTAGAATAAAGAAATACAAAGTCAGCAGACACATATGCATTTATTTGAAGAAGCTACTTTATATCTTTTAGAGAGAAATATAAAATAAATTGATTTTTAAACTATGTAACATTTCCCATTATATATACTACCCTGAGGAATATAGCAGAGCCATAAATGATAACCAAATTATTAATAAAAGAGAAATATTTTAACAAAGGGATATTTATTAAATGCCTCTATGGACCACAGATTCAAATCCAGAATTTTGGGATTCTTGAGGTCTGCTAGTAACTGTAGGGCTATATCACCTACTATCTTCAAAGCTGGCCACCAGTTTGACACACACACACACACACACACACACACACAGAGAGAGAGAGAGAGAGAGAGAGAGAGAGAGAGAGAGAGAGAGAGATACAAATCCATCTCTTAATTAAACGGGTGTAATTAGGATCTTGTATTTCAGCCCATACAATATTTTATTTAGTTTTCCACATGTGAATTCACGACAGTAAAATAAAGATTTATAGGAATGTTTACCATAAAGAGACTTTAACAGGGCCACTTGTTTTTCAATTGAGGGATCTGACAAGAGATGAATTGACATTAACTATTCACACTAATGGTGCAATGAACTCCAGGAAACAGGATATTTCTGTCAGGCAACAAGGGGTGGCCAAATGAAACTGAACCCCAGAGAATGCTCTAAAGTAAGCCTCCACATGCCCTAGGACCATTTAGAGAACTACCCCTGGAGGCTTCTGCCTTTCCTTTCTTTGCGGTTTGGATCTTTAGTCAAGGAGACACTTAGCTAAGTTTGGCTCCTGTTTCGGGGTCACTTTATTAATGCAAAGCATGACAAAGTATCCATCAGACAGGTGGATGTGTTACTGAGGTGTGGGCCAGTCTCACCCTGGGAATTCCAACTCTTTTAGGGTGGAAATCTCTACTCAAAGAGCAAGAGGAAATCTCTACTCAAAGAGCGAGCAAGCAGGCAGGGCCGGTTGCTCAAGAGACCTGGGGACTGTGGCTCATCTCACCAGCATCCCGTTTGCCCATTAATCCAAAGAACTGCTGAGGCTTGGGTCTCCGGGCGATTCTCTGCAGAAGATGCTCGAAGGGCTCCGGCAGCTCCTCCTAGGGGACAAACAGAGTGAGGGGCCCAGTGTTCCCAGCCATTCTCACGTGCGCTCCAGCCGCCAGCGAGCCGTGGGTGCCCCGGGTGCTCTCGGTGGGGAAGCCTGCTTTGCCCCAGGCGACAAGCTCGCGGGTTTCTTAACGCCAAGGCTATTGGGGTCTGTGGGGAGTTCTCTCTCCGCTGGTGCCGGCCAGGAGCTGCCTCTTCCCCGAAGCCAGCCCCGCCTAATTGGCGGCAGCGCGGCATTTTCCGGCCCTGAGCGCTTTCTGCTCACTCCACTACCGCGCCGCCACCAGGCTTTGTCTTGTCCCTGGTGCCGGCTTTGGGGACCCCTCACCGCCCTAAATGCAAACAGGTGTGTATGTGTGTGTGCATGGGGAGCGGAGTTGGGGTAGAGAAAATGAAAACACTTTGCAAGCCAGACCCGCACCGCACAACTTTCTCCACTGGCGCGCTCCCTGGCGCCAATAGCCTGGGAGCCATATAAAAGGGAACTTGCAGCTCCCTCTAAATAAACGTCAAATCGGGAAGTTAGCTTCCCACCCACCTCCACCTCTCTAATCCCCCCGCAGCTCGCCCTTGTCCCCTCTTCTGCCTGCAACAGACTCTCCCTCTACTGTCCCCGGCATTTTCGAAAGCTCGGGCAGTACAGCTTGACGGAAGCCCCCGAAATTCCCTGTACATGGGAATGAAACCTTGCGGGGTTTTCAGCCTCGCTAAGACCTTATGTCATTAAGGCAGGCCATAACAGCTTCAGGGAATTCCTGGACCCGACGGTGCAACCCCCAGGAGCGAACTTAGTTCATGGCGTAAAATCCCATGCAGGACCGGGAGGATGGCGCCCCTCTCCATCCCACTGCATCCCTTCATTGAGTCTGGACTGGTCGCGGTTCCCGCCAGTCTAGCTAGGGTGCTATCTCTAGGGAAGGTTTGGCAGCGTTTGGAGGGCAGTAAGAATGGCGCGGGCCATCTCAGGATGGGGTCTCACCTTGATCTGGTCACTGTCGGACCAGTCGGACCAATAATTTAGATCATCGTTCGCACCGATTTCCTCTGCAAACAGTTGAGTGGAGACAAGAAAGAAGACTGCCAAGGCCACGAGGATTTTCATGTTGGGTTTCTGGGAAGAGTGGGGGAGAAGACACCGAGGAGAGGGGACATTATATATACACGTAGGAGTGGCTATCCACGAGTTAGGGCAGCAGAATTTTCAGCCCAACAACGGACCCTAGGTCTGGTTGAACCAAAATAAAAAGCATAAAGGCTATAACATCTCCCGTTTACCATTTTAAGAAAGAGATTCACGTCCCAAAAGATTCTCAAATTCCCTTCTCCCTGAATCTCAACTGTCCAGATCCCCAATCCACAAGCCTGGAGAGGCTCTGCAGGTGTGAGACAAAAGAGGAGCGATGATATTTGAGAAACCAAGTCTCTCACAGTCTCTCGCTGTAGCCGCGCCACCTGGGCAGATGCGCTCCGGGTGGCGCGAGTACTTACTGCGGCCCCAGGCCCGCGGGATCCTCACTGAGTCTGAGCGCACGCTGCGCGCTCCGCACTCCGCACTCCGGGTGCAGCCGCGAAGGAGGAGGTCCGACCGCGCTCTTTCGCCTGCTTGGTGCTTCGCGGTATTTATCCCAGGCGTGACGAGCCTCGAGACCCACGTGACACTCTCCCCACGCGACTTTATGCTCAATATTTAATTAGCCGCCTCCTCTCCATTCGCTTGCGTGATTGAGAGTTTCCGAGACAGTAACCCGTCGGTGTTCATAACATCTGGAACCAATTGGGATTGAAGTGACGCAATTTTAAGAAAATCGAGGTCTCACCATCCAATCCAGATTGGTTTGTCTTTTTCCGTCTGCAAATGTGACGCCCCCTCCCCTCTCGTTCCTAACAGGGTTCCGTGACACCTGAGATTACTCATCAAAATTGAGCAAAGTGACTCATTCCTCGGACTTCTGCAACTTTTCCGTCTCTGAGATGTCAGGATAAGTTGCACTTTTGAGGAAGGACAAATAATATATCTTTCCAGGATAAGGCATTAAGACCTCATCCTGGAAATCATTCTAAGAAACCTGCACTTAGTGAGAGGGAGGGAGGGAACAATCTCTTTCTGCTCCCACCTTTAAGTGTTTCTGAGATAGAGGCTCTTCCTGTGAGTAAAGCGTCCTTCTCCTAAGATCAGCTAGAATACTGGTATTTATTTAACATTACAACAGGATTTTCAGTCTCAGTGTTTCAGAAGATGGAAGCAGATTTATTTTACATTTGGGAGAAAGGGGGAAATTAAATGTGGTGCTGTATGTAGCACTTATTCTTACATCAGTGCCATTCTAGGATATCCTTTGGTCTTAAAGGTTCTTTTCTTTTTTCATCCAGGAGCAGGGGTTGGAAGAGGATATTTTTGCTTCTTTCCTCTGCGTTCTTGCTGAAGACCACAAAACCAGCAAGAATATGCAAGATCCTTCTTACAGAAGGACTACAGAGCAGTCATAGATTTCTTCTGCATGTGAAAGTAAGTGCAGGGAAGATGCTAACTGGGCAGTTGAACAAAATTATTAGACATACAACATCGGTCTATCTTTCATCTCTAAGTAAATTAAATGACATTGCATCTTGAGTGGAGTTGTTTGCTCTTCCTATTGTATTTTTCGATTCATTATATATAATTTTTAGTATAGTGTGTAAAGGAAACACATTTTTGCAACTCATTTAAACCAATAACTTTTCCCCTTTAATACTTGTTGTTCTTTCTTTAAAAACACTGTATTTTGAAATTCCCATGGGTCTCATTTGTTTAGATTTAACCTCAGAAGGTGAACATTTAATTTTATTTTCAAAACTTTTATAAGGGAAATTACAAAGATATTCCAAAGAACCATTCACTTGAAGTAATTTGCAAGTTTTATGTATAATCCTTCCAGTTTCCCCTCCACCCAGAATATTTTGAACCAACTTCCAGCCCTCTTATCATTGTAACTGTAAATATTTCAGCCCATCCATCCAAAAGATAAGAATTTTTAAATAAAAAATATAACCATGCCATCATTCCATTTAAAACATGAAATAATTATGCTACTAAATATCCACTCAATGTTCAACTGTTCTTTATTGTCTCATAAGTCTTGCCTATATCATACATTTTACTGGTTAAAATCAGAACTGAAATGAAATTAATACATACACTTTGTCTTAATCAGCCTGGGCAGTGATAACTAAATACTACAAACTGAGTGATTTATAAATAGACTTTTTTTTTTTTCCCTCATCATTCCAAAGGCTGGCAGTAAGTGGTCAGGGAATGAGCATGGCTTGGTTCTGGCCAGGGATCTCCTGGTTTCAGACGGCCCTCTTACCTCCTTGTTGTATCTTCTTCACATGGCAGAAAGAGGCAAAAAGAATTCTCTGGGATCCCTTATGAAAGGGCACTAATCCTCTTATGAGGGTTCCACCCTCACAACCTAATTATTTATTTCTTAATCAGCATGGAAATTAGAATTTCAACATAGGAAGTTTTGGGGGAACATGACCATTCAATTCATTGCAGATATCTTAAATCTCTCCAAATGAATCGTTATCTCTTCTCCTCCTCCCTCCCCTACTATTATAGTTCAAGGATAAAATAGGTCAGCAGTGTGTATTACATTCTGGAATTTGCTGATTGTCTTTTTACTTGTTCCTCAGTTCTATTTTCTGTTAATTGGTAGTTGTGGTATCTAGAAGCAGTTCCTACGTAAGTTCCATTTTGGGTAGGGGAACAGGGCTACTTCTCAGGTATTTTGTAGTTCTGTTAGGAAATACCTGATAACTGTTTACTTCTCCTTCTGAGTCACCAGCAGCTTTTGATAATCAGCTCCTGAATCCTTAATTCAATAGTAGTTTCAAAATGATGCCCTTTTTATTTTTTTCATTCACTATTTATTAGCTGCCCTATTTCATTTATATAAAAAACTTTTTCTCAATAAATAGTTATTCTAAGATATAATTAATGTAGGAGACATGGGATAAATGCTGATCACTTCCCTCTACCAATTTAAAAAATAAGTTGTTAAATTACCATCTTTCAAGTATGACTTAAAAAATTTAGGACTATTATGACCCCATAGATTAAAATATATTTGAAATATTTTAGTATATGGCAGATACTCTTCTAATTGATGCTCAAATCATGCTATCTTTGACTAGCAGGTGCCTCTTCAAATTGGCTTCTGAGATCTTTGATATGTCTTTAATGCGATTTGATATTTTTCTTATGGCAAAATATTTCAGGTTTAAGTTGTGTATTTTCCTGCCTCAGACTTGGAGTCTCCCCCTAAGGAGTCCTCATTTCCTTTGAATTAGAAATGGTAATTAGACATCATAATCCCGGCATTGTTATCATGCTCTTCATTGCTTCAAGACCTGTCCAGAGGAGAGAGCTAAGGGGGCATGTGTAGAAAATCATGACTGTACACTGATACCTTTTAAAATTAGGATATGTTCATTGTACAAGGGGTGATTCATTGTTACAATTCCAAGTAGGTTTATACTGTACCTTGGTTAGATCACTCCCATTGTCTCTCCCCCTTGACCCCCTCACTCCCCACTCAAAGCAATTGCAAGAGGTTTCTTCATGTAAGTATAAGAAGTCCATCAATCTACACCCTCACCTTAATCTCCTTCCTTCACCCTCCCCCTTTCACTCACCACCCCCCGCCCATTGTACCTATTTTACAGTCCTGTCTTTCATTATTAATATTTAAGTTGATGTTCCAAGGGGTTCCTCAGTGTATCCCTGCTGTGAGTCTGCTTTACTTTGGTCTGTTCAACCCCTTCCATTGCTCTCCCTTACCATTTTTCCTCCCACCCCACATTGTTCAACAGCTTTCAATACACTTTCTTTTCAAATCGGGATATCATGAAGTCTTTATTTAACCTTTACTTTACTTCTGTTTTTTAACACAAAAGTCCCTCTTCCCACTGACATCAGCACAATCATTTACTTGCTGTGTTTTAATTCACAATGTCGACATGATCAACAGCAGCTCCTGGGAACAGATAGAGTTTTTGTTTGCTTCTTTAATTGAATTTTAGAATTGTGTAAAATATGTGACTCTAAAACGTGATTTTTCATATTCAAATACTAAAAACAACACATTACAAGAAGTATAGCTCCAGTCTTTGTCCCTTTATAGCTTTTTGGTTTATCCTTTGCCATGGTTTGAATGTGGTTGTCTTCCAAGGATGTTGGTCCTCAGTGTGGCAGTGTTGAGGTGCTGAGACTTCACGGGAGGTCATTAGGTCACTGAAGAGATTATCATTGTTTTTGTGGGACCCCTTGTTAGTTCTTAGGAAATGGTCGCTATACACAAACATGTCTGTGCCCACTCACATCTCTTTCTCTTTCTGTTCCTTGATATGATGTCTTCCTCTCACATGTATCTCCATTGTTTGTGATGCTATTCACTTTGAAGTCCCTCTAGAACCCAGTCCATGCCACCACCATAAGCTTGAACCTACAAAACAATGAGTGAAACAAACCTCTTTTCTTTGTAAAGTCACTAACCTTGGTTATTTTGTTACAATAGTGAAAACCAGATTAATAGTCCTTCTATTCTTGTAACTTATTTTAGTATATTAAAATATGTATTCATATCCCTTTCCAACTTTTAAGATAACTTACTGAAAGTATGACATTTTAGGTGAATCTTTCTTTGATTCTTAGTCACTGATGTGATTTATGAGGTAATAAAGACAGCCATTGCCTAATTTCTTCCCTGTTAGCTCAATATAACCAGTTGTAAACTTTGTTCAGATATCATGTGTTGTAAATGTTCCAGAGTACATAAATAAAAGTATACTGCATAGAATTGAGAAGTAAACCATAAGATAAAAATTGTAATACATTTCCCACTTTTTCTGTGCCATTCATTAATTGCTACCTTAATTTTCTTAGTCAGAGACTTTCTGGCACACTTTCTTCTTGAACATAGCAGGGTCTGAGATATTTGTATTTTTTACTACTCATATATTTCTTAGAATTTATCAAATTTGTGAAAATATGCACATTAATAAAATACATATATTCTAGTACTCACATTCATGAGAAGTAGAAAGGGAGAATTATTTTTATGTTTGCAAATTAAAAACTTACAGAAAATTATGAAGAAAAAAATGGCCTGTCCATTTTTTATAAGCAAAAATGAGTGACTGTTAACATCTTTTTATATGGCTTACATATTGAAAGGGAAAATGTCCTTTGAGTATTTTTGTAAAATAAGACATACTCCATAAACAATCAATGCAGAAAAGTACAATAACTTATTTTTAAAATAGTAATCTCAAATTCAGAAATGGTGACCATTAAAGTAGTGGCCATTGTGACTATCTTTCTGTACATATGATAGGATTAGAAGGATGGAGCCATAGCAGATAAACAAACATGATGAATACAGAATGAGATCCTAGGAAGAACTTTTAATGAAAAGTAGCTATCTGTATTTTTTGACTATAGTAGAAGAAAGACAAAAGCAAAATGAAAAATGTTTCTTCACTATGGATATTTTTTCATAAAAGAAGAGCCAACTAATTTTAGAAAGCAAGATGTAGGGATAAATATTTAGAAGCTAGTAAGTAATATTTAGAACAATAGAATCTATCAATTCCCTGTTTTGAAAGATAAGGATATGAGCTCTCTTAAATATCCTCCCATCTCCCCTTCCCTTTGCCTCTGAATTTTTGTGGTTATGCAATTATTTTTACATTATTTGGGATTAGAGAATCCACACTCAGTTTTGCTACCTTACTTATAAGTTGTCTACTATGCATTCTTTGCTTAAATAGTCACTGTTCACTGCCAGTCCTCTTCATCTAGCTTTGCCATTCTTGAGTCGACTTTTAATCATTTCTTATTTGGTTGGATGTTATTTGTCAAGTAAATTTTTCTTCTCTAAGAAGTCATGCATATTGTATTCCTGAAACACTTTCATGCTAGTTAATAACTGTCAGTGGCTTCTATGTGCAAATGACATCTTGATTAGTTAAAATATTTTTAGATTAAATTTAATTTCCATAGTACTTTATGGTTATTTTTCCATTGTCTAATAGGGATGAGTGAGTGTTATGGGGAATTCTGTGATGTTACAGTATTTTTTTCCTTGGTTTCTATGTAGTTTACTTTTGTGGTTACATATCTGAGGAATTCTTTTTTATCTTTGACATTCAGTGGTTTATTTAGGATAAGTCTTGTTGACTGTACTGCATCCAATTTTCTTGGAGTATCAGAAGCTGTTTGTTTTGCTTCAGTATGGATTGGCTGTTTATTTATCAATTATTTTCCTACTTTATTTTAGAGAAATTTTATTATATTATGGCTTACAATATACCATAAAGAAGAATTTCTATTTTAAGAATATTGTGGCTTTTTATTGGATGATTATAAATAATAGTGCAATATATTATGTCCCAGGTATATAATATTCTTCCAAAGTACTTTCAAATGTTTGTCCTTTTCATTGGCATTCCTTTGATTTAGCTTTACTTTTTCCATTTTGTGTCATTAATTTACTTTTTTCTGTTCTGTACCTTGCTGTTTCTAATTTGCTTATTTGCACGATCATGTTGCATAGTCTCCAGTTCATTCTCGTGGACAGTAATTTATCTAAGGCTAAAATTTTTAATAATTTTATTATATTATTGGAATTTTTATTATTTTACTGTAATGCTTTTATTTTGTTGAATTCAGATTCTTTTTTCTTTTCTCCTTTTATTCTATCAGTTTTACATTTACTTACATGTGTATACATTGTTTGTGCCACCTCGACCTCCACCCCCACCCTCCGCTTCTTGAATCCAGATTCTTAAGATGGTCTTAATGTGAATTAATTGAGGAATTTCCTTCTGTTTCCTGACTTGTTTTCTTCTAGTTCAGGGTAAAATACATGAGTTTTGAGCAAATTCTACCAATTTTAATACTGTCTTAACCACTTGCTGGCATGTGGTCTTGATAAATTACTTAAGAATTCTCTGCCTGAAGCTTTTAGTATTTTTAATAGAAAAACAAATCATTTTTACCTAGAAAGATTTGTGGTGGGAATACAATGAGTAAACACAGGTATAAAGAATAGCGTTCAGCACATGCAATGAGTGAATGTATTGTTGTGAATATTATTTCATCTCTCTCTCTCTCTCCCTGTGTTTATGTTTGTGTGTAATGGTTATTTTTGTGTGCCAATTTGGCTAGGATGTGTTGCTCTTTTGTTTGGTCAAACACCAGTCTGTAAATTTCTATGAAGGTGTGTTTTGGATTTGATTAATATTTTAATGAGTAGACTTTAGGTAAAACCATTGCTCTCCATAATGGAGGTAGGCTTCACCAAATCAGTTGAAGGTATTAGCAGAAAAAGTCTGAGTTCCTCTGAGGAAGAAGGAATTCTATCTCCAGGTAGCCTTTGGACTCAAGACCCTTCAAAACATCAGATTCTTGCTGGAATTTTCAGCCTGCTACTCTGGCCTGCAGATTTTTGTGTTTGCCAGCCCACACAATTATGTGAGCCAATTTTCTTCCCTTTTTGTTTTTTTATACTTATTTAATTTTCAATTGACACAAGCAATTACACAAATATATGGGGTTATATTAGTACATTTTTGTCCTCACTATGACAAAATACCTGACAGAAACAATTTAAAGGATGAAGGTTTCAGAGGTTTCAGTCCATCATGGTGGGGAAGATGCGATTGGACATGGTGGCCGGAAGCAGAGCAAAAGAGGCATGTAGAAAGGGGAAAGTCATGCACACCCATGTGTATGCAATAGCCAAGCTTTGGAAACAGCCAAGATGCCCCACTACCAAAAAAAAAGATTAAGAAAATGTGGTGTTTATGCACACTGGAATTTTACTCAGCCACAAAAAAAGAATGAATTTTTGTCATTTACAAGTAAATGGGTGGAATTGGAGAACATCATCTTAAGCAAAATTAGCCAGGCTCAGAAGGTCAAAAATCTCATGTTCTCCCTCATATGCAAATTGGAGACCTAAAACAAATGCAGTAATATTATTGGACATGGGTCACACACTAAGGGGAGACCATGTACAGGAGGAATAGGGAAAGGGAAGGAAACCTAAAACTTAAATGTGGTTTCTGCCCACTGCAGGAGCAAGTAAAGTAATCTTAAACTGGCAGAGGTCACTATGGGAAGGGGACCGGGACGTAGTGAAGAGGTCTGGTAGAGATGAACCAATGCTGGTTTCCATACACATAGGCATGGTAATAACACTAGGAATCTCTCTGTATAGCTATCTTTATCTCAAACTAGCAAAAACACTTGTCTTTCTTATTATCTCGTATGTTTTCTCATCAACAAAGTTGGAGAGCAAGAGGGCAGAACAGCTTCTGCCCAGAAAGGGAGGGGGAGATGGGTGGCCCAAATAATGTATGTACATGTAAGTAAATGTAAAAATGATAAAATAAAATAAAAAAGAACTACATTTGAAAAAAAAAAGAAGGGGCAGGTCCAAAATATAGTTCCCAGTGATATACCACCAGTGACCTACTTCCTTCCATTAGGCCCAGCCTCTTACTTTTCATCATCTCTCAATAATGGCATCACATTACCAATCCATTAAGGAATCAGTCAATTGATTACGTCAAAGCTGTCAAGATCCAATCACGTCTCCAAAACCCATCAGTTGACAACCATACCCCAAATACATGAGCCTGTGGGGAACATTTCAAGTTAAAGCTAAAATGGGAAAAATGTGAAGTTTTTTGGTAATTCCAAAAAGGATAGTTAATATATACATTACCTCAAATATTAATAGTTTATTTGTGGTGAAAAAATTCAAAATCCTCTTTTCTGTTTTGAAATATACAATGCATTTTCATTGACTATAGTCACTGTACTATCACTTCTCCTTTCTAATTGTATCTTTATACTCACTGAGCAACCTCTCTCCTACCCCCAATCCTTCTCCAGCCTCTGATAACCATGTTCTATTTTCTACTTCTAAAAAGGTACAATTGTTTAAATTCCACATATAGTTGAAATCATATATATTTATCTTCCTGCACCGGGCTTATTTCACTAAACCATGACCCTTAGGTTCATCTATATTGTTGCAAATTGCAGAATTTCACCTCTTAATGGTGGAATAGTACTCCATTGTGGATCTACACATTTTCTTTATCCCTTCATCTGTTAGTGGATACTTATGTTGATTCTATATCTGATGTATTGTGAAAAGCTCTGCAATAAACATGAGAATGCAAATTCCCTTCAAACTCTTGATTCCATTTCCTTTGGATACATACTCAGTAGTGGGGTTGCTACTTCATATGGTAATTCTGCCTTAAATTTTTGAGGAAACTTCATACTGTTTTCCGTAATGGCTGTACTAAATTATATTCCCAGCATCAGTATGAGGAAATTCCCTTTTCTCTATGTCTTCATCACAATTTACTTTCTGTCATTATGATTTTGACAACTCTAGGTGTCTCATGTATGTGGACTCATACTGTTTTTGTGTTATTGTGACTGTTTTATTTCATTTAGCATAATTTGTTCAAGGCTCTCCCATGTAAGAATCTCCTACCTTTTTATACCATGTATTTACCACATTTTCCTGAAGCATTCATCTGTCAATGGACACCTGGGTTGCTTCCATATTTTAGCTATTGTAATTAATACTACAATGAACCTGGGTATATAAACATCTCTTCATGGCCCTGCTTTTGATTCTTTTGAGTATAAACCCAGAGGTAGAATTACTAGACCATATGTTTCCTCTATTTCAGAAGATCTGCTCTGTTTTCAACAGTGGTTGTATCATTTACATTCTCACCAACAACTTACCAGAATTCTCATACCCTTGTCAACACTAGTAATTTTCTGGTTTTTTTTTTTTAATGGTATCCATCTTAATGGGTGTTTTGATTTGTGTTTTCCTAATGACTAGACATATGGAGAATCTTTGAATGTACCACTTGGCCATTTTAAAAGTCATTTTTGGAGAAATAGCTATTCAAGACATTTTCCCATTTTCCAAATGGGGTGCTTGTTTTAGAAGTTGTCTTTATATTATCTAGATATGCATCCCTTATTAGATAAATAATTTGCCAACTATGACCATACCACCCTGAACATGTCTGATCTCTTCTGATCTCAGAAGCTAAGCAGAGTTGGGCCTGGTTAGTACTTGGATGGGAGACATGTAGTTTGCAAATGTTTTCTCCTGTTTTCTGGTTTTCCCTTTTACTTTGTTGACAGTGTCAAAAGACATTGCAAAATTTAAAATTTTTTCATTAAGTTTAGTTTGTCTATTTTTTCTTTTGATATCTGTACCTTTGGTGTTATATCCAAGAAATCACTGAAAAATCTAATGTCCTGAAGCTTATGTCACATGGTTTCTTCTAGGAGTTTTATAGTTTTAGGCCCTATTTTTGGGTCCTTAATCTAGTCTGAGTAAATAATTGTATATAGTTTTAGCTAAGGGCTCAACTTCATTCTTTCACATGTGAATATTCTGTTTTCCATGTGTCATTTGTTGAAAAGACTATCCTTACCCTATTTAATAATCTTGACATTCTTATTAAAAAAATCACCTGACTATATATACAATGGCCAAAGTGAATATTTCCCCCAAATTCATTTGTTGAAATCCTATTTCCTGGATGATGATATTAGGAGAGGAGGCATTTGAGAGGTGACTATGTCAAGAAAACAGAGCCTTGTGGATGACTGTATTTATCAAAGAAATCTCAGAGAGATCCCCTTGTCCTTTCTAATATGTGAGAGCATAATGAAAAGATCATCATCTATGAACTAGGAAGGGAAACTTTATCAGACACCAGATTTCCTGATTACTTGATCTTGAACGTCTCAGCTGACAGAACTGTAAGAAACAAATCTCTATTATTTATAAATACTTACTTGATCATACATGTGTTTTTTACAGTGGTGTGAATGGCTAAAACAGAGCATATGTGAAGATTTATTTTTGGACTGTTTTACTCCATTGGCATACATCTGTTGATAGCACCCTATTTTGACTCTGCTTCAATGAATGTCTCTCACTAATGAATTTGAACTCAAACTGTCTTCTTCCAGAGTACTATAGAGTTGATGTCATAAATGTGCTGAGTATTTGGAATCAAGAAGTGTGAGTCCCCCAACTTTGTGTTTCTTTTACTCTGTGTATTATACAATAGCAGTAGTGTCAGTTTTTGTATGTTGAACCATCCTTGCATTCTAGGAGCAAATCCCATTTGGTTGTGGTGAATAACCCTTGTAATAGGCTGCTGAATTCAGATTGCTAGCACTTTTTGAGGATTTTTACATTTATAAGGGATATTGCTTTGCAGTTTTCTGGTAGTGTCACTGTCAGGTTTTGATATCAGGGCAATGCTGGTGTCATAGAATGAATTAGGTTTTCAATTTTTTGGAAAACTTGGAGGAGTTGTGTCAGTTCTTTACTAATGCTTGGTAGAATTCACCAGTGAAACTGTCAGGTGCAGGACTTTTTCTTTTGTTGGGGGAAAGTTCTTATTACTGATTTACTCTCCTTGTCATTTATAGATTTATTCAAGTTTTCTATTTGTGATTCATCTTAGTAGGTGTGTGGTTTTTGTAGAATCTGTCTATTCCATCCATTGCTACCCATTTTTGTCCTGTAATTGTTCACAGTACTTTCTTGTAATCCATATAATTTAAAAATCAAATAAATTTAATCTTATAATTTTTATAGAATTGATGGGAATGGTTCATCCTTCTTTTCAGATTTTAGTAGTTTTAATCTTTCTCTTCTTATTATAGTTTTTTAGAGTGTTTAGCTAAAGGTTAGCCAAGTTTGCTGAACTTTTGGAGGAACCAACTTTCAGTTTCATTGATCTTACCAACTGTTTCCCTATGCTCCAATTTGTCTCTTCTCTCACGGACATTATTCTGTTCCTTCTGCTTTGTGTTTAGTTTGTTGCTTTGCTTTAGTTCCTCAAGTCAGTTGTATTACTGATTTGAGCTCTTTTGCATTTTTGATGTAAGTATTCACAGCCATAAATATTATTCTTAGCACTGCCTCTGCTGTCCCATAAGTTTTGGCATGCTGTTCATTCTTACCTAAGTGCTTTCTAATTTCCCTTGTGATTTTCTCATTAGCCCACTGATGGTTTCAGAGGGTGTAATTTTATTTGTGAATTTCTCAATTTTTCTTCTGTTATTGATTTCCAGCCTTATTCCCCTGTGTTTGATCTAAAGTGAATCTTGTAGCATGTGTCATACTGGATCCTATTTTAACCCATTCTTCCAGTCTTCATTTTTGATTAGAGTTCAGTCCATTTACACTTAAAGAATTACTGATAAGAGAATACTTACTTCTGTCATTCTGCTGCTTATTCTTATATGCCTTATAGTTCTCTCTCTCATTTCCTGAATTATTGTGTCATTTTGTGTTTAGTTGAATATTAATAGCAAAATGTTCTAATTCCTTTCTGACTTTTTTTGTTCATATTCTTTGTCACACACTGAGGTTCAAACTCGAGTCCTCACGCTTCCTAGGCAGGTACTCTACCACTTAAGCCACACCCTCAGCCCTTTTGATTTAGTTTATTTTTTAGGAAGAGCCTGTGCTTTTGTCTAGGAACAGCCTCGGACCCCAATCCTCCTACCTCCACTTCCCAAGTAGATGAGATTATAGAGATGTCCTACCATTCCTGACTTGCATTTTAAGATGGGATCTTAACATTTTTGCTGGGGATGGCTTCTAACCCATGATCCTCCTATCTGTATCTCCTGGGTAGCCAGAATTAAAGGCATGTACCACTACACCTAGTCATTCACTAATATATTTTTTTACCATATTGTGTCAATCATACTTTAAAATCCTTCCAGTCCATATTGTTACTAGTCTCTCTACTATTTGCCATGTTCCCTGTGGTATGGTAACCAACATTACTATAAAGGCAAAGGCAGAGTTACAAGGTTTTGCGTCACCTGGAGCAGGCTGTATTTAGCAAAAGTACTCAAAACCAGGCAATAAGGGCGTCACTTCATAAGGCAACACTTATCCCTGGTGTTACTAATCTAACAGTGTTTAATGCTGCTGCTTCAAACATCTACACTTGCTGCTGCTGTCTCGTTATCCAGAGAGCCACTTCCTGTGGGAAACTGTTTTTAGTTCCTGGTATAATTAAGTCAGAAATGTCCATGCTACTGGAAAAAGGAAGCAATATTCCAACCCTCTAGCCTTTTCCCTGTGCCGACAGAAAGATTTATTCAATAAACACTTATTTAATGTTTGTTACTTGACAAGCATATATGATGCTGGGAATACAGAGATAAATGAGTCATAATTGCTACCCCAGCAGGTTTCAAGAAACACAGAGTCAGGAAATGTAATAGAAGCTGTAACAGAACCCTGTGTTATGGCAACAGGAAGTAGAATTTCCCTTGTAGGGAAGGGGTGGGGTAGAAGTCATTCTATGGAGAAGGAACAGCTTAGGCAAAGGTAGAGAGGTAAAGATACGCATTGGATATCCACTAGAGAAGCTAGAACCAAGGTGGCAGGTGTTGAAGGGAAACAGAGATTGGCAGGGATAAAATATAATGATGTAATCAACTTCAGTCTTTTGTTTAGACTAAGCATTAGCAAATTCTACTATCAAGGAAAAATAACTTGCTCTGAAGGAAAAGCTAAACTCATGGATTTTTTTTTTTTAGCCTTATTACTGCCTGGTCACTAGTGATTATTGAATTTTATGATTAGGTGGTGAAGGTTTTCTGACCTATGTACATACACTCAGACAGCAGTCTTTAAAATTTTTCAACAAGCATGTTCTTCCCTTGCTTCTGGGTGCAATTAAGAAATATACACTGTATATACTTGCCAGGAGACTGAAGATAATCTCCTTATTCAACATGACTCTGCAAATTTAAAATAACAAGCCAGACTAACAAGTCTACTGAAAAATACTTCTAATCAGATATCAGTTTGGCTAAACTGGATCCTTAAAGGTCAAAAATTCAATTAAAATTAGATACAGATGACCCAATTGTCTTTGCAAAATGGCAAGTTTATCATGGGTCATAGAAATAGAAATTAAAATTTAGGAAATAAAACATTTTGAACTAGATTAATAATGGGAATAGTAACATTTGGAATCATCAGACACTGTAAAACAGCAAAGGATGTTTTTCAGAGCCAAACTGAAAAGCTCTATTGTGGATAATAAAATCTCTGAGCCATATCTTTCTGTAGGCATTAGTTTAAAGTTAATACAGCTGACAATTAATTTAACTTTTGTCAGTTGAAGTATATGGTACACTGCAAGCTTTCCTTACTGATTATCCCAGTCACTGTGTAACTCCTTGCCAGTGAGGGTCTACAATTACTCTGCTGACTCTGCTTTCATTAATATCTACAGCAAATGCATTTTGCACCCCAACTATCTGGTTTTGGAATCCCTGACACTAGCTTTTACTGTTATGTTGTAGAGTTCATGTTACCAATGTGGTGGGTATTTGGGATGGGAGGATATCTAAGGGAACCTCTAGCTGTTTTTATTTTCTAGGTTTTATTTCTGAATTATCAAGTTGTAAAACTCATTATCTGAACTTCATTGCTGTTACTTTCTGTAAAAATATGATCAGAAATCTATGTAAAAGAAATTGTCTCTAAACTGAAGAGACCATCCACAGAGTGAGAGAAAATATTTGCTGGCTATACATCAGAGAAAGGACTGATAACCAGAATACACAGGGAACTCAAAAAACTGAACTCCCCGAAAATCAATGAACCAATAAAGAAGAGGGCAAATGAACTAAACAGAACTTTTTGAAAGTAAGAAATCCAAATGGCCAAAAAACACATGAAAAAATGGTCACTATCCCTGGCCATAAAGGATAGTACAGTAACAATCTTTTAAAAACAATAAGACATACAAATGAAAACAAATGCTCTAATTTAGTATGTCTTTAGTAATGAAATTCGTCATCAATACTCTGGAGCATCTACCCTGATTAATAAAATTGAGGGAACATAAACTTTACAGTAGTAACTGTAACAATTTCACAGATAGAATTCAAAGATATTTAATTGCTTTGCACATATATATTCTTACATACAAAACTGATAGCTTTGATGTGTTAAGAGTCATGGATAATGCTAATTAATAAATTGTAAAATCTTATTTAGAGAGTCACATCCATAACACTTTGAGTAGATTTGTCTGAAAGGAATGATGGGCAAGGAATAAAGAGAGCACATATTCCAGGATTCTGTGCTAAAGTAAATGGTGAAAACATTAGCAAAAAGGAAATCAAGAAACCTGGGGAGACCTGGTTCAAGTTATTAGTGGAACAGAGTTTTACTCAAGACCTTAAACATGAGGGGATCTAGTTTATAGGTAGAGAGAGGAAGAGACCACTAAGTATTGATAATGAAAAATGATAATCTTATAACACAGAATTTAAAAGAAGTCATATGTTATTGTTTTAGAAAATACCCAGCACTATATGATTGTAGTAACCATCAAAGTTTAAGGAAAACTTGAAACCACTACTGCACAAACCGTAGAGAAATCTGATGCTTTGGGCTGGGTGGTTATTCTATAAACAGAAAGTAAAAAGGCCCTCAGCCTTCCACTCTGCCTGTCTTATGTAGTCCATGAATCATTGTTAGTGACCTATAAAAATCAGTCATAAAGCTCTCCCAGTAATAGAGTTATCCTGGAGGCAATTACCTGGATTAACAATTTTATATAAAATCATAATTTATTGTTCTACATTTATGTTATTCGCAAGAAGAATCAATAGCATTGTGGGTAAATGGGTAAATGGATTTTTAATTATAAGGTCAAATGACTTCCTCTCTTCTAGCTAACTGGAATACAAGAGATTTGGGATTGATTCTTCCAACATTACGAAGTAAGATTATTACCAATCTTTTTCTTGTTGACTTCAGTTTGGATTCTCATATCATCTTTCTAGAATAAGTTATCAGTTAGAACTTAATAGAAAAAAGAAAAGTTTAGTCATGTCTGATTTGTAAAATTTATTCCAGTGGCAGATTAATTTAGACTTTGTTCTACCAACATTTCCTAAGTACGTACTAGACAAATAAAAGAAAAAATCGTTTCAGTTACTAACTCAATTCCTTTCAGTTGAATAGGATTTTGACACTTTTAGCCAAGCAATGTATATGTTTTAAAACTTTGAGTTCAATAGTTGATAAATACGCACACTTAAAACCAGTTATCCATAGATAATGCAATGAAAACAGATGTTGCAGGAAAATGAACTTGGCTAATAATTTGGTTTTATCATTTATTATCTGCTTGTCCCTGGGCATATAACTAAAATCTGATTCTCAGTGTGTGCACGTATGTGTTGTAATGTGCCTAATTGTAGAGTTGTTGTGATAGTAATGTGAAATCACATTGCAAAACACATAGTTCAATGCCTGGGAAGCAATAGACATTTATTAAATTGCCATCATAATTATATAAGTATTATTCATTTTAATAGAAACCTCAACATTTCACTGAGATGCATGTTGTGGTGCGGAGAATATTTCTAGAGAGGAGTTAGTTTTGTAAATTTAAATGAGATTAGCTTACTTGACACTCAATTTCTGTAAATGAAACCATACCAAATGTATCTTTACTTTTCTTTATTGCATATTTAAGCCTGTAACACTGGCCTGTGTTTTGTGAATATGAGCTTCTTGAGTTTAGATAGCATAATTAAGGCAGAGCTTAGTTTAAACAAATGGATTTGAAAGATACCTTTAAAATGAAAAAAATTTGCTTTTCTATTAATTTCTTGTATTTGCAGAAAGATCCATGATGGAATTTTAGAATTAGAAGGTATCTTAGGAATAATTTTGCCAATGTTTTTCCAGATGATAAAAGTGATGACCAAAAAGATATTTACTTCTAGGGTCATACAGCCAGTTATCGGCAGAACCTGGTATCCTGACTGCTAACTATCTCTTCCTCTTGTGCCTGGCTTCCCTTAGTTCAGGTCAATTTTATAGGAAAAACATTTGAATTGGATTTCAAGTTTTTTCCAAATGTTTAGAATATCATTCAATTTATAAAGTGATTCTTTTTACTGATATTCTTGGGGTACATTGACATTGGTGGTGAGGAAATATGGTTAAGCCAGAAGCAGGATGAACCTGCTCCCTTACTCCCAGACATATTGATGACTAATACTGAGCTGAGTTCAGGTAATCGCTGGGCTATTGGGCTGCCACAGGGGATCAGGGATAAGTTGTATCAGCTGTAAGCAAGAGATGCATTTCTTGGGAAAACAGATAAGTTTTTTTTGGCATACAGTGTGAGAGAGGAACTCTTTTCCCTGAGACAACACGCAATCTTTACTAAAATACTGACTTCTCATTATTGCAGTGGTAGGTTGTGATGGGTTAGTGGATTGCTACATATTGAAGTATTTTTTAATCTTTCCAGAGCACCTTGCAACAGTCGCAATTGCCCAAATAGGCTGGGACTGTAAGAATATTAAGAGCAGTGTGAATAGTGAATAATGAATAGTGAATAGTCAGTTTTGTCTGCTTACCAAGTGCCAGGTTGGTGTTATGTGATGTTGTTTAGTCATTATGGTGGTCCTATAATAAGAATATGATTATTATGCATGATTTATTGATAAGACAGCCAAGGGTTTGAGAGATCAATTTAACGAAAGCTCACAAAGATATTAGGTAGGGATTTCATTCATCTAAGACCAATTTGTGCTTTATAATGTACCGTCTTCCCAGACTCTGGAACTATAGCAAAGGCTATTACAATAATAATGATGTTTATTTGCATCAATGCTAATTCTTGACTCTGAGGAGTGCTGAGGCATGAAATTAATTCATGTATGTAAGACCAGGTCATTTGACTTTTTTTTTTACAGGTTTAAAAATTTTATTTAGGTATTTAAGAATTGTGTATTCTAATAATTAAATTTGAACAACAAAAATGGCACTCTTATTAAACTGCATTTTACAGTTTTAGAGCAGATTAGTTTTTTATTCTGGTTCACTGATGTGCCACACAGCTTCTTCCTTCACTAACATGTGAATATTTTTTCTCTTCTGCCAACCAGGTAGGCAGATGGGAGGGACAGACACATGAAGTCTGAGGTCTGCATTGTCAGTAGTTCTCAGTTCTTTCACACTTGAAACGGGGCAACATAGTCATTTAAACCCAATCCAATCTTTTTGCATCTTACATCATTAAACAGCCAAAAAAAGTAAAATAAGAAGGCAATGCTGGTGGAATGAACAGCACATTTTGGATGCATGCCTCATGTGACTCACTTGTTTCCCAAGTTCCAGTGTGTCTTTTGAAGGGAGTGGATTCTTCTTTTGTGTTTCTGCCTTCTTTAACTTCTGCTTCTTGACTTTCTCAATCTCAGCTACATCGTTTATCAGACATGGTTGCCGAGAAAGTGCAAAGAGGTTTGCAAGCCTGTGGGGCTGGGTCGCAATCAGGGAGTACTGCTGAGTCTCTTGACTTTTAAGTATTTGCTACTCTGCTGAAAAACTGGAAATAATAGATATAAGTAATCTTAGGAGGTTTAAGAAAATGAACTGTGTTTATTATCCTTCTCATTATGATTCTGTGCATGGTAATGACTGAATGACTACTTGTAAATGGCTTCAATTCTTTTTTGTTCATTTTTATATTCCTTCACCTTCAATTTCACACTTGTGGTTTTGACCCAATTTTCACTTCTTATCCACAAAGTCAAGGGCATTGGCTCTTGTTCTCATCATGGAACATGACAAATGGAACTAAGCTAATGTCAGCAGTCTACTTGATTTGTTCCTGGGTAGATAGGCAGAAGAAATAAAGGTTACAATGATAGTATTAAATCCTAACATTCAAGGAATTGATGATTATGTAAAAGCCATGAACTTTTCCAAAGCTTTGTAAGGGCTTATAACTATATTTAAGGAGAAGAACTGTATAGATGGAAGACCAATGTCTACTGAGGAAAATCTTCCTCAGTAGGAAGGAGTTCTTAGGGAGTTGAACAAAATTTCCTCAAACCTTCATGAATGGTAGTATTGCTATCAGCACTACCAAGCTGGGGGGCTTCATATTTTCCTTGTTATATTTTAGTCCTTGCTTCAAATTCTTTGTTCTCTGCCAGGTGCCAATGCAAATGAATATTCATTCAGGTTCTATTTCTGCTTCTTTGATTTCCATGAAAAGAAAAAAAAAAAACCTCCACAGTTTCAAAGGCACTTTATAAAGAGGCAAGAGTGTTTACATCTCAGCAATAATACTGAATATTTGATATACGTGTCTTTGAAAGATCTCTGGCTTCCCTCCTAAATTATTTGACCTTCCTATCTAATTCTTTGAGATTTTCCTCCCCGTTGCTTAGGATTGGATGCCATTCCACTCCATTCTCTCCCTTCACCATGTAATATAAGTTACTTTTTAACTATTACTGGCCTTGACTTTCCTTTGGTTATCCTGAGTTTTCTTAATATGTTCTTTAAAGCAATTGATGGATTCTAGTTTCTTCTGAAGAGCTAAAAGGACCTAGTAAAATGTTTTATATGTTAATTTTCCCTTCTTCCAACATTAGTTCACCCATATGAATGATGAAGACAGTTATGAAGGATGACTGAACAAGCCACAAGCTAGAATAGGTTGAGGATGGCCTTAGTTGAGAAGCAAGTGGTTGGCTGCATAATCACAGAGAGATTGGGAACTTGGAAAACTCAGGTATGATCAAAATTAGGCATGAAGTATAGGCTAAATATAGAAGGCTAATTGAAAGTCTGTATGTAATTTAATCAACTCCCCCATTCTTCCCTGCCAGACATTCAACATCTGAGTGTCTAAACATCAAAAGAGTCTTTAGGAAATTAAAAGCCCCCCAACCCCACATACTTCCACATTCTGGCATTTACGGATCTCCCTGAGTTTAATCCATGATCTTATAAAGGCTATAAAACCCTCCAAGGACTAGCAATTTTTAGGTAATTTAAAGAAAACTGATGCTTAGCCCTCCCTGCCTCAGACCAATTAAACCAAACTCTTTTGGAGTGGAACCAGCACTCCATACCTTGCAAAATCCTCCAGTTCATTCTAAATTGCAGGTGCAGTCCATGAACCACTACCCCAAAAAGTTCACCATGTGACAAAGTCCACCTATTTTGCAGAGTTGGAAATGAGCTTTTAGAAGCTGACATTCAACTATAAATAGACAACTAAGAACCATCAGTGACTTGAGAAAAGTTTTCAACATGAAAGAGAGAAAATGAGACATACAAACACAATCCAAATAACAAAGTGGAAGTTGATAGCATTCATAGAAATTCAAGAAGTAACTGCATTGAAGCAAAAGAACATCATGCAAGAAAAAGGTACAATATGTCAGAAAGTAGCTATTAAAATAATTTAAAAAGATTCATTACTGAAAAAGGCTCAATAATGAAAAAGTTCAAAATAAAAAGGATAATGTGGAAAATATCTTCTAAAAGAAAATGTAGGTAGAAAAATGAGCCAATAACAATATTCTAGCATGTGACTAAGAAAACTTTTAGGAAAAGAAAAAATAGAATGTAGAGAGGAGATGTTATTAAAATACACACACACACACACACACACACACACACACACACCCTTTAGCACTGAAAGGCACAAGCCTGCATACTGAAAGAGTTCCCAAGTCTTTAGACCAAGGGAATGAGAATACCTTAGCCATTTGTAATAGAAATGTCATAATCTTTAAGATTAAAGGAAGGTACTCAAGTTGTTCAGAAATAAAAAACAAGTGATCATGGAAAAAACTAGACACACAAAACCCCACAAATAACCTATAAAGAAGCAATAAGAAGAGAATTAGACTTTTCATAGAAGCACTGAATGGTAAAAGAACTATCAAAGTCCTGTTGAAAATGGTTTTCAACCCAGCCAAACTATCAATGAAGAATAAGTCCAGAATAAATAACACTTTGATTCATATGAGTAAAAAAGAAGTTATTTTCCATATATAATTTCTTAGTGAGCACTTTGAAGGTATACTTTAGCAAAATGAAATAAACCAATAGGGAAGATGTGAGATTCAAGAAAAAAAATGGATCAACAAAGAAAATTAGTGAAAGGAAATTCAACAGCATTAGTTTGAAGGACAAAAATCCAGCTGCTCCAGAGGCAGAGATTAAGAGGATTGTGGTTCAAGGCCAGTCTTGACAAAAAGTTAGGGAGCCTTCATTGCAACTAATAAACTGGGCATGGTGGCATGGGCCTGTCACCCCAACTAATAGGAGGAATGCGGTCCAGACTGGTCGCAAAAACATGAGATCCTATCTGAAAATGAACTAAAGCAAACAGAGCTGAAGGCATGACTGAAGTGGTAGAGCACCTGCCTAGCAAGCGTTAGGCCTTGAGTTCAAACTCTAGTACTGCCTAAAAAATGAAAAAATAGATAAAGAATAAAAATTTAGAAGAACAGAGGGATTCAAAGAGTATGTTTCTGAGGTTTAATATTTGATTGTATGGAGATACTGAAAAAATTAGAATGTCAGTAAAAAGACATGGAAGCGGTGACTGTCTAGTGATGCAAATAAATGAAATATACACACAGAATTCATGTGTATCTGTCTTTAAGAGTTGTTTAGTCCTATAAAAAGAATGTACATAAAAAGACTATAGACTTCCATTTAGTCTAGAAGTCTTTTCACCCAATAAGACATTTACATGTGCTTTACCAATAAAAGTGAAGCAATACCCAAACAAGTAACAAATTTGAGTGAGACTGTGGTTTGTTTGTATCAATTGAAGAATTAGAGTATGTATTTTAACTTGAATACAGAGATAATGATGGAACCAATATGGTTCTGTGCTTCATATCAGTATTTCTAACAGAATCATTGGCATCCCAGTCAAAATCTGATCATTTTTTATGAAGGCAATCATCAAAGTCCCTTGACATGATATAGTAGTTTTTTTTTAAAGGGGGTAGTAAGACGATTTACTGTAGGTGTTGGTGGCTCTGTATTTTGTGGATCAAGATAGCCTCAGTTAACTAATAAGTTTTTTCCTTAGATGGTGAGAGGGGAACACACACAAAAAGCAGTCTTACCTGAGAAAATGATTATTTTCTTTTGTGGGAAAACATCAGAAAAGAATCAAGACTCAGAGTACTTTTTTTATGTCAAGAAATTTATGGAAAATTAGAATTCTATCTGCTTGTTAGAGTGACTTGAAATAATTGAATAATTGAGTTAGACTGAGTTTTTTAAGATTAAATCTTACAAGTTAATATACAGTATTGGAATACTTAGGAAAACTCAAGTTGCACCACAGTTACAAGTTTATTAGCATTATAAAGATTGCTTGGTGGTTGAGATTTTGTTTTAGAGTAGATAACTGGTACTTAATATAAAATATATAAATGGAATTCAAATATTTAAATATTTAATTAACTAAATTTATAACTAGAACAAATATTATACAAGAGGGATGATAAAGTAATTGCTCAAATATGCTATGTTTGTAAACAAAATTTAAGATTTATATGATTAACTTCAAAGCTAAAGAAAGAACTAATTTTATGAATTTTAGTTTTACTTAGCCATTTTGTATCAACCATAGATGAACATTTGAAATCAAAATAAACCTGCTAGTCTTTTCTGTGAGGGGAAAAAATGCTTTTAAGGACATCAAAAATGTCACATTACAAGTGGAAATATTTTTCTTAAAAAGAAAGCAGGCAGTAAGGCAATTAAACTCTAAGATTAAACAAAACAAAAACAAGAAAATAAATGTTATCTTAATGGCTTTTCTGCATTGGAAAACGTGTATAGTAATAAAATGTAAACTTGTTTTGATTTTTAACTTGTAGAACAATTTATTGACAGATCACAGAGGACTTGTTTATGACTACAGAATAGAAAATACATGATTAATCTTGACATAGGGCATTAAGAATAAGGATAGCAGATAGGAGGTGAAGGTGAGGTAGAAGAGAGTCAAAGAGAACAGAAATGCCAGTAGCTTAATATTATAAAATAGCAAGTCAACATTGCTCTCTATAGTTGACACAGCAAGAATCAACTATACCTTCATGCAAAGGTAGCTATGAAGAAAAAAGGAACCCATGCAAGCTGGGAAGATGAGGGAAGAAGAGGTAAAGTGACATAAATCTTTATCAATCACACCACAAAGTTAATGGAAAATATCAAGAACTGTTTATTGATCAAAGAATTTGATGTTTTGAAGCTCATGAAAACATTGATTAATGTTTAATAAAATATACATATTAATAAATATTTTAAATGTATACAAGTACTTAAAACTATAAATAATACATACACTATGAATGATGCATATGGCATAAAGTGCTATCAATATATATTAATAAAATATGCATATTAATAAAATTTAATACATAGACATTGGTGAGTGTGCTATAAATAATGACAGCAATACTCGAACGAACCGCCAGGCACTGGGTCTTTTGAAAGAAAGGGATGGGCCTGGAGAATGTGGCTTATAACTAGCACATATATTATTATTTTGATTAAAAATTTTTAAATTTGTACTGAAGAAGAAATGTTGTGGAAAAATATATTCTAGTTATACCACTGTAAGGCCCCCTTGCACCTGTGCTTTAAATCTTTTTGTATAAAGGAGTATTGGATTTTTCAGCTATTTACATGTTTATATGATCTTAGAAAGATCATGGATGTCTAAGGCATAAGAAGAGTGAAGTTGTTGTTTTTTATTGTGATATAAAAATGACTAGGAAATGCCCCTCTGATCATAGTGTGGGGAACAGAGATGTCACAACCCTGAAGTCCACTAAACCTAGAGGTGCCTTGATGAATAGCAGCGGTTGAGGGTGGGGGTCAGACAACTCAGTGCAGCCCAGGTGAACTGGCAATCATCAGCAAGATGTGATGATGTGAGGTGTGCCTCAGACAACTCAGAGGGGCTGATGGCAACATGAGGGAGCCCTCCCCAACTTCTGTACCATAGACACAAAATCAGAAAGCAGCACTTTCCTCCCCTGATGGAAGAGAGAGAAATTGATTGAAAAAACCTGGCATCAATTAAATAAATTCTTCTGCTGTGAGGTGAAGAATTAGAATAGAGATTAAGTTGAGTTATAGGAAATTATGTTTTCTCTACTCCTGATGGTCGAGTCACATATATGATTATCAGTTAATTGGGGAGGCAGGAGTTAGGACCAGCACGGTGACTCCAGAAAATGGCCCATAACCACATACTACTGACCGGTAGGACCCAGAGTGCATTAGCTTGGAGGATCATTAACCTGGAGGAAAGAAAAGGCAAGTGCAGAAGGGAGGTATTTTGGGAATTTTAAGAAAGGTGCTAGGGATTACCTAGAACTGTGGGAATGGGGAAAAGATTTTCCCAGGGGATATCAGGTGAGCTTGGCCTTGAATTAGGATTTAAACTCATTTTAGATTTTATTATATTTGTGCAATGTAAAAGTGGAAGCCCAGTTGACATGTGCTTGTGTATCCCATGATTGGAATAAAAAGAGGAAAATTAGAATTTTAAGTACATATCTTATTTGATTTAAAAATTATTATTTTAATTAATAAATTGATGGGGTACTGTGTGATTATTCAATACATGGATACAGTGTGTGATGATCAAATCAGTGTAGTTAACACTTCCATCTCAAACATTTAGAACTTTGATTGGCATGTAATGATTTGTACATATTTATGGGGTTTGATATGATATTTCTATAAATGTATTTGGTATATACTGGTCAATCAGGATAATTAATGATTCCATCTCCTTATCATTACTTTGTGCATGGAGCCTTTGGGCTCCTCTCTTCTAGTTTTTCATAATATACATAATAGATTATTGTGAGCCTTAGTTACCCAGTTGTGCTGTGGAACACTAGAACTTACCACTTCTGTTTGACTGTGTTTGGGTGTCTGTTATGTAACCCTCTTCTCTCCCTCTTCCCAACCCTTCCCAGCCTCTAGTTATCACAATTGTACATTCTGATCAACAGAAAAATTAAAATTGAAATACAAGTAAAAATTCTTAGGTATGTTGCACTGGAGGTATGGCTAAAGCAGTAGAGTGCCTGCTTTGCAAGTGCTGAGACCCTGAGTTCAAACTCCAGTCCTACCAAAAAAAAGTACCACCATGAATTCTTAGGTTTGTTACTAAGTATAATACACACTTCTTCAGAAGAAATAACTAAGGCACATCTTACTTTTCTCAGTACTGGAATTTGAACTCAGGGCCTCATACTTGCTAGGCATTTTACTTTTCAACGACAAATATTTAGGACTGGGATCCTGGCTCAAGTGGTACAGCACCTCTCTGGCAAGTACAAGTCCCTGAATTAAAACTCTCAATGAGAGTACTTCAATGAGAGATAGAAATGGAGTTGAGAGAGAGAGAATATTTACAAGTGGAAAATGGGCAAGGTGTGTAAACTGCACATACTGAGAGCTTGTTCACTTGTGGCAAATCAGATACACATCAGTAAATCCTTTTAGTTTTGTGGTCTGAACAACATGTTAATTCTTTTTGACTTTAAAGAATTCTTTTTAAAAGAGTCATGTTGTATGTCTCTGTTACCCTCTATAAGAGAACTGTATTTGTCAAAACAGTCTATTTTTTAAAAAAAGAGAAAAATTGCTGCTTCTTTTTTATTTCTTTAAGAAAAGCTGCTTTTATTCTACTGCTAAAACAAGAGCCAAATGCTACTTCTACATCACCTCTGGCACTATCTTCCAATTTACAAAGGAGAGAAACTGGGATTTTAGTGGATGTTGGACAGTACAGTTTTTCTCTACTGCCTTTTGAGCTGGTTCTTTCATTTTGGGGAGTACTTTTCACTAATCTGGCAAAATTATATTGGCTTTTCTAATGTCAGCTATCAGTCTTAGCCTGTAGTCTCAATGTGTTTAAAGTGACGTCTCTTGTGAGGGTAAAGGAAGGCTGGATTCTTCTGTTACCAAAGCTACCAGGTAAAAAGTGGTCATTCTAAACAAACTTGTATGTTCTTTTACTTTTCTAGCTTCATTTGTTATTTGAGTAAATTTAATGTTTTGAAGGTCCCCTCACAGAGGTTTGGGTTAGTCAGTGGACCCTTGACTTTAAGGGCTGGTGATTTCTCTTCCAGTTTCTTTTCCCTCAAGAAATATTTTGAGCCCCTTTAGTGTGCTCTGTATTAGGGATATTGCCCATGAACAAGCATGGCCCTTACCTTAGTGGGCTTATATTTTATTGGGGAGAAAGAACACAAAGAAATAAACAAACAGATAAGCAATGATTGTAGACTGTGATTACTTTTTAGGAAATTTGTAATGTAGTTCTTCAGTGCTGAAGGAAGTTTTATTTGAGGATATTTTTGTTGGTGTATGAAAAATCAAAAGCAGACTAACATATAAAGTCAGATGAGAAGCGTTCTAGACACAGAAGGTAGCAGGAACAAAGGCCCAGAGTTAGTGAGCTAGGTTGTGAGCAGCATGCTTGTTGGTTTGGTAAGAGACATTGAATAAGCTTAGTACCAGATAGATTAGTGCCCTCTTCTCCCTTGCCCCGCACACCTTCCTGCCCTGTGATGTGCTTTCCCTTCTAACACCCAGCTTCTAACCCCTAACCTCTGTCAGCCTACAGGAGCAACTCTGTCCGTAAGCACAGAGATGGAAACCATCATCTGAGAATGAATGCCTAACTCATTCCCCAGCCCTTTACTGCCAAATGAGGGTCCATAAGAGCCAAGCAGCCTTGCTTTGGATCTGACTGGGAGTATTCCAAATTGAGATATAGCTTACACTCCAGAGATTCCACTGGGACCAGACAGCGGCCATGCTCTTCAAGCCGTCCCCTAGAGCTCCTCAATCTTGACCTCCTGCCCTCTGTGCTTCCTTTGCCTACTTTCTGGTAGGATTTTTCCAGAAAACATTTCCCTTACAAACCTCTTGTACCTGCATCCTGGCAGCAACATCTTTTACAGACCTCAGCCTGAGATAGTCACTCTGCTGCTACTTAAAGAAGAGTTGTGCAGAGATGGTTTAAATCTCATTTTGGCCTCTCACAGCTGTCTTTGGACACATTACCTATCCTCATTGTACCTCTGTGTCTTCCAGACAGCCATTCATTGTAATCAATTAAGGAATATTTGCAGAAGGTCTCAACTGTGTGTCAGGCACTGTTTTAACACTAGGAATTCAGTTGAATAAAAGCCTTTGGTACTTGTAGAGCTTGCATTCTACAGCAAGATAGATAATAAATAATATAGTGGGCAAGAATATGATGACTGTTAGGGGAATATAGAATAAAGGGACTAGAGAATATGGCAGGGGCAGGGATGAATGTTGAAATTTTCCTAAGGTGATCTCTTTGGCGATCACTGGAGCACATGAAACAGTTGGTGACAATGCACCTCTTGGGGCAAAAGGGTTGCTGTGCTAGAACAGCAAGGAAGCCTGGGGTTGTTGAGAAGGGGGGAAGGGAAATATAGTAGCAGGTGAGGTTTGAGAAGGAACAGAAAAATCAAACCAAGGAGCGTCTTGCAGGCTGTTGTAAAGACTGGCTTTTATTATCAGAGAGATTGGTGCCATTGAGGGCTTTTGAACAGAATAGTGACTTACTGTGATGTAAGGTTTTAAAACCTTACTCTGGCTGCTGTGGTGTGAATAGATTGGGGCCATGTAGGATAAGGGATATAGGAATTAAAAATCAGATGTGTGGCTGACAGTGGCTTAAGTTGTAGAGTGTCTACCTAGCAAGCATGAGGCCCTGAGTTCAAACCCCAGTACCACCAAAAGAATCAGATCACCATTAAAAGGTTATAAGAATAAAATGAGTTAACATAAGCAAGTATTCATGTAATGTTAGCTATTATTACTCTTTATTGCCATATTTAGTAAAAAAAAAAAAAAGGATTGATTTTATTGAAAAACCTTCTGCCTAGAGTTACTCTGATAGAGAGATGAACATTTATCTGCTTTTCCAGGAAAAGCTACTAATTAACTTTGGGCCCAACAAAGGCAAAAGAATCTTCTGAGACCCTTGAGTAGCATGAGCGGCACATACATGAGTAGTATGGGATAGTTTACTAGGTCTTAACAGCAGGCATTTGTTTATTCTACTTTGAGATCACTGGGGAGAAATAGTGAAGGGGAAATATTTTGGATGCACCTTGCTTATTTCATAATTTCCTAGAGCAGAAACAGTTCGAACGATCCAGTGGTTAAGTCTGATTATACTTGGAGCAAGAACAAATTACTTGGAAACAGAGAGAAGATTTAGTATTTCCTGTCGGGTTCTAAAAAGATAAAATTTTTTAGAGGTGGGAGAGTAGAGAAATCAGGCATGGATTGTTAATGTGAAAGTATCTTTATATTCCTTCTAAATTAAGTATAAGTTTTGGGTCAAGTGATTCTGTGCTCATTCATTGATTGAAAGAGTCCTTCCTCTTAAAGAACAGAAGTTGCTAATACTTGGCCAGGCATCAAAGTGTGAACCCAAGCATCAAAGAAGAGACAGAGAGACTGTAGTTGTGCACAGGTGATAGAGGGATCAAGGTTAACCTGATCAGGCTCTGACCTTGTGTCAAGGGACAGTACTACTTGAGTTAGACTATAAAGGAAGAATACATTGTAAAATTGGATGTGTGTAAGAACAGATAAAGCACATTGTTGTCTATGTAAAGTATGTTTGGTTAGGAACTGGAAGCCAACTAAAACTAGGAGTAGAGGTATTTATAGAGATACCACAGTTGTGCTGGGATTTCTGCACTTTAGATTTTATGCTTCATTTATTAGACACAGTCTAAGGGATAAATCCATTGAAATTTATGACAATAAACCTTCACTAATATTAAAAGGAGTGGAAGATGTTCAAAACCAGCCTAAGAGAAGTGTGACTGAAAGCTGTGCATGTAGAGTGTCATGTCAACCTGAATGTTTGCAAATATATTCTTGCTTCTGGTTATTTATGATTTTAAAAAGAGTTACTTGGGTTTCCATTTGTTCTGAAATTCAACATTTAAAATGTAAAATCCCTAGGATGGAGAACAAAGCTTAGTAACTCTTTGTCATCATTGGCATTCATGTGAATGGTCTACCTGAGACTGAAGAGGAAATGGACCCTTTTTATGCATCTTTCAGTTTAAGAAATATCATTTTCTGAAACTTCATTTCTTTTTTTCTTTTTGTTTTTTCAGCTAAAGAATGGTTTCTGAAATATTTATGAGGGAGGGAAGTTATGGTAAGTGGCAGTATACTTTGCTGCAACATCAATTTGTGACATTCCCAGTGATACCAAGTCACATTAGTATACCTGAGGGTTTCATTGAGTGTCTGCTACCCTCTGTAATCTAACTACAAGACTAAAATGTATGATTTATTGATACCCTTTCTTAGAACAAATGCAAAATCTTGCTATTTAATGAAAAATATATTCTCTGTAACCAAGTTTACATTGTTTAGAACTGTGTTTCCAAGACCTGGCATATAGAAGGTTTTCAACAAATATTTGTTGGAAGAGTGAGTAATTATGTACATGGATTAATGGATGGATCTATGAATGCATGGGTGAGTAAATTCCATACTGATTGGTTCTCCTCCTCTTCTATTTAGATAGAAGACTAGATAGATTATTTAAAACACCAAATTGTATTCATTGCCTTCCCAGCAAAGAGCTTTCTTGACATCTTTTCTTCATTTACTTATCTTATTTTCAAGTTTTCTGAAATCCTTGTCTTCTGTGAGCATAATGGTGGTTTTTTTTTTAAATCACTGTCTCTTTCACTTAATAGCCAAGTAGGAAAGCTAACCACCTTTCCAGAAATTTCAAAGCAGGAGATTTACCTTCACTTTTGTATATAAAAGTTTGTAGTGGGTAGGGGGGGGAGAGGGAGGGGGCGGGAGGAAGGGGGAAGAAATGACCCAAACATTGTATGCACATATGAATAAAAGGGAAAAACAAAAGAAAAAAATGTTTGTAGTTTGCTGAAAAATAGATAGAGCTGGAAGGATTGGAAGTGTGGCTCAGGCAGTAAGAGTGCCTGCTTTGTAAGCACAAAGCTCTGAGTTAAAAAGTTCAAACCCCAGTCCCCTTCTCCCAAAGTTTCCAAAACTGGATAGAACTGGAGATCAACATGTTAAATGAGCTAAGCCAGTCTCACAAAGACAAGTATTACATGTGTTCTGTCATTTGTGGAAGCTAGGGGAAAACAAAACAGCTAAGGTTATAAAAGTAACAGAGAGCCTATTAGGGAGGTGGGAGGGGAAGAGAAAAGGGGGACAGACAGAAGGCCTGAGAAAGAGTAATAGAAGGGTGAATATGATCAAAGTACACTATATGGTTGTATGGAAGTGTCATGATAAATTTTCTTATGTACAATTTAACATACACCAATTTAAAAAAGTTTTTAGTATTTGCTAGGAAGAATCAATTTAAAATAAATATTCATATGTCATATGTGTCTAAAAGAATTCCTGTTTTTAGAAATATTTTAAATGCTCCAGGATACTCTAGGATCTTTCTTTTCTCCTCTTCCTTTTCTCCTCTTCTTCCCACTCACAGTACCCCTTCTTTCTTATTCAATTCAATACCAGCACATAGGTTTCATCTTGTCATTATGTTGGATGGTTATAATTTTAGAATGTGCGTGTTCTTCTCTAAAAATACTGTGTAAATGGAAAGAAACCTTCTTAATAATGGAATTTTCTCAAATTTAATAATACCTACTATATTATTTCAGACTCCCTTCTGCATATTAATGTAATATGATATGTGTCATGCTGTTAGAGTTTTGTGAATTCTGTTTTCCTCAGTTAAGTGACTGACCAACTCTTTGGGAGCAATTTTTAATCAAATCATTTTCACACTCAGGGAAGCTGTGACTCAATAGCCTCTTGGACATGGTCTTGCCAAGCAACATAAGAGTGGTGAAGAATGATTTGGTAATTTTTGTAGCATTTGTTTTCCAACAGTATTTGATGTCATTTTCAATAGTTTCCTAGTGGTAGAAAAATTGTAGGACATATTCTGTCTTCACTCTCTTCTTTTATTTTCCCTGAAACCTTTTCTCATAGGACCTTTGAAGCGCTTGCATTTTTCCCCTACAAATCTTGTCTTCTTAATTGGCTTCCACTAAATCGCCCAACATTGACTATCATATCTGCTGGGTAGAGAACAAAAGCTTCTCATCTGTAGATGTCAACACAGTTTATGGATGAAATAAAGGGAAAAGGGAGTCCAACTACCAATCTAGACCATTGCCTAATTCTAGAGTGACTTTTATGCAAAGCTAGAATAAGTGGTATCTTTTGTAGTGTGGCTGGAATGCTTTCCCCAGACTTAGCTTCTTCCATCAGGTTTTATACATAGGTTTGACACAATTTAGTGGACTCACAGCTGGGTGTTCAGGGATTAAGATCAGTTGTAGCTGTCTTCTTATATTGTATAATCCAAGAGTGGAGAATGACATGCTCCTAAGTTTTATAACAAGAGATAGAAAGATGTTACATTTAAGTGCTATGTCAGAAATAATAAATGAAGAGAAATTCACTCAGGGAAGACTGAATGATCAAATAGATAATATTCTCCCTGATGTTAAAATGTAGGTTCAATAAAATTCAAATGGAGCTGGTAAATTGATCATGTCATGGAGAACTATTGTTCCCATGGAGACAAGCTGCCAAGTTGCTTGAACTTTGGTCTGATTGATATGACTGAGGAGTATTATGTATCTGGAAGCCTTACAATAAAGTGTGCATTTTTCCATTTTCATGTTTTTGGTCTCTTTCTTTGGTTAGTGCATATATAGTCAGACATAAACACACCTAGATATTTTAGTTTTCTGCTATTTCTGATGGGATATGATTTTTAAATTAGTATTCAAGTCACCAATTGAAAAAGATTAAAGACTTAGAATTATTTCTTCTGTCTAATTACTCATTTTGGGCCATTTTACATTAATATAGATTTGAGGAGAACATGAACATGTGATAATATCTTGGGATGTAATAAGTTATGCTCTGAGAAGCTATTTGAACCTATATTTAGACCAACATTTTGAAAAGTGTGGAGGAGAGGAAATCACCATGCGGAGGAGAGCAAACCATTTTTCTTTTTCAAAAGCATGTGGGTTGATGTATTTTTATCTTTTTTAAAAGTCTATGACCGTGTAGGCTTGGTGACTGCTAGTGAACACACATATTTCTATATGTTAGCAAAAATTATAGAGAGAAGATTTATTTTATGAAGTTAAGGATATAAATAAATATGGACCATGTGGACTCACTACAGTTAGCTCGAGAAATTATATAAGAACACAAATTCTTTGTATAATATAATGTTGCCAATAGTTGTTGTAGCTAGTATTTTATGTCTGTAATTACATATACATAGGACAGTGTCATATGTTAGAGAATGCATTTGCCATTCTTTCAGGACATTCAATATTTTGAGCATTCTTACATTTGATGAATTTTAGCATCAATGAGCCTCTACCTCCCATTACAGGCATATAAATCTTTCTTCAATCTTCCATTTCATTATGGTTCAAGAATTTGAACATTTGACTTAGGCTCTGCCAGTTGGGCCTTAGTGACAAAAGGAACATGTGCCACACAAAATTCATTCTGACTTGCATTACAGGAGCTATTGCTGCCTCTGCAATTTCTGGGGTAGTGGCAGCAAAAGTTTTATTGGTAATACACAGTGTCTAGTGTTCTGTCTCTGCTTGGTGAGAATGCAAGCGCTACCTTCCTGTAAGAGAAGTAGTATGGTATGGTAGTTAAAGTTGCTGGGTTTGAAGCCACAATTCTACCTGGGATTGAACCTCAGATTTTCCACTTACTAACTGTTGATCTTGGGTCAGTGACTTTTCCTCTCTGTGCCTCAGTTTCATTATCTGCAAATTAGTAATGATAATATTACTGACAACCTTAGGTCATGAAGATTTAATCAGTTAATACTTGTAGCATGCTTAGGACACTGAATCATAAAGTATGCTATGTTAATAGGAGAAAACTTCTCCAAGTATGTAACTTTCAAGAAGTAAGTGAGAAAGAATAAGATTTGAGTTTATACTCTGAGACTAGCCTGTTATATGTACTAATTATAGCCATAGTTCCTAAACTATGTGCCAAGATACCCTGAGCCACAGGGCCATTGAAGGACATTTTTTAAATTGGGTAGAGGGATACTTGACATCTATTAGATACCAAGAGAACAATTAGCTCAAAGCAGTTTAGGGCATGATTAGCTTGTGCTATGTTTTTGATAATTCTCTAGCTTTGCAAAAGTGGATTTTGGGCAGCTTGATCAAATGCAAGAACTCTATAAAAATAGTGTGGAATAGGAAGTAAGAGTAGCATATTCCAATCATATTACAAAGTGTGGGCAGTTGTGTAGTCCCTTGTAGATACACACATCCTATTTGCATATGGTTTTGTTTATTCAAGAACAAAATACAGAGATTATTTTCTTTCAACAAAATGTATTTTTCTTAACAGTTACTGACTTGTTAGGACATAAATACTGAAGTTGATTAATCAAAAGAACTAATTAATCAAAAGAACTGTTACATATTTGCTTTTGTGTAAAGGCACTGCATAAAAAGTCACTGTGACACGAAGGATATTGTACTTCAAGAGAATCTGGGAACTTCTGAATTACACATATTTTTGGTGACAAGCATAATCTTCAGACTGGCACACTGATCTACAAAGGAAGGAGGATAGTAGGAGCCAAGTGGAAATCATTAGAGTTCCCTTTTCTTACAAAAATAGATAATCAAAAGTAGTTTCATTTCTAGATGAACTGCTAAAGTTGTCTCTGCCATAAAGACTTTATCTTACTTGTTTGTCCAGTTTTGGAGGCAGTTGGGTCATGAAGAATGATGGCTTGAGTTCAGAGAGGATTTGAGTTCACTTCTGTGGATTTCTGTGAATATTCCCACTTCAGAACCACATTAAATCAAATGTTCAATGAGAAAATTTTTAGCCAACATGAGTAGTGTAAATTCAGAAATAGACCTGTGTGAATCTTGACTTGATGTTATACATTCTTTGTTTTCCCTCTTAGTGCTACCATTTAGGCAAGAGAGTTTCTGTGCTGTGCTGGGTTGTTGGTGTCATCTTGACATGACTGTCACCAATCTTTTCTAAATTTGAGCTTATCAATGAGAATAATTTTGAAAAGCTTTGTATGAGGAGATAAAGTGGAGGGTGTTATTATGAGAAGTTTGTGAGACGATGAACTGTTGCAGACACATCAATTTCATTGGCTTTCCCAGACATTGCAGATTCCAGAGTTCTGTATATGCCATGGCCATGGGGGAATGCCACAATCCTCTCTTTGAGTTCTAACATCCCAGTGGTTGTGAACCTCGCAGATCTCTCCACAATTCTTACTTTGAACTCGCTTTTTGAGTGGCTTGATACATGAAAATTTCTTACACTGCCCGTCTATCTCTGGCTTTTTCTCCATAGCCAGTGCTCTAGGCTGAAGTAGTTAGTAATGATATCTCTCATCTAAATTCTTCCTTCCAGGTACTCATCTTCCTAGCACCTACTGCATTACTTGTGAGACATAATTTCCTATTTAAAAATTGTTATTTTAGCAATACTAATACTGGCTCTACTTCACAGACAAACAGAATTTCATGGTAATCTGGAATTGAGTATCTGATCTGAATAGACATAAAAGCAATAATGACCCCATTGTTAGTGACAAATGGGGGTCTGGTAGTCCATGACATACAGTGGACAAATATATATATGTATATATATATATCAACATATGACCTGGAGTCATATATTGGTAGAAGACTAGTCTGGTGATTGTTGCAGTAAGAATTATAGTGGAGATAAAGATTGTAAGATTTCTGTGTGTGCTGGTTACTTCTAAGTATGCTAGAGAACTTAGACAAAGAAAATGGTGATATCAAGGCTTTATAATCACAGTTCAGGGCTTAAGTAAAGAACTAGAAAGCTTTAATCACTGCCTTGAAGGACATATTTATTTCATGTACCATAGGGTCTAGATTATGCAGATTTACTTTTGACAAAAATTGAATCCATAGTCTCAGAAAGTTTTAAAGTTGGTGCATTAATTTGGAAATAGTGACACACTGAAGAGTTGGATGGTGATATCTGGGAATATTTCAAGTTCCTCCAAACGTCCCTACTAGGGGAAACCTTCTTTGTCCCTTGTCTAAGAAAGTCAGCTTCCCCTTCCTTGAAGAATTTGTAATAAATTCTCTTGAGAGCTTATAGGGAAATGCTAAACCTTTTTCCCATGTTTGATACTTTCTAGACCTATAACAGGACTCAAATGCAAGCAAGATCCAAGGAGCCATGTTCAAAATATGATCTAAGAGAAGTACCATAAAGTACAAAATGTGCAAGGTTTTACAAATTTCTCTGAATATAAATTCATAGAAATGTGGGGAACAAGTATGGAGATGAATCTTGAATTAGACTAAGGTGGAAAGAATATTGTGTTGGGTCAGATTGAATTTATTGATGTGAATGTGCTAATCAGATATTTTGGTTTTGATATGTTAACTCAAGCAACCAGGAGTAGCTCTAACAATTTGCCAGACCAACATCTGGACATAACCATTTCGTACATTTAGTGAAGATGAGATGCTGGAACATTCTTGGTGTTTTATAGAGAAAGGTATGCAAAAGTTTAGGGAGCTGAGAGTCTGAAGTGAATTTATAATAGTATATAAACTGCTCAGGTACTTCTGTGTCTTCCAGGTAGGACTAGGATATATCCCCACCACAGTCTTGAAAAATACATCAATGTAGGTAAAATCAAGATCCTTGAAGGCACGGTGGTAATGGTATGTCCTTTGCCATTTTGTTTCATCACATGAAGTGGGTACGTATGGAAATCAAATGATTGATGGAGAATTGGCTTGGGTCCAACTCACAGTGGGCCCAGTAAGTCCATAAAACTATCTCTTGGCTATTTTCCCAGTTACAGGATGCAGAGTTGGGACAGACATACTCAATAATTAGCAGAATTCTGCTGTTGACACACTCTGAGGAGTGAGCACTTCCACTAAAGGAAAGACCAACTGGGAGAGCCTAGAATTGCCTCTCTATTCCATAATAGTTATACAAAACAATTTCACCTTTCTGGATGGATTACAGATATGAATGCTCTCACATCATCAACTTATAGCTATTAAAGCAGTTATTCTACCACATTCTTGTTCAGTTCATATATTTAGCCCACAAGGAGAAGATGGACTTAAAGAAAATGAGTAGATTATCATACACCTGATACATAATCATATGTATTTAGTCATATGATACAGAATCAGGTAATGACTTTTATTGCAGCTGTTGTGCCTCATGGGTTTCCTTTTTTTCTTTTTGTATTATAAAACTGTCTTTATTAGAACATGTTCATTACATAGGGGGATTAATAGTAACAATTCTGATTAGGCTTATATTGTATATCAGATAGATCACCCCTATCCCTTTTCCCCCTCAACTCCTTCTCTGCCCCACTTAAAGCAATTGCAAGAGGTTTCTTTGTCCTATTTCATATAAGTATATGAAGTCCATCTGCCATATACCCTCATTCTTAATCTCCTTCATTCCCCTCCCTTTTCAACCAGTTCCCCCCCACACACTGTATCTATTTTATAGTCCTGTCTTTCATTATTAATATTTAAATTGATTTCAAAGAGGTTTCTGTATACCCACTGTGAGTGCACTTTGTTTTTAATCTGTTTAACCCCTTCCATTACTCTCCTTTATCCCTTTACCCCTCACTCCCCTTTTTCAACAGATTTTAATACATCCTTTTATCCTCTACCTTTACAGATGTTGTGTTTTATGATATTACTGATGCTCTATCATTCTCTTTTCCTTTCCCTCTTTCCCTGAGTTCCATAGAATAGCTCTACTATTACTAATATATTCTACAAGTGAGTTTGCATATGATCATGCTTGTTTTGTGTACATATTTATCTTTTGGACCTATCTTCCATGTATGAGAGAAAACATGTTCTTTATCTTTCTGAGCCTGGCTTACTTCACTTAGCATGATGTACTCCAGTACATGTCATTATTCCTCATGACTAAGTAAAACTCAATTGTACGTGTGTGTATATATATATATATATATATATCACAATTTCTTGATCCATTTGTCAGTTGTAGAGCATCTGGGTTGTTTCTACAGCTTGGATATTGAGAATAGTGCTGTGATGAACATCAGTGTACAGGTATCTCTGTTGTATCCTGACTTACATTCTTTTGGGTAGATGTTGAGGAGTGGTATTACTGGATCATATGGAAGTTCTGTCTTTAGCTTTTTGAGGAATTGTCATACTGTTTTCCACAGTGGTTTACTATTTGCATTCCCACCAACATTGTATAAGTGTTCCTGTTTCACCGTATCTTCACCAGGATTTGTTGTTATTGCTCTTGAATATGGCTATTCTAACTGGGGTGAAATGAAATCTGAGTGTAGTTTTGATTTGCATCTTTTATAACCAGGGAAGCTGAGCACTTTTTCATATATTTACTGGTCATTTGTACCACTTCCTTTGAGAATTTCCTGTTTAATTCATGTGTCCATTTCTTCATTGGGATGTTGATTTTTTGGGGGTTGAGTTTTTTGAGTTCCCTATAGATTCTGGATATTAATCCAGATTAATAGCTGAATAGCTGTTAATGAGATGAATAGCTGGCAAAGATTTTCTCCTATTCTGTGGGTAGTCTCTTGAATCTGGTGACTGTTTCCTTTGCTATGCAGAAGCTCTTTAGCTTGAAGCCATCACATTTGTTCATTCTTTCTCTTAGATGCTGAGTCTTTTGAGTTCTACTTAGGAAGTCATTCCCCATTCCCTATATCTGTATGTTTCAGTGTATTTCCTACTACTTCCTGGAGTTGTTTCAAAGATTCAGGCTATATTAAGGTCTTTCATCCATTTTGAGTTGCTTTTGGTACAGGGTTAAAGACAGGAATCTAGTTTCAGTCTTCTTTATGTGGATAAAAACAAAAAGTTGTTTTCCCAGCAACTTTTGTTGAAGAGGGGCATCATCATGTGTTTTGGACTCCTTTGTTGAAGATCAGTTGGCTGTAGATGCATGGATTTATATCTGGCTCTTCTATTCTGATCTACTGGTCTTCCTGTCTGTTTTTGTGTCAATACCATTGCCATTTTTATTGTTATGGCTCTGTAGCATAGTTTGAAGTCAGATATTGTGATACCTTTAGCATTGGACTTTTTGCTCAGAATTGCTTTGGCTATTTGAGGTCTTTTGTGTTTCCATATATATATTAAGATTGATCTTTCTATTTCTGTGAAGAATGTCATTGGAATTTTGATTGGGATTGCATTGAACATGTATATTGCTTGTGTAGTATGGCCATTTTTGCAATGTTGTTTCTACCAATCCACAAGCATGGAAGGTCTTTCCATCTTCTGATGTCTTCTTTGATTTCTCTCTTCAGTGGTTTATAGTTTTCATTGAAAAGGTCTTTGGTTTCCTTCATTAAATTTATTCCAAGGTATTTTATTGTTTTTGAGGCTATTGTCAATAGGATAGTTTCCCTGAATTCTTTCTCAGTCTGTTCTTTGTTGGTATATAGGAAGGCTACAGATTTCTGTATGTTAATTTTGTATCCTGCTACTTTGCCAAAAGAGTTTATGATTTCTAATAGTTTTTTTTTGGTAGAGTTTTTAAGAGTCTTTTAGGTGTAGAATCATGTCATCTGTAAATAGGGATAGTTGGACTTCTTTCTCTACTTGAATCCCTTTTATTTCTTGCTTTTATCTTATTGCTCTGGCTAGGAATTCCAAAACTATATTGAATATAGGTTATGAATCCTATTGGAGCTGTTGTGCCTCATGTGTTTCTTTACATGGAGAAAAACAACACAGCTTTTAACTCTTCCTATTATTGAATTAACAGCAAACCACATATTGTATTTTAGTGGGGGCAACTGATTTTGTTACCTAAGAGAAACAGAGTTGCTGTTATTTGATGAAGACAGAGAGGAAAGGACAGAGTATGGATGTCTCCTGATGAATCCCTGGAGTACCTTACAGTACTCTAGGAGCATAGCAAATGTTAGTGAAAGACTGAAGCAGCTTTAACCAGGCAGGATGCCACACAATCAGATCCCTGAGAAATGAAGTTTGTGTTACTTTTATCAAGTGAAGACATCAGTCTATTGTGTTTCTGACCTGTGGATAAGCATAGGTCATAGGTTGCTGTGTAATGTGAATCACAAAAGAAAAATCCTAGATATAAACTATAGCTTTGTGACTTGAAGAAAAATAGACTTATGGGACAAATGTATGGTACACAAATATTTTGGATATTTTCCTTTTCTACCCCTTCCTTGTCCACCATAATTTTATATAGAATATGCTGATGGTCTCATTTAAAATCCATAGAACACATGTTATTCAAGATGAGATTATGAAGCAAAGGAGGTGTAAACATAGCCCCAAGCTTCTCATCTTGGAGTTTGACACAATAATCAATGTTGTTGCTTAAAAGTTTATATATGGGAGAAGAATATGTGAGGAGGTTGAGATGCCATAAGAGTGGACTATAATGGATATTTTCCATTATTTTTGGCTTGGAAGCTGGGAACTTAGTTCTATGGATTCATTGTAGCTAAGTACAAATTTGTGATCTAGCCTCTGCCAGTTAGTTATAAACCAGGCCAGTTGGTGAAGGTGACTCTATGTAAGAAACAAGTGCCATGTAACATAAAATTCATTCTGGCTGTATTGACAGAAGATTACCTAGTCTCCAGAGGTAGCTGTGGCAGAGGTTGTGACAGCAGCATTCTGTGCCCAGAGATATTGATGTTGTCAATCAAACTACAGTGTCCTGTCGTGTGGGAACAGCAATCCTGTCTCCAAAATTCTGGTTCCAATTGTTCTTCACTCTGATTTTGAACACCAGACTATGTAGCTTCTCAGTTTGTTGTTCTGGTCTTCCTGTAGCTCATGTATCTAGTTAAAAACATTTAATAAGTTATTTTTCTGCTTAAATGAGTTAATTTTTACAATTAAGAATCTTATGTTTTGGTGCTTTTCATGTATCACTTTAATTTTTCTAACTACTGCATAATGTAAACTTTATTATGCAGATTTCTGGGATTAAACAAAAACTAATTTATACCAAATCATGAGCCTGTTAATAAGACTAAAGATTTTGTGGGGGGCAGAGGACAGAGAGGAGAGGTGGCCCAAATAATGTATACACATATGAATAAATGTAAAAATAATAAAAAATAAGACTAAGGATTTGAACTCATGATGATAGCTGTTATTCACATTTATTATTTTTGACTTATAACTGGTTGTGGAAATATTACATAGATACATGCAGTTGTTCAATCATAAAAGGCAGTGAGAATGCCAATATCTTAATAAGCATTTATATAATAATTTTCTTACTCAAGTTCTATGTAGTTGAACATAAAAAATAATTATGTTGGTTCCATTTTATTTAATATATTTCATTATCTGGGGCTTGAAATGTACTCAGACTTCTCAACAGTATCCTCGTGCAAATGTTTAATTGAGCAGAATTTTTGTGCTCTTCATTTTTTTAAGCAAGGATTCCTTCTAAGTCTATATTTTATTTACCTCTGTTTTTCCTCAAATAGATTTTTTTAAGCAAACAGCTTAACTTTGAAAATGAACACATTTGAGAACACAGCTGCCTTTTATAGCAGGAGGCAATGAGGAAGTGTTAAAAGTATGCTAAAACCAAATGGAATGACAAAACAAACTCACAGATGTACTCATACTAAATCAGAAGCTGGTGACTACATTCACAGCCAGTTGGTTAGGATATAAACACATTTTCAAAATTTAAAATTCTATTTTGCAGTTTTCAGTAGTAATGGTAGCAATTTATATAGGCATAAAGTAATGAAAGTATTTGTGGAAGGGAAGATAACTTGTAATCAAAAAAATTGTTTCTATATTACTTCATTAATATTGATGTTTACATGCCCAATACTGTGATATTCCCAATGCATACATACATATTGTACACAGGGATACATTTGGGATAAGGGATTAAGGGAAATAGAGTATTATTTTTAAAGCCAAGCATAGCAGAACTATTATTACTCACCTTAATGACATTTCTTATGATTTTGCCAAGCTATCAAATATTCAAGTGGTAAGAAAAAAAAGACTATGGTATAAAAGTGCTCTCTCTAAGACATTTTGCTGTTGGTTGCTTTATCTTGGTTACAATTGCATTTGAGAAAAAATTATGATGATAACTAAAGCCACCATTTTATTCACCACTCAGATGCATCTAAAAATTTATTACATGACTGCAAAAACTAGTAATTCTTCAGATTCATCATTCATTTAGCACCTTGTGTATGCAAGATGTAGTGTCAATGACTCAAAGAAGCACTCATGGCAGGAATTTAGACCCAAGTTAGTGTTAGGCATGGGTAGGACTAACAACTGTTTACAAAATAAGCCAACAAGCCAAAAGGACCTAGAGACCATGGAAATGCTGCCTCTCAGCCAGAAGTCAGTGAAATATTCACTCAGGTTGGCTTTTGTTTCTGACACACATCTGGTTGAAGATGTATGTCAGCAATGTGTTATGATCCCTTCAAAGGCAAGGGCTAGATGGTCCTAGACCTGAGCTGTGAACCACCAACTGATTCACCTACAGACTTGTGAGCCAGGACAATTCCTGATATTCACCTTTTCCTGAAGCATGAGCAAATAGTCCTTCTCTTCTCCCAGAGTTTCAGTAGTCATCTTCATGTTGATGAAAACTAGATGTATATTTTTGTCATTGGTCTTTCACCTGAGCTTCTTACTCATACAGCCAACAAATATAGTAGAACTCTCTTGCACTGTGCTTTACCTTGTTCTGGAATGGCATAGTTGTGACCGAGGGAGTGCAGGTTCAAACCTAGGGATAGGGGCAGGTGGATAGCAACAAGAGGAAAGATTTATTCCTTGATGTTTCATAATGACAAATTTCATCTCTTTAACACTCAGGGAGTAGTTACATAGTAAAAGAGAATAAAACGCTTTTGTGACAAATATGAAGCAAAAGTATTCTCTAAGTAAAAGCAAACCTGTGAATTAGAGAGACTGCTACTGTGATTGTGATTTGAAGGGTTACAGTCTCCACCTTCCTGAGTATGTGAGAGAGGAGGAAGTTTCAAAAAGCTTTGATGGGCAGGGTGTTTCTCCATAAGCTACAAGATTCTAGTGGTCAGGTATGGCTGTGTAATTAACTGAATTTAGAAGGAGAGGTAGATTCAATGATACATTTGATTACTTTATAACTTCATCTAAATCATCACCTGCCATAAGGCACTTCTATAGATTGAAGTCGATTTGCTATGGTTTATAACAAAAGCTTGGGTGTGTGCCTTCCATACTTGACTACTGCCTTGTCCCTTCTCTTTTGCTACCATGCTTCTTCCACCATGTCACAGTTGCTTCTTCTCTTTTTCATCCTGTGATCTTTGTTCAAATAACAAATATTTATGAAGGTAAGCATTGTGGTAGGCACTATGGAAAAAGAAACTATAAAAAAGAGGTATAAGGCATGTAATTCTCCTTTAATTATATAACCTAAATTTCAGGTGCCTATTCATGTAGTCTTTCTTCTCCTTTCACTTGCCCAAGAAGCCTCTTGTATATAGTAGAGAAAAGCATCATAAAATTTGCAGAGATTTGATACAACACCTTCAAAGCAAAAACTTGGATCCACCTTTGTCATTTCTCTTCTTTAAAACTTTCTTTTTTAACATACTACTAATCACAGTATGGCAGTGGTGATAGAAATTTTCCTTTTTGTCTCTTGGGCATGAAGAATTTGTTCTGGGAAAAGCCAGAACTTTGGGAAGAGGATAGAGGTTATGTATGGAGTCTCCATTGAAGGAAAAGATATGGCAAGGTTAGAGGGCAATTATAGAAATGATGAAAATATTTAAAATCTACTATCAGCTGTAGAAACAACTGACAGTAGTTATTGTACAATTAGAACTTAAGGAAGGGAAACTGTTGAAGAAACAGTTGAGGAAACTGAGAGTGAGGCAAATTATCCAAGATCAACCACAGAGCTAGTGAGTGGTGATGGTGGGATTCAAGCCCTGGTAGTGCCTGCCCAACCTATGCATTATTGTTATTATTATTATTATTATTATTATTATTATTATACTGGGGGTATATTATGACATTCACAACAGTTCTTACGCTATATCATAGTTGAATTTACTCCCTCCACAACCCACACTGTTATCTATAGTTTCACAACTGTTTCACTTTGACCATATGGTACGTTGAGCAGGCAGTTGTAAATGGCTGTCAGCAACTGGAGGAAGTTGAGCATATCAGCAGTTTATGATTTCTCCTTTCACATTCTTGTCAGGTGCTTTGTAGTGATAATGTATATTTACACTGAGTTTAATAGAATGTTTAATGGAATTGGATGGGAGAACATGGTGGTCCTTATCATGGCAGTTTCCCTCTCATAGCAAAGCCCCAACTTGAGCATAATGGATAGGATCTTTCAGAGCAGAAGGGACTTGAACTTGCATAGGGAAGGGACAGGTCATCAAATATGCTCAAGATTTTCAGCCAGCATGACCAAGATGATGATAAATTATTCCCTCATTAAATAAGTCTGGCACTTTAAAAACATATATTAAATCATGACAATATTTTGTTATATGGCTCTGCTGTTTTCATAAGCTTGCCATGTATAAGTGCTTGTGGATGGTTGTCTCCAGAAAAGCACTAAAAGCAACCCTCACTCATAGATTAATTTTCAGGAAATTGGAGCATAAGCATTTTTTGTAACAGAAGTCCTATATATAAGAAGGCCTGCAAGCTCCCAGAGACAGAATACATTGCCTTGTTTTTCACCTACTGTATATGGAAATACTTAGACATAATGCATTCTATAGCCAAGGAATTCCTTTCTCCCAATCATTTGAAACAAAGGAGTTAAACACATGAAATATGCCTAGAGGGAAAAAAGAATGCTTCCTTACTGCTACTGCAATCATGAATTTATTAGGGAAACTCATTTTAATCTTTGGGTTTAGTATGTCCCTTTTATCAAGAATGAGACTTTTCTTTGTGTCTGCAATAGAAAAATGACACCAATTTAGTTCTGTACTTTGCCAATCCCAGCTTGTCACATTTCTTGAATCATCACAGTTATCCATCAATTTAGCAAGGCAGAACAGGAAATTGGGCTGCGGGTTGGGTCCTGCTAAGGATATGTATGGATTTCTAGAAAGCATTCATAGGATATTGCTCTTTTATTCCTTTCTGTAGGATGATAACTCTATTTGTGTGTGTGTGTGTGTGTGTGTGTGCACACGTGTGTGTGAGCGTATCTTTAACTTTTGGAACATAAGCAGTTTTATAGTTATGAAGATCCTTTAGCACATTCCTAGTTTCAGATTATGAAATTTAGTTTTTAGTCACTGAGCTGAGCTAATTGAGGTCACAGGACTCTATTGATCATTTTGCATATTCAAGTGGATTATCTGAATTCTGCCCAGAGTAATGAATCAAAATAAGCACTTAATTCAAGGCTTAAAAAATTAATACGATCTGCAATTTTAATAGTGCAAAGAAGTTTAAAGGTCTCTTAGTTCAACTCGTTTGTTTTGCAGATGAGAAAACAAAGGTCCAGAGTGTTATTAGATTTTGTTCACAAGGCCCGTTAATGGCAGAGCTGATATAAGAGGAGAGCAGGTGTTCTGCCTCAAAAATCAAAGCGTTTTCTCTTTTAAGCTACAAAATATAAAGGCATAGTGAAAAGTGTAGTGAATAACATGATGAACAGCTGTGTATCATCACAAAGCTTTGTCAAAACTTATAATTTTGTTATGTATGCTTTTTTTAGTTAAATAAAACAGATCAGTAAGTGCCCTTGTATCATTTTTATTCACAATACATTGTCTTCCAAATTTACTATTATTTTGTGATGATGGAAATAGAGTATCTAGCTGTATAATATATGTGACATTTAAAATTCAGTATAGAAGTAAAATCATGCTGTATATATTCTTGGGAAACATACTTTTGTGTGTGTGTGTGTGTGTGTGTGTTGTGGATTGAACTCAGAACTAAGCACATGCTAGGCAATAGTGTACCACTGAGCTATATTCCCAGCCTTTGAAATTTGCTTTCTTTGTTTCCCATTGTTTTCAAGATTAAGCATAAAATTCCATTGTGTATAGATACCACATTTTCTTAATCCATTCGTCAGTGGTGGGGCATCTTGGCTGTTTCCATAACTTGGCTATTGTGAATAGTGCCGCAATAAACATGGATGTGCAGGTGCCTCTGGAGTAACAGTCTTTTGGGTATATCCCCAAGAGTGGTATTGCTGGATCAAATGGTAGATCGATGTCCAGCTTTTTAAGTAGCCTCCAAATTTTTTTCCAGAGTGGTTGTACTAGTCTACATTCCCACCAACAGTGTAAGAGGGTTCCTTTTTCCCCGCATCCTCGCCAACACCTGTTGTTGGTGGTGTTGCTGATGATGGCTGTTCTAACAGGGGTGAGGTGGAATCTTAGTGTGGTTTTAATTTGCATTTCCTTTATTGCTAGAGATGGTGAGCATTTTTTCATGTGTTTTCTGGCCATTTGAATTTCTTCTTTTGAGAAAGTTCTGTTTAGTTCACATGCCCATTTCTTTATTGGTTCATTAGTTTTGGGAGAATTTAGTTTTTTAAGTTCCCTGTATATTCTGGTTATCAGTCCTTTGTCTGATGTATAATTGGCAAATATTTTCTCCCACTCTGTGGGTGTTCTCTTCAGTTTAGGGAGGGGTGAGGATAGGTAAGACACCTAAAAAACTAGCTAGCATTTGTTGCCCTTAATGCAGAGAAACTAAAGCAGATACCTTAAAGCAACTGAGGCCAATAGGAAAAGGGGACCAGGTACTAGAGAAAAGGTTAGATCAAAAAGAATTAACCTAGAAGGTAACACCCACGCACAGGAAATCAATGTGAGTCAATGCCCTGTATAGCTATCTTTATCTCAACCAGCAAAACCCCTTGTTCCTTCCTATTATTGCTTATACTCTCTCTACAACAAAATTAGAGATAAGGGCAAAATAGTTTCTGCTGGGTACTGAGGGGGGGAGCGGGAGGGGGTGGAGTGGGTGGTAAGGGAGGGAGTAGGGGCAGGGGGGAGAAATAAACCAAGCCTTGTATGCACATATGAATAATAAAAGAAAAATGAAAAAAAAAAAAAGATTAAGCATTGAAATGCATGTCTATGATTCATTAATTTTTACAGCTTTCCATATTGTGAACATATTACAATGTATTTACCCATTTACCTGTTGAAGGGTATTTAGCTTTTTAAAAAGAGGCTTCTATCACAAATCATGTTGTAATAAATATTCTTTTACATATATCCTTGTGCACAGTGCAAGAATTTCTTGCCTATATACTTAGTAGTAGTAGTAGTAGTAGTAGTAGTAGTAGTAGTAGTAGTAGTAGTGGTAATGCTTCAACATTACACATTATTGTGAAGTTACTCTGCAAAGAGTTGTACAGCAGTAGATAGCAATGCCAATTCAATAGATAGGAAATGGCTTATCACTGTGACTTCATCAATATTTCCCTTATTGCAATAAAGTTGAATATGTCTACCAGTTAGATATTTCTGTGACAATATTTTGTCACCATCCATTCCAAAACTTAGAGGCAATTGTTTATTCTTATGGGCAGGCAGGCTGACAGGGATAGCTATGCTTTAGGCTGCAGGTCTGTGGATCCAGGTCTGTTCCACGTGTCTCTAATCCTCCTTGGACCAATGGATTGGCTAGCAATGCTCTTCTTGCAACAAAACAAGAGCACAAGAGTGCAAGTCCCACTATTCAAGGACATTTCAAGTCCCTATTTATGACCCTTTCAGTCACACTGACCAAAGCGCTTAGTTGAGTCCATCCATCATAAAGTGGGGAAATAATCCATCCTTATGAGACTGCGCAAACACTTAACCAGCATGTATTGTTAACCATTCTATTTTCATTGTAACTTGCTAGTCTATCATCTGAAATTTTGCTCTTGGGTTTCTCATCTTTTTCTCAATATGTTATAAATATGCTTTATATAGTGTAGATTTTGATCTCTACTAATAACAGGTTTACAAAATTCAGTCTGTGACTTGTCTTTTTACTTTATGGCATTTTTTTCTTATATTTAAGTTTAAATTTTTACTGTAGTATAAGTAGTAAATCCTTTCCTTTGTAGTTTATGCCTCTTATTTTAATCTAGAAAGTTATCTTTATCTTTAGGTCATTAATATGTTTTCTTCTAAAATATTAATGCTTTATTTTCATACTTAGGTCTATGATTTGTTCAGAACTTTATATATAAATAGTGTATAAATCCTATCTTTTCCTATATTCATAATTAATCATTCCAGTATAGTGAATAGTCTACCATTTTCTCACTTTTGTAATGCATCATCTGTTCTATATCATTTATAGGTAGCCAGACAGGGAGAAAGATATTTTGAATCACTATTCTGCTCCATCAGACTAATTGTGAAACCCAGTATAATGCCAGTAGTCTTTATCATTCTGATATTATAATAACTCTTTTTTCGGTGGTACTGGAGTTCGAATTGAGGGCCTCATGGTTGCAAGGCAGGCAATCTACCACTTGAGCCACTCCACCAGTCCAGTAACTCTTGACATTTCATAAAATATTCCTTTACTTTACTCTTCAGAATTGTGGTATATATTCTTGGCTGCTTCTTATATATTTTAATTTGAAAATTCCCACAAAAATTAGTCTTGATTTTGATAAAATTGTATTTTTCATACATATTTATTAGTACAGAATTGTGTCTTTATAATATTGTGTTTTTCCCATCGTAAGCTAAAGAATTATAACTTTCTCCATAAGAGATTTACATCTCTTTCATATATTTATTCCTAGGTAGCTGAATTAGTTCTATGTTATTATATAACAGTTGTCTTAAGCTCAACAGTTTAAAACAAGATACTTCATTGCCCCACAGTTGTTGTGTATTAGGAGGGGAGTCTCTGCTTAGAGTTTCAGAAGGTATTGGTTGAAGTGTCATCCAGTCTGTGTTCTCATCTAGAGGTTGACTGAAAAAGGATTGGCTTGAGTAACCAGTCAGGTTGATAGCAGAATTTGTCCTCTTGAGACTTTAATTTCCAGTTTCTAGATGGTTATTGACTGGGGTTCACCCATATCGTGTAAAGGCTATCCTTTCATGGGCTTCACCCACACAGTTTGTTCCTTCATCAAGCTAACAAGGAGATTCTCTACACCAAGACTGCTACCAAGACAGTCTTAAATAATATAAACAATCCATCACTTTTGCTATGTTCTATTAGCTAGAAAAAATCAGATGCTCTGCCCACATTCCAGACAAAAGATAAAAGCATGGGATCATAGAGGTGACCTTAGGGTCTGTTCTATACTCTTATTTTTTTTTCCCTGCTACTATAAATGGAATTCATGGCTGGGCTAAGCCAGATAAGATAGATTTTTTTGTGTGCTACCAAACCACAGTCCAGCATGTCCTTAAAAGATAAAGTACCAACTGTTTCTCTTTTCTTTATGTATGGGGATAAAATTTATTTTCATACATTTGTCTAATAGCTATCAATTTTATTGCATTTAAAATTTTCCAATATTTTTATCTATAAGTTTCTTAGATATTCTATATAAACTATTCTATAATTTATGAGTAAAAGATTTGGGTTCTTTTTCTAAGTTTTTAAAAATTCTCTTATGATATCAAGTTAGAAAAATGAATATAAGTGGTTCAGCAAGTATCCTTTTATCCACCCTGCATGGACTGGAAAAGAATATATTTCTAATGTTTTACTGGAAAAGTACATTGGTCACAAAAAATCAAAAATAAATGTTAAGGTACAATATAATTTAAGGTCAGCTAAAATATTATTATGGAATGAAGACAAAATGAGTATATTTTAAGAAAAAATTAAACAGAAAGCTTATCTCTTTCCTAAGGGAAAACTAAAGGATGTAATTTGGAAAGAAAAACTAAAATCCCTAGAAGAAAGATGAAAGTACAAGGAGTGTTTAGAAAACAAACTGATGAGTAAAACAAACATTGGTCAAGTAAAGCATTAATAAAACAATGACTATAAGAATTTTAAATAGAGCAAAAAGAAATATTGGACAACATTAACTTAAGGGTCATGAAGATGTTTTAAGTTAATTCTCTAAGGTCTTTATGTGAGGCTGAAGACATTGATAAAATCTGGAGTCCATACAACTAAAGATAAGAAATATTAAGAATAGTCGGTAAAATATAAAAATGTGTCTATAATATTAACTGTGGAAGGAGAATGAGAGATATGAAGACTTGGTCAATCTGGAAGAATTTTGGACAGATAAATAAAAATAAAAACAAATCTGTGATGAACATAAATCAAACAAAAATATTGTAGGATATGTTGAAACATAAGTACTAAGAGTTTTTATTTTTAAAGGCTGAGTATGGATAAATCAGGCATGCATTAACCAAAAAAGGCTGATATCATTATACTAATATCTGAAAAATAAAAACAAGAAGGATTTAATAAAGATAATGACAATGAAAGGAAGTTGAGAGAAATCATAAAAATCAGGAAATGGAATAGCCAAAAGTTGGTTCATTGGAAGAATATTCATCAAAATTGGGAAAATTAAATAAGGTAAAGAAGATTCAAATAAATATTATCAGAAATGAAAAAGTTAAATAGCCACAGATATAGCAGAAACTGGAAAATAATAGATATTATGAAAAGTTTTATACAAATAAATTTGAAAATTTAGGTGCAATGTATTTTTTTCTGAACCAAATCTACCATAAAGAAATTTCTCTCAAAAGAAATAAAGCACCACATTAGACCTATAGCCATTAAGAAAATGAAATTAGTACTTAAAGTATATACTTAATCAAAACAAAAAGCATTTTAGATAGTGTTATAGGTGTTTGATGTAAATAGTTAAGAAATATATAATTCCTATCTTTTGCAACTATTGTAAAGGATAGCAAAAGCTGGGTAAGTATACCAATTAATTTTGAGACTAAAGCCTTAATTTTGAAATACAGAAAAACAGCACAGGGAAAGAATATCAGACATCAATCTTACTTATGGTCATAATTATAAAAGTCTTAATCCAAAAATTAGCACACAGAAACTAGCACTGTATTTTACAGAAGGCTTTTTGATCAGGGAAGATGAGGGTAGTTGGTATTAGACTATCTATGAAGAAAATTTCCCACATTAACAGAATAAAATAGAATAGCCATTTGGTAATCTTAATTAAAAGTAAAGCATTTCTTGATATAATTCAGGATCATTTATGATAAAAAGCAATTGTTAAAGTAAACCCCTTTGGAATTGAACAGATTTTTCTTTTATTTTATAAACATATCTACTAACAGTATAAGATACTTTTAAATGAGATATTGAAAACATTGTAAGAGAATAATGTTAAAGGGAACTAAGAAGGAATGGTCAGAAATGTGGAAGAAAGCCTGGAATAGTGTGGTGAAATGAATGCAAGGTAACTGAGAAAGAAGTAGATTAAAGAGTATCCTCAGTGTTGTGTTCTAGAACCTAGTGAGAGTTATTTTCAGTGGGGTGGCAGCATCATAAGGAACATCTTTAATCTCAGTTATTAAACTTGAAGATGTCTGATTGAAAACAAAAGGTATACTCCCGCTTCACACACCCCAAATTTCAGTTGGATCAGACTTAAACATAAAATAAGAAAAGAAATTCAGGTAAAAACTGATCAGCTCTTAAGATGAAGATAGCTGTTCTAAGTATACAAACTAAAAAGGGTTTTATAAAGTTAACAATTTGTAACTTCATACACTTAAACATAAAGCACCCTTTTGGTGTATTACCAGGACTTCATAGAAAACTCTAGATTAATCTGACCATTCTGTGAACTGACAAACCACATTAACAAAATTAAAGAGAGAATTTTGAAAACTCCTTTTTAACGTATATTATAGACTAATATGCAATGTATTTATTGCATAGATATTATAAATCATTTAACAAAAAGTAAAAAAGTAAAGAAATAGAGATGGTCCAACCCATTAGAAACACAACTTAAATAAATAAACTTAAACTTACTGCCTTACTTGTTGCCTAAGATAAAGGAATAAATTCGATCCTGACAAGGTATGGGTATCTGAATACTCATATACTATAAACTGGTACAGTCATCCTGGAAGAAAACTTGGCAATACATATGAAAATGCTTACATCTACAAGGCTTTTCTCAATTAGTCCTTATTTGAATGCTACCAATGAAACAAATAAAAGTGAATAAGGCAAGGGAATACCAACTTTCAGAGATTTTTAAGTTCAGTTTTTAAAAAGTTCTGGAGAAATTCTTTCCAAATGTTTTGTATCCAATGGAGACCAGATAGAAATCTTCAATTAAGAAATTGGCAAACAGCCTCAGATCCGTTGCTACTTAGCTGGAATAACTCTGAGATATGTTCTGCATGGTTTCCTAGAGTTCTCCAGCAACTATTAAGTCCTAATTTCCCAGATCAATAACCTGCTGTGGAGTTTGCTTTTTTTGGCTCTTTTCCCTTACCTTTCTCACCCTAATTCCCCTGGTGCATTCTGAGATCATCTCTCAATTAAGCTATTCACACTCATTTTCAGGTCCTTTTCTGGGATGATTCAATGAAAGACAATATACCATTTGTGCTCATTAATTATCCCATGAGAGAAAAAATGACCTGTAGTCAAATAAATTTGAGAGAGTCAATATTTGCTTTCTCCTCTCTTGCACATTTATGGACCTAAGTACAGTGGGGAAAAGTCTCATTACTTTAAAAAAAGTAATCCAGAATTATACAAATTATATGATTACTAACAATATTTTCATTCAACACTTAACAATATTTCTCTTTTTTAAATTTTACACATATATGTAAATGTAAAAGTGAGACCTGTTGAAACTATTCCAGAAATGGGGATGGGAGATAAAGGAGAATGGTGGAGGGGGTGAATGCAACTATGACATATTAGCTATATTGTATAAACTATTGTAAATACCACAACAATAAAAATTTTTTTTAAAATTAAACTTCTTTGGGAAATAAAGAAAGCTGACATAAGAAGTTAGCAAATTATTAATTCATTTGCTATTGGTTTAATATCTGCTGTAAGCCAGGTAGTGATGATATAAGCATAACTAAGTCAGTATTTTATCCTTATGATCTAGGGGAATTTGGTCTGTATATTTCATACCGTATCATGAATAGAAAAATATCTCATTTCAGACAGAGTTTGTAATGAAAATAAAACAGCTTTTATGCATAAATTTTTAACATTCTTTTGTATTCTTTCTAATGTCTCATTCATTTGCAATCTATAATTTAGCTAATGGTGGTGGGAATGCAAACAAGTGAAACCACTCTGGAAAAAATTTTGGAAGCTTCTTAAAAATCTAAACATAGACCTGCCATATGATCCAGCAATCCCACTCCTGGGGATATACCCAAAGGAATGCAACACAGGTTGCAACTGCACACCCATGTTTATTGCAGCACTATTCACAATAGCCAAGTTATGGAAACAGCCAAGATGCCCCACTACTGATGAATGGATTAAGGAAATGTGGTATTTATACACAATGGAATTTTACTCAGCCATGAAGAATGAAATCTTATCATTTGCAAGTAAATGGATGGAACTGGAGAACATCATTCTGAGCAAGGTTAGCCAAGCTCAGAAAACCAAAAATGGTATGTTCTCCCTCATATGTGGACTTTAGATCTAGAGCAAATGCAGCAATGTGGTCGAACTTGGGTCACATGATAAGGGGAGAACACACACGGGAGGTATGGGGATAGGTAAGAAACCCAAAACATGATAGTATTTGATGTCCCCACTGTAGAGGAACTAATACAGTAACCTTAAAGTGGCAGAGTTCAAAATGAGAAGGGGATCAGAAACCAGTGTAAAGATCAGTTAGAGATGAATCAACTTGGTGATGTAACACATTTGTACATGGAAGCAATGCTAGGAATCTCTGTATAGCTATCCTTATCTCAACTAGCAAAAATGCTTTGTCCTTCTTATTATTGCTTATACTTTCTCTTCAACAAAATTAGAGATAAAGGTAGAACAGATTCTGCCTGGAAGTGGGGGGGGGGGGAAGTAGAGGGAGAGAGTGGGGGGGAGGGGGGAGAAACAGCCCAAACAATGTATGCACATATGAATAAATGAATAAAAAATATTAATTTAGCTAATGGGAAGAAAACACTACTATATACTTGGATGCTGTACCATTTACTAGAACAATTCACAACTCTGAGAGAATACAGTGTTCAATTACCAAAAAGGACTAATATTTATTCTGTTTCTGAAAAGCAATAAAGCAGTTCTCTAATACTACTGTCTCCCTGAGCACATGAATAGAATTAGGAGAGTTATAATAGCAAATAATCAGATTATATGCTGAATACATTTATATTTATACATATTTCAAGATCCTTCAAATATTTTAACAAGAGTACACTCAAATAGTTTTAATTTGTGTTGATAGAGAAAATTCCTTTGTGGAGCAATAATCTGGTTGGTATTTACATAAAAAATAAATAATAACTATAGAATTCATTTGATATCAGCACTGCATGAGAAGCCACTTAAATATTTGAAAAGATTCAAAATATTTGAATATGAGTAGCATTCCCCATTTTGACCTACATTGACTAGGTTGATCTTCTACCGCTAACAGCCACATCTACACTGATTTCTTTCTGGCTGCAGCAGAACGGAGCACATTGGGATCACAGACCCCAGTGTTACACCTGCCATCAGGTTGATCTAGAGACATCCATGCATATGGAATCCTATTTGTAGATAGGAAGAAAGAATACTGAAATGAAAGGGAAATGTGGGGAGCAAATAAAATTAAGATAAAGATGTTGGATCTAATAGACTCATTTCCTTATCCTTTCCACTTATTAGGTAATTCAAATTCCAATTAAATGGAAATCATCTTCCTTCTTAATGAAATTGCGCAGAATTACTATAAATCTCATCATTTCTTCTCTTCTAATATATCTCTTTCACAGCTTTATATAAAATTCATGCTTATCCAGATTCCTCGCAGAAGCATGTGCATAGAGCATATCCCAGCTAGATTGTAATCTTGAGGGAAGAAAGTATGAATTTTATATCTTTTCTTCTCTAAAGTACTTTCACTGAGTTCATTAATAATTTCCAAGCAATTTACTGATAGTTTGGAATTATATATTTTGATGTTAATGTAGTGATACAAAAGAAAAGAGGACAAAGAGAAACAAAAGTGGGATGAAGAGATAGAAACAGAGACAGGTGATGAAGAGAGAGAGAAAGGAGGGAAGGAGAGAGAGAGAGAGATATCACAAAAAGAGGCAAGGAAAACAAACATCAAAGGATAAAACCATTATAATCCTAGTAAGGAAAGATCTTAAGACAAAGGGAAATTGGAAAGTGAATTTTGTAGAGGAGTCAGTATTTACCTGACATTGCATCATACATTTATTTGTGTGCATGTTTTTATGCTGCTGTTGTTTCTTTTAAAGCTTTATACATGCTAGTGCAAATCATTTGGAATATAACTGGGAGATTGCAAGTAAAAAAGAATCAGGAAGTTGATTAAGATTATTTTAATATTTTAAATTATCTTCAATAATTATCAAATACTTGAAATACTAAATTAAAATAATTCATCTTCTTCTTTAAAGATTACTGTTATCATGTGCCATTTATACCATGATTTATTTGTACCTTTCTCACTTAATCTTATATTGATTAGAAACATGTTCTTAAATCATCACAATATTTTTGTAAACATTGTTTGTAGTGGTTTCATCATTATGGCAATTTGGCTACATTTTTATGACCAAAGAGGTAGATTACAACATGTAGAATGAAGAATATACTCATTTTAGTTGTGAGAACATTTGAAATAAAAGTTATGTAGGGATTCCTCTTATTGAAAGAGAGTAAGTATTTCTTTTTTAAGACTGGAGTTTCAACTCAGGGCCTCTCACTTGTTAGGCAGGTGCTCTACCACTTGAGCAAGTGCCTAGCCCTTTTTACTTCAGCTATTTTTTTGTGATAGGGTCTCATGTTTTTGCCTGGGTCTGGCCTCAGACTTTGACCCTCCACCTATGCCTTTTGCATAGCTGGGATTGCAGGTGTGGACATCATGCCAGGCTTATTGGTTAAGATGGGATCTTGCTAACTTTTCACCTAGGCTGGTTCCTAGGTGAAAAGCCTCAAATCATGGTACTACCAATCTCTACCTCCCAAGTAGAGAATGGGAATACAGGGGTGTGCTACCACACCCATCTTAGATTAAGTGATTTTGAACCCATTTGCCAATAAAGGAGACTAGGAAAGCTGGGAAAATACTGAAAATAAGTTTTCTAACACATCAAGGTAATGACACAGTAGTGAGTATTTGTCAAATCAAAGTATGGGGGAAGAAGGAAGCCAAGACAGATTAATTCAGAATTTGTCTCTGACATTTCTCACAAGGTGATTGCCAACTTAAAAAGTGGTCAACAGAGAAGTTATGAGGCTAGGCAAAGATTATTTTCAATTAATTTCACAGGGCTGGGAGGGGCATCGGCATTTAAAGATTCCAAAATATAAAGAACCTTGAAAACACCCAGAATTTCTACTGGGATTCCAAAAGACTACATTCTGTGAGAAAGAATGAGAAGAAATAGGCCATGATGTGAAGACCAAGCTTTAATTAGTTCACCTTCTCACTGCCCCTAGCTGGTGATGGTGAGAAATGAAAGCAGATCTTTCTTTTTTTTTTTTTTTTTTCATTTTTCTTTTATTATTCATATGTGCATACAAGGCTTGGTTCATTTCTCCCCCCTGCCCCCACCCCCTCCCTTACCACCCACTCCACCCCCTCCCGCTCCCCCCTCAGTACCCAGCAGAAACTATTTTGCCCTTATCTCTAATTTTGTTGTAGAGAGAGTATAAGCAATAATAGGAAGGAACAAGGGGTTTTGCTGGTTGAGATAAGGATAGCTATACAGGGCATTGACTCACATTGATTTCCTGTGCGTGGGTGTTACCTTCTAGGTTAATTCTTTTTGATCTAACCTTTTCTCTAGTTCCTGGTCCCCTTTTCCTATTGGCCTCAGTTGCTTTAAGGTATCTGCTTTAGTTTCTCTGCATTAAGGGCAACAAATGCTAGCTAGTTTTTTAGGTGTCTTACCTATCCTCACCCCTCCCTTGTGTGCTCTCGCTTTTATCATGTGCTCATAGTCCAATTCCCTTGTTGTGTTTGCCCTTGATCTAATGTCTCTAAAGACACAGCACTTAAGTGGAAAAGCTGATGCCACAGAATGTGGGAAGAAGAAAAAGAGAGAAGACAGAACCTCTCAATGACACAGCTTCTGCTGGGAAGAGGTGCATGTCGTTGCCACATGTCAATGACAGATGAAAGCTACACACGGCTAAGCATGACATCAATGGATTGTTCTGTAGGGGAGACCCAGGAAGGAGGACAAAAAATATACTTTAAAAGAATCAAGTCTACTAAAATCAGCTATGCAAAGTCTTTATTTCTTTAAGGGTTTTCAAAATTAAAGACTTTTGAGAGACTGTTGGAGCGAAATAGTGCCAACTTACAAATGGGAACGTCAGTAGAGTACTACATGGGTTTAAAACAAAATGAAATAAAATAAAACACCTTATTTGGTAGTACTTCCTAACTAGAATACTTATCTCTGATTTTTTTACTCAACCATATGCTATCTGTATGAGTGGTATTCATAAAGAGCAAATGGCAGTTATCTTAAATAGTTTTTTAAGAACGAGGATTGCAATGTATATGCATAAACTGATGAGTACATATTGTCTTCTGTTTATATCTTTATGATCCTTTATATATTTGCTCTCATCTTATTTAAAAAACAATGTTGGCATGTATCTTGGACCACATTGTGCTGCTATGATAGAACCTCTGAAACTGGGCAATTTTCAGTGGTACCAATCCCATCCATGAGAGTGGAGCCATCATGGCCTCATCACCTTAATTCTGTGACAATAACAATTAAATTTCAACATGAATTTTGTACAGAACAAACATTAAAATCATAGCATCATGCTTAGTATCATTTGTTCCCTCTGCTCAGAATATCTTTTGAGACTTTCTTTTTCTGGTTGACGTCTACTATTTCTTCAAGATTTGATTTGACATTTAAGACATAGACTCTTCTCCAAATATCAGACTGGGCCAAATACCTCTTTTCTGTTCCTTCAAGACCTTGAACAACTTATGCATAGCTTGCACAAGCACTCACAGGAAATACTGTGAATATATTGAAATTATCTGATTATATTTCTGATTCTCTGTCTTTGTTCTGTAGCACTAATAACACATCTAATACACAGTTTGTATTCAAGACATTTACTGAACTGAAATTTAAAGCTATAAAACAAGTGAACAAATCAACGAATGCATAATGAACCATGACCTATTTAATTAAATATTTAGGATATGACATTTTAACATAGGAAAAAAATAAAGGTAGAAACATGGCTACATATAGTTTGCAAATAATTGCATATAAACTGTTTTAAAATATTAAGGTTTGATATAGTGTAATGACTGAATAGCACCAGGAATATGCATATACCTGTGTTTTTAAGAAATAATAACTTATCAAGTGTTTGGGACTCAACAGAACTAAAACAAAAGGTAGTTTTTGGATACTCCTGGGATCTCATCATGTGAACATATCAGTTTTCTTTTTTTTTTGGTTATATTTTATTAGGGCCTTCTTTTACCTATATTTCTGGTATTCTTACATTCAAATAAGAAAATAAAATGTTAGAAAAGTTCATGAATTTTCTGTTTTTTATGTGAGGCTCTGTGGAGTAATTATATGTTTTTATTTATTGTTAACTGTAGAGAATACTGACTTGCAAATGAATAATATAGCAGTTATTTCTATTTTTAACTTCTATTTTTCCTTCATTACTCAGGCTATCTCTGGTATGTGACACTTCTAGCTCTGACACATGCATGGAGCTTAATGATTGCTGAGTCATTAGGATGGACCAGTTTTATTAGGTTAGAGAATTATTTATACATCATATTCATAGGAGAAACTGGACTGTTTACTTTTTAGTTTCCTAGCTCCTAACCAATTATTTTAACTCCATTAGTATTTGAATTCTATTTGTTTAGTTAGTAGGATTATATAAAGATGAATTTGGGCCCCTACTTGAGGGACACCATTCCCTCTATGTTCCAGTCATGGGAATTGTGTGCCATAACTAGATAATACCATGGTTACACTAATTTGTAAACTTTAGTTTTCTGTTTCTTCCAAGAATTCTTGCCAAAAGTCAAGAGTACACTTCATTAAAAGTGGAAGATTTATACCTCACTGGCAGTATAGTTGGCAGTTTCCTTAGTCAAAGGATTGATAAATATTCTATTTTGAAAGTTATGAAGTTTGCCAATATTACCATCATGTAAAATATAATTTTACCTTGAAAAGTGAGTTGTAGAGGACTCAGCAGATAAAGACAAGAAACATTTCTGACTGTGTTTTAGTACTCTGTCAACTACCTGATAAGGTTTACAGAGTTCTACATTCCATAACGAAAGACTTGGTCTTGGAAAACTTCCCAAGTGTGACAACCATGGAGAGAGAAATTCCTCAATAGTATTCCCATTGTGTTGTCTTATTCTGTGCCACAGAACACATTGGTGTACCCATGATTTACCTGCAAAATGGCATCCCTATGCAACCAAGCAAGATGATTTGCAAAATGTCTTCCTAGGTGAGTAATAATCACAGTAAGATGTGATTATTTTCAAACTTTTCTGGAGTTAAATGTTTAGATTAAAAAAAACTTGGATTTAAAAAAATAAAGTAAATAAAATAAGCTTCAGCTGGGTATCAAATTATTTTATATGATCTAATCTTGTTAGTAGAACTTGCAGACAAATAATCAACAATTCAAATAATTGAATTCAAATAATCCATAATATTTTAATTGAGAGTTGATCAGAGGAATCCAGATTTTCTTTGCAAAGTATAAAATAACTAGTAAAATGAGTTTCTTCAAGCAAGAAACTCTTTTCTTCTCCTGATCATTGAATTGCTTGTCATAAATTAAGCTTTTGATTACTGATTCAGCAGCCACATAGAATTTTGAGTTTTCTCTATCAAAATAACAAAGCTTTAAAATAATTGGGATATTTGGAGATGACAGGTGATAAATAAAACAAATAAGTTTGGTGAATGAATGAACATATTTTTGCTTGTGTTTGACCTAATGCAAAATGGCCAATGAATTTACCCCGAACGTAATTTGAACCATTTTAAACAAGATAAATTGAGAAGAGAAAAGGTTAAGAAATAAGCAAGAATGGAAACTATGTAGTTTCATATTTCATTTAATCCACAGGAACTATTTTAAGCATAAAACTGGTAGAGAATAAAATAAACACATACACCACCCAACTTTAGCAAATCCTAACATCTTGTAGCTGAAACATGCAGTGTCTGCATTGCAATTTCAGTTGAAGTTTGCTGTGCTCCTCTTTTCTCCTCCTTCTCTTCCTCTTTTTCCTCCTCCTCCTCCTTCTTTATGGAGTTTGAACTCAGGGCCCTGTGCCTGCTAGGCAGGCACTCTACCACTTAAACCACTCCACCACCCTTTTTGCTTTGATAATTTTTGAGCTAAGATCCCACTTTATGCCCTGGCTGCCTGGATTATGATCCTCCTATTTATGTTTCTTGTGTAGCTGGGATGACAAGTGCATGCCACCACACCTAACTTTTATTTGTTGAGATGAGGGTCTTGCAAAATTTTTGCCTGGGTTGACCTTGAACCAGGATCCTTCTGATCTCCAAATCCCAAGTAGCCAGCATTGTAGGCATGAGCCACACTAGCCTTCCTGTTTTCTTTCCTAAATCCATCTCCCCATCTTTGCTGGATCAGCTCTGATGTATAGCAAGTTGCAATAGCTCTTTCTCCTGTTCAGAAGCTCAAGGAAGCCTCAGACTCAGGTTTGTGGGTTTTGATGAAATAAAATCAGTTGAGGCAAAAGATGCTTTGAAGCAATTAAATGAGTTCACATTCATTCTCAGTCCCCTTGTCGATGGGCTTCCTCTACACAGCAGCAGCACAGCCTTCTGGCATGCACTTCTACCAAAGGTCAAAAGCAAAAGCAGATCTCATGAGAGGCTGTTTCTTCTGCATTTTCCCTTTCTTCACAAGTCCATTCCCTCAAGTATCACTGAACAGTTTATGTTATAATGTTTTCAAATTTCTTATTCCATCTTTTCTTCTGAAGAAATTGGTCTGAAACAGGATACTTCACCACAGCTAGAAGCGGTATTCCTTTTAACAAACATTCTTTACTCTTTGATTTTTAAAAAGGAAATCCATTATTATTTACTGTTTCTGTTCACCTTTTGAAAAGTACAAGGACCTTAAAATGCTTTGCCTACTAAAAGTTGCCATTGTTACCTACATTTTTTAATATTAACAATACAAATTGCTGCTATTGAAAACATTTTTGACCTACAGAAATGGCAATTTCATATTATTCAAAATAACATATTTTTCAGACAGAAAAATTTACCATTTTGTTGGTATTTTTCTTGGTTTACATTCCTTGCTGAGCTACATTCTTTTAATGAGTTGTAAGGGTAGTGAATTCTAAACTCTTTGTATTCTGAAGTCTTTGAATGTCAGAAATTTCTTTCTTTTTTGCTGTCATTATTAAATATTAGTTAAGTGAAATACAAAATTCTACAATAATAATTTTCAAATAGCATTTGGTAATATTCTAGTGTATTTTGTTGTCATTTCTTATTACTGATCAACTCTTCTATAAGTTTAAATTTTGATTCTTAGATAAAAATCTGTCCTGTTCTTGAATTCTACAGATATGAATTTATTTTTCTAATTATCCTCCTAATTGGGGTAAAAATTTGACCTACAGTTTTAGAATATTTTCAGCTACTGTTATTTCAAGTAGCAATTTTTTACTATTTTCTTTATTCTTCTTAAATTCCTGTTAGAGTATATAAAAGCCTTTCATTCTGCCTTCCATGTCTCTAAACTGTTATTTCATTAAAAAATCATTTGTCATCAGGTACTAATTATGAGAACATTTCTTACTATCACCCAGAAATTCATCAATTCTTTTATGCTATTTTGGGAAATTTTCATTTTGAATTTTGGATTATAAGCTTATTTTCCACAGATCAAAATTTGTTTCCTTTCTTCTCAGTCAAAATCTTAGATATGTTTATATCTCTTTCCTTTAAGGGCATGACAAAGAGGTAACTAAATTTACATTAACCCTATTCCAAAATTTGGTTTCCAGAGGGTACTTGTAGATCTGTAGGTGGCACCCAGCAGTCATCTGGATCCAGAACCTGTAGGGTAGCAGGAATTTTGGAGAAGAATATTAACTATGGGACTGGACAAGTTTGGAAACATGTGTGGGGCTCCCTGTTTGAAAGTGGCCCCGAATGGAGTGGCCTGCATGTTAGTCCCTTCTTAAGACATTATGTCTGGTTGTGCTGAGAGCCGAGCCATGAAGATACCATACTGAGTGGGCCTACAGGTCTGTGCAGCAATGCCCTTTGGCAGCGAAAACCCAAGAGAGTGAAATCAGAAGGAAATATATGAGACACCAGCACGCACTTCTTAGGTTTAGAAGACAGATGATCCTAGGAGATGCTATACTTTCTGCTCATCTGACAGTGGGAGTTTGAGCTAGTTTTTATTTAATATGAAGGAAAAAATTTGATTGTGTTAGAACCCCAAGAATTTATATAATAATTCATTCTTAGTTGCAATGCAAAGATTTGGTTTTTTGGTTTTTTTTTTTTTTTGTCCTGTTCCAATTATCTTCTGTTGCATGGCAAAGTATCTTAAAACTTGGTTTCATACAACAACCATGATTAAGCTCATGGGTTTTCTGGGTCAGGAATTTGGGCAGGGCACAGCAGAAAGTATTTGTCTGTTCTCTGCAGTGCCTGTAGGCTCTGTTTAAAGACTCAGTGGCTGAGGGTGATAAGTCATTTGAAGCCAGAATCATCCAAAGTCTTGGTCACAATCACCTCTGGTGGTTGATGCTGGCTCTTGGCTGGGATATTATTCAGGACACCTATATGTGGCTTCTCTTTGTAGCAGGTCTTCCTTATAACAAGGTGGCTAATTTCCAAGGGTGAGAATCTCAAGAGAGAAAGCCAGCAGAAGCAATTAAGTATTACTTTTCTCACCCAGCCCTAAAAGTCATGCATGTCATTTTCACAACAGTCTGTTTTCTGAGGAAATCACAAAAGTCCAACCATTTTCAAGGCAATGAGAAAAAGTCCCTGAGTCTTGATGCAGAAGTATCAATGTTGGATAGCAGCATGTGAAAACAAAAATATCATTGCAGTTTATTTTTAGCAAATATGTCCTCTTCCAATGCTATCTCCAATCAGGCATCTTAACTAAAAATGAACTTTGAGTGACCTTTAGTTAAGTAAATCAAATGCTGAAATGTATTACTAATATATAAAACAATTTGATATGTGCTGGTCTTCTGATCAACACTGTAGCACCTGACTCGGGGAATTAATATTTCTAGATGGAAGATTTGGTAACATACAATAACATATAATAGAATAATCAACACAACAATTTTTGTTCTTGAATGTATAATGTTAAAGATAAAATATTACTAACCCAGTAATTTACATAGTGGGTAAGAAGCTAGGATGCAGCAGAGTAAAAATTCTAGCTGTTAATTCAATATTTTTCCCTTTTCTTTCTTTTTTCTCATTTGTCATGGGAAAAGTTGATATTCTCTCTTCACTTGCACATCAACGGAAAAGTCAAGTGACTTTTGTGTAAAGTAACATAATTATATTGTAATAGCTTTAAAATTCAGACCATGTTTTCCCTCTAGTTATAATTCCCATTTGTTACAGGTGAACAAAGTCAGACAAGGCCACTTGAGTTTCCAGAAAGGATTATAATATAAATACTATCCTAATCTGACCATAAAGAATAAAAGAAAGCACATTCAGGAAAAGGACATCAGTGCTGAAGCTAAGGAAAAACCCAAGCACATACATAAAGGTTGAAGTCATATTGCAGATTTGGCTCAAGGCCAGCCAAATAGAAAGATGTAGGAGTGAGCACATTAACGATGGTTGGAGGGAAGCAGAAACATCATTGTGACACCAAGTCCTACTTTCAGGAACTCAGATGTTTATTTTTAGAATGCTTCTTAACTTTGTTTCTTTAGCTGATGAAATCTGGGGATGCTGATATAATTCGATTCTGTCAACCCACTGTGTAGATATTAAATATTAGAGTATAATTAACTTCCTCCTTCCTCACACCATATTCTCTCTAAAATTAGTGCATAAAAGTAGACTTGGCCTAAATTTAGTTTGTATCTAACTACAGGATGCACTCTGTCTTTCATGGAATTAAAGAATCTACAGACTTGCTTTCTGTCACAGTAAAACCTTGGTTTGCCTGAACCAACATAATAGGTGGGAAAACCCAGAATAAGAAAATTCCACTAATGGCAAAAGATATAACCAATAGATAACTGTTAGGATTTATTTGAACATTTCCTTATACTCTTCAGGAGCTGTGATATTAAACCACAGTCCGCCCTACCTCTTAATTCTCTTTTATCTATGGCAACTGCCCTACGTCATGAAAACAGATGTTCCCAATAAAACATCTTTGGTCATCAAAGGTTATTATCTCCAGTCTGCTCTATTTATTATGGCAAGAAAATACATACTGTATCACGTAAATTAAGGTAAATTAACTAGAACAAACCTTCTTGGGTATTATATTTAACAGCTTCCTTTTTGCTTATTAGGAGATAATCATTCAGAAATGCCAATATATAATACTAACCCCCCCCCCCACACACACACCAGGTACCTCCTGAAAGTATTCCACTTAGTTTATAATGGGCAACAGATACAGGAAAATGATAAGGTTTATTTTGCTAAATAATAATAGCAACAGTTCATTTATTTAAATTTCCCATGTAGCAATTTATACTGTCCAGAAGAAAATTGAAAATGAAACAAATAAGTCCTTACAGGTAAAAATTGATGTCAAAAAATTCGAATACCACAAAGATTACACTCCTAAGCTCATGCTACTTGTTTGCAGATGAGTCTCTCAATATCAGTGACTATTTTTTATGCAAAATTATAACCAATTTGGTTATGAGGCTTTTCCACCAAGCACAGATTAGAAGCTATAAAATGTATGTCGGGTAGAAAAAGTATGTATTTTAAAAAATGAGTGCTCTCATAGGCAAAGATGCAATGACTGATAGTTTGACAGTAGGGCAGGAGACAGAGAGCCTAAAAAAATCCAGATTCAGTCTGCAAAAACATGCAACTTACTCACTTTTCCAGTCCCTGGGGCACTATTCAATTATAGCTTTCCCTCTTCTTACATGGTCTTCCATGTATATGAAGATATGCATGCAATCAGATTGTCTAAAATAACTTCAATATGTGAGGAGTTAGGAGTTAGGAGAATAATTGAAGAATGGGGCTTTTTTTTTTGCAATAGGAATTTTTCAGTTAGAAATTTAAAGTTAATTCATCATGCACAGGATGTCTTTTGTTCCTTATGTCACAAATAGAGTTATGGAAATTCAGACAAGGAAGAAAATCTAGTATTTTTGTTTTAAATACATTTTCAAAGGAAATGGAAATTATAGAGATCTAGCTTTCCTAATTACCTGCAAGTAATCAGTTCATGGCTTAAAACTAACCTCACATTTCTCTTTTGCTATCAACCTTCCCTTTCCTCCCCAACCTTCCCTTCTCCTCCTTCTCTGACCATCATCCCTCTCCCTGTTTGATTCATAGAAAATGCTATGATCCTCCAGCTCTTCTCTGTGGCCATGAAGAACATTCTTAGGTTCTCTGAAAGAGGACTTTATCTGCTAATGGAACACCCTGGAGCTGACAGTAGACAGTGTGAGGCTGTGCTGTCCCATGTGGTATCCAATAGACTCATAGGCACAAGTTTATGAAGTACTTGAAATGCAAGTAGCTTGAATGGAAATGCTTTGTACCTTGAGTTAGGTGCATCTGCAATGTCATGGCTATTACAAAGTATTTTTTGCCAAAAAAGGTTTGTTAAAAGGGTTTACAAAGATTGTTGCATTCTAAGGTAAAATAGGTCATTCCTGTCTCTGAAATCTTCAGTGACTTACCATTTCTTAGTACAGTATTCAAGACATTGAAAAAACTTAATTATTCTTCCTCAGACTTCAATAGTCAGCCCCATCTCCTATTGCATCCCTCCATGGACCCTTTGCCAGCCATTTCCTTATACCAAGTAAAAGAGCATTGATTATTACCTTATAAACTAAACTTCAGCTAAGGGCATAGCTGTGCCAAAAATCTGAATAGCCCCATTCCAAAAGACTTGACTCTAACCTGGTTAAAGTTGTAACATAACCAAAGAAAGAAATGATCTTACAAGGATTTGTGATCAGCCCTCCAACAATACACAAAGGAGAAATAGGAAAGCATATTTTGATAATGCTCATTCTAGTCAGCTCTGGAGGAAATGCTATCTTGCTAACATAATGAGAATGTGCAGGCGTTCTTGAAGCACATCCCTTTGTGGAATTGAACACATTGAGCTATGAAAATTATGTGTGTAAGAAAAACCATTGTAACCATATCAGTAGCTGACCTTATTCTGACTCCTTGTATCCCAAACACCTTTCTCATGCTAGGACTTTCCTTTTAGCTTTCATCTGTGGAGAAAATGTGTGCCAGTTAGTGATAGTAGACATCTGCTCTTCCTAGCAGATGTAATTCTTACTATAAGCTGGCATTTTGATTTATATTCTTAAGACTTGGGAGGTAGTGTGTCACCATCTTTGAATCTGATCAATTCTGGGACATTGATAAAATCAAATTCTAGAGTTGTGAGAATGAGAGGATGAACCTAGACAGTACAATGCTTGCTCCTCAGAAGATTTGCAATAGACAAACATTTATGTGTGGTAGATGGTGCCTGGTTGTTTTTGAGGTTTTGTTTTTTAAAAAAGCATAATTTTTTTCCTTCTAATGTTGAACATACATTGTGGCATCACTAGAATAGCACCTTATGGCAGCTTTGGGCTAAAAGTCTTTCTGAAGCAAAATTATCCTGAAAGAATTTTTCTAAAAATATTGGTAAACTTTTAAATTTTGCACATATCTGATTTCTTAAACAGACTATAATAATCAAAGTGTGGAAATTGGAAATGGGGACTATTCCCATGTACTTGGTTTATTTTCAAAATTATTTATAAAATACTGAGTAAATATAAAATAATCTTTATAAAGAAAGATGAATGATACAATGAAAACCTATCTACCTGTTTTAAGAAATAGCATATTGTTATTATCTTTGAAACCCTGTGTGTTCCTGCACAATTCTATTCTGTTCTTTATCCTACAGGGATCAAGTGTCTTGAGTCACATTGTTGCGCAGTTAATTAAGGCAAAAGCAAAACCAAAATATCAGTGCTCCTGACATTTGTGAACATTTATGGCCAACCTTAGAAGTCAAAGTTAATTTATTATGATTTATGACTAAGTTCATGATTATTTTTGAGAGAAACAGTTAGAAACCACAATTTCATGGGAGTTTTAAGAATTCATCCCCAAACCTGGTAACCGGAAGGGACCTTGGAGTCTCAACAGGTGTTCTGTTATCTTATGCAGGAGGGATGAGGTAAAGGAAACTAGACATGTGCTTAGAAACCATGGATCCTAGGATTTACTCTAGATTTATATCGAATAAAGTGATTCGTGAGGTCAGTGTCTCTAAAATGGGACAATAGCTATCATGACACAAAATAGGGATGTTTTCCCTGAACTGGTATCGGGATGATGTGACTTATTTCTGTTTCTTTTTGGCAGTACTGAGATTTAAACTCAGGGCTTTGGGCTGGCTAGCCAGGGGCTGTATCACCCAAGCCACATTTGAGCCATGCCTCCAGACCTTTTTTCTCTTGGTTATTTCTGAGATGAGTCTCACTTTTTTGCCCAGGCTGGCCTGGACCACAATCCTCGTGTTTTAGGCTTCCTGCTGTAACTGGGATGACAGTGATGCATCCCCATGTCCAGCTTTTTTCCATTGAGGTGGGGGTCTTGCAAACTTTATTTATTTATTTTTTTGTTCAGGCAGGCTTTGAATAGCTTTCCTTCTGATCTCAGCCTTCCTAGTAGCTGTGATTACAGCCTTGAGTCACTGGTGTCTTTCTATGATATGATTCTTGTTAGCAATTTTTCTTAGGTGTCCTATTGAGTTATACACCAGAGAGTAAAAGAAAATCAACCAAAAATGACTCTAGTTCTAGATACACTTTTGACTATACTTGTTTTAGGGAATAGAAAAATACTTACCTTCATATTTGATGTATGCCAATTGGGTTTTATTGTAAGATATAAAATTTGATTATTTCCTCTTTAAAATAACATGGAAATTATGCTTTTCCTTTTAAAATGAACATTGATTTCATTAATTAAGTCAGAATTTTTGATGGATTATTTGTGTGGGCATGCAATAATCTTAAATCCTGGCCCAAGGGACAGCAATTCATACTGGGAAAATGGTAGGGAAAACACATTACAGTAATGGATTTCAGTAACCTGCTTCAAAAGAGGGCATTTTAATGGTTCTGTGGGAAATCACAGTGTTATTTTGAAAGTACTGTAATGGAAATTCTTGAAGCTAAAGGGCTGTGGTGAGATACATTAGGATCCTTGCAAAGGTCTGCTAGTCATTTAAAAAGTGCCTCTATCTGAGTTTGCTACCTTCTAGGTTATGCCCTGGAAATTAAATAAAATTGGTTTAAGACTTTGAAGCAACAAAGTCTGTTGCACTGCAAACAAGCCTTTGTTTAGGGGGAGTTGTTGGCTGGTCACAGATGCATTTGCAGGACACCTCGAAAAATTTAAAGACTAGTGAAACCTAAATTTGTAGGGAAAACGTCTCAGAATCACATGCTGGGTGAATTATGTTCTCTAAAGCTGCTCTTACTTAGCTCAGAAACTAGAGATGATAAATTGGTGACATTTTAAGCAAATTGAATTTCATAACTTTTGGATTCATGGGCTTGCTTCAGGGATTTTATCTGTGTGATTCTTTTGATTTGCAAGTCTTCTGGACTATAATTGTCCTTTACCATACATATTACTCCTTATTAAAAATGATTTGTGTATGTAGAAATAAAATGGGCTGCACAATGAGAAGTGACATTTAGAAAATAATGCTTAGATTAAATATAACTTCCAGAAGTCCAGAGGTATCCTGTTCATGGAGAGTGACATCTGTCTGATGTTTTCTTCAAGATATATGTGACAAGTTCAAATTTCTACAATTGATCTTACTCTCAACATGCTTTCACTTGAACCATTATAAATACCAGGAACAGAAAGATTAATGCTTATAGTTGCAAAACTGAGTCCGAAATTTAAGTCTTTCCAAGCAATGTTGCCCTCAAAGTTCTAAAAAAAAACTATTTTCACTGTAAAATAATGTGTGATACTCTTCACTTCTCAACTTTTTTAGAGCTGTAAGAAAATATCTTCCAGTTTTTAGCCCCTAAATCCTCACTCCAGTTTGTGTAAGTACTTATCATCTCTGTAACTATCCCCCAGGAAATAAACACCCTGATTGCTTTTGGGAGAAAGACTATCAGTAATTTTTAAAAGACAAATTTGTTCATCTCATTCCCAGCTTAACACCCCTTAGAGGTTTCTTACTGGCAGTCAGATAAGATGCAAAAGACTGAGTGTGGCAGGAGTTGGAACTTATAAATCTCTTCAGTCTCATTGCCTACTGGACGCATTGACCTTTCCAGATCCTGGACAGTGAAATTCTTCCTTGTTTTGGGGCTTTCACATGTGGATTCCCCTGGAAAAAAAAATCTGTCAGTATTGGAAGGGAGATGCAAGCTATGTTCTCTGAATTCAAGGAATACATTGAGGAAAAATAATTTGGAATGAGGAATAGTAATGTGTGGCAACTACCAGAGTGAGATGAGCCAAGAGGACAGCTGGTGCTCAATCAACAGAGCTGAGTTACATGAGACTAAGCAGTTGAGATGTACTTTGTTTGTCCTGATTATAGCCCTCTTCTGCTAGTAACATTATAATTAGAAATACCATATGCAAATGAAGAAAGCAGCAATTGAACAATGAACTTGTGAACTTGAAACAACTTCAAAACTGTAGTATCTCTGACTGGCCATTCTCTCAAAAACCCATGTTGCCTAAGAGATAGCATAAACAAATGGGACTTCATAAAACTAAAAACCTTCTGCTCAAAAAAAGAAATGGTCTCTAAACTGAAGAGACCACCCACAGAGTGGGAGAAAATATTTGCCAGCTATGCATCAGACAAAGGACTGATAACCAGAATTTATAGGGAACTCAAAAACCTAAACTCTCTCAAAATTAATGAACCAATAAAGAAATGGGCAAGTGAACTAAACAGAACTTTCTCAAAAGAAGAAATTCAAATGACCAAAAAACACATGAAAAAATGCTCACCATCTCTAGCAATAAAGGAAATGCAAATCAAAACCACACTAAGATTCCACCTCACCCTTGTTAGAATAGCCATCATCAAAATCACCACCACCAACAGGTGTTGGCGAGGATGTGGGAAAAAGGAACCCTTATACACTGCTGGTGGGAATGCAAACTAGTACAACCACTCTGGAAAAAAATTTGGAGGCTTCTTAAAAATCTAAACATACATCTGCCATATGATCCAGCAATACCACTCTTGGGGGTATACCCAAAGGAATGCGACACAGGTTACTCCAAAGGCACCCACACACCCATGTTTACTGCAGCACTATTCACAATAGCCAAGTTATGGAAACAGCTAAGATGCTCCACTTTTGATGAATGGATTAAGAAAATGTGATATACACAATGGAATTTTACTCAGCCATGAAGAAGAATGAAATCTTATCATTTGCAGGTAAATGGATGGAACTGGAGAACATCATCCGAGTGAGGTTAGCCAGGCCCAAAAGACCAAAAATTGTATGTTCTCCCTCATATGTGGACATTAGATCAAGGGTAAACACAACAAGGGGATTGGACTTTGAACACATAATGAGGTGAGAGCACACAAGGGAGGTATGAGGATAGGCAAGAAACCCAAAAAAAACAAGATAGCATTTGATGTCCTGAATGCAAAGGAACTAATGCAGAAACTTTAAAGCAACAGAGGCCAGTAGGAGAAGGGGACCAGGAACTAGATAAAAGTTTAATTCGAGAAGAATTAATTTAGAATGTAACACATATGTATGGGAAAGCAATGAGAGTAAACTCCCTGTATAGCTATCCTTATCTCAATTAGCAAAAACCCTTGGTCCTTCCTATTATTGCTTATACTCTCTCTTCAACAAAATTAGAGATAAGGGCAAAATAGTTTCTGCCTGGTAGCGAGGGGGTAGGGTGGAGAGGGAGGGGGTAGGGGAAAAACAAGGGGGCAGGGGGAAGGGAGGAGAAATGACCCAAACATTGTATGCACATTCACGAATAAAAGAAATTAAAAAAATTTTAAAAAATGTTGTTTGGTTGGTTTAATTAATTGGTAGCATTACTGTCTGGTGGTAACTTCAAGATTGGGAAATAGAACTTGCTAGTCTGATATGATGCTTTGTTAATGAGATTGGATTCCTAGCCCTGTGATAGTTTTATTGCTATAAAGAAAGGGGGTAGGCTAGATAAGAGGAGAGAAAGCATACCTTCAGCCCATATGTTCTTTCTCTACCCTTCACCTGCCAACCCACACTCCTTCTTCAGGCTAATGAGTCATTTTATCTCCCAGATTGTTTCTCATCTACTTATTATTCTTAATAATAGTACTCATTTCTTTCTTTTTGGAATTTATCAAAATCTTACTGTGATATTTGTGTGTGTTATCTGTTGCTTTTACTATGAGAGATTGTAATAGTTGTTCTTGGTCCATGAAAGCTAAGACAACACTATTTCATTTAACACAAAATTCACAGTACTTAGTACAACGCCTGTCACATAGTAAATAGGTAGGTTCCAGTTATATCAGATAAAAATGTTTAATTTACAAATGACAAAAACGACATTTAATTTACAAATGACAAAAAAACAGAAACTAGACTCACTAAGATTCTAGTTTGTTGATGTCTCTTTGCTCCACTTTTTGTGGCCCTGTTTTCATTGACCAGCTCCAAATGTCTGCCCCCTTGTCTTCCCATGCTCTTACTTTATGTACAACAAACAAAAAGGGACCTCAGCAGTTTCAGACCACATGCACTCACACTGCAGGTGGTTGAGTCTGAAAGAGGATTTCTTCCAGCAGCCCCCACAAGAGAAAGACTGCTTCCATTTACCAGAAGCCCTGCATATAGAGTTCAATCCTCATATTGGCCTTGATATTGTTAAACACACCCCCATAAATCTGTCGATATGACCAGGAAAATGAGTTATAATAATTAGAATTTACCAATCTGGGTTCATTCATGGGGGAAGGCTAAAAACTACTGAATCACAAGGTTAAGAACAGTAGAGGGGTAGATTTTCCAAAGCAAACTCCATGGGAGTTTACTGGGTGGCCAAAGAGCAGGTGTCTAATATATGGCTAGTTCATGAAAAGCATCAGTTATGTGCATTCTTATTCTTCTGTTTTCTTTTTTGTCTCAAACACTCTTCTGACAGTGTTGGTCCTGGCCTGCTATTTTACCAAGATATTTGGTGCTTGTGTATTCCATTGCCATTGAATGTCAGCTCATTATAGACTCACATTCTTATCTAGGCTCCTGTACATGAAGCTGTAGTTTCTCTGGCTCTTCATTCATGCTTAGCTTTGGGTTTCACTGGAGTCTACTCTCTTGTATTTTTTCCTGTCTCTCTGTCTCTTCTTTTTATTTCTGAACCTCTTTTGTGGAAGGGTAAAGCTACTTTAATTGAAGGATTGCATTTCAAAGGGTCCAATGTCTTACCTGAATGAAGTATGGGACAGGGAAGATGGATGGGTCAATGGCACAGAAACCAGGCCGAAAAACAAGTCTAGGGATTGGATTGGGTGTTGAAAACTACAAATAAGATTTTAAAAGTACCAGGAACAAGGCAAAAATTTGAATGGAAAGTAAGAGACCTAGGCAATTACATTCCAGGTCCAGGGCTTACCTTTATGGACTCCATGTATGGAGTTAATAGATATCATGTTCTGATTTAAAGGAGCAGAGCTTGGTGAGCATCTATATTAACTGGTAATAATTACCTAGTCCAGGTGTGTGTGTGTGTGTGTGTGTGTGTGTTTGCTTTATTAAGTTGGGTTTTATATCTCCTATCCTTAGACAAAATCTTAAAGGCCGAGTTAATAGCATTACAGTCTTCCCGACTCTGTTCTGATCAAAACTTATACGAGTTCTTAGGACCAGTCTTGACATTAAGAAGGAAGTAAGAGCCTGGAAGAAAGGGAACAAACAAGACCATAAGTTTTAGCTTAATGCTACGTTCCCAACATGAAATTATTTTTATAACCTGACTACTACTTTTGTCTCTAGCTCTGATGAAGGAACATCTACCTTCTTGGGTTGTATTCAGCATTTTATGTCTCTGTTATGGTAACTGCATTTCAAGTCTTTCCCCAATGCTAAGCTTTATTTATTTATTTCTAAATGAAAAATGACAATCTGTATATATTTATAACCTATAATGTGATGGTTTAATACATGTATACATTGTGGAATGATTAAATTAAGCCAATTAACATATCTATCACCTTGCATAATTATTTTTATAATGTCAATATCTAAAATCTACTCTCAGCAATTTCAAATATACTATATTATTATTAATTATAGTTAGCATTCTGTAAACTACATATCCAGAACTTCAGTCCCTCCCCTGTCCTTATCCCAACCTGGTAACCACTCTCTGCTACAAGTTCAATACTTTTAGATTCTACATGTAAGTAAGATCGTGCTGTACTAGTTTATGTGTGGCTGATTTCACTAAGCATAATGTCCTCCAGGTTTTTCCCATGTTATTACAAAGGGCAGGGTTTCTTTCATTTATTTGTTTATTGATTGATTGGCTGTACTGGGGATTGAACTCAGGGCCTTGTGTATGCTAGGCAAGCACTTTACCACGTAACTTTAGTTTATTTTTAAGTAGGGTCTCATAGTTTTTCCCGGGGTTGTCCTCAGACCCTGACCTCCTACTTCCATCGCTCACTTAGCTGCGATACAGGAGTGTGCAACCCACCACACCCAGCTTGTTATTTTTTTGACATAGGATCTTGCTAACTGTTTTGCCCAGGCTGGCCTCAAACCGTGGTCCTCCTATCTCTGTCTCTCAAGAATTTCTTTTTTAAGGCTGAATATGATTCCTGACTTCTGATGGTTCTTCTTATGAACTTTCTATGATACAAAGGTGCATGTAGCATCAGCATAAACCTTACTTCAATTATTGAAATTTGAACCTTTCTCAGGCTAGTGATATTTGGTACAATACTCTCTTGAGATGCTGGGCAGCTCATACTCAGTCAAGAAAGTAAACAGCCAATTCTCTGCAGTATTTATTACTGTGTTGCTAAGCTATTATATTTGGTAGAGTAAATGTTATAAATGCATTTTGAACTTCCAATATTTTCAATTTACAATGGTTTATTTGTACATAACTCCATCTTAAGTTGAGGGCTGTTTGTATTCAAATGTGCATATATACCATATTTCCTTAATCCATTTATTTGCTGGTGGACTTTTATATTGAATTCATACCTTAGCTATTATGAATAATGCTACAATGAATATGGGAGGGCAGATATCTCTTTAATATACTGACTTTGTTTCCTTTGGATATATACCCACTGGTAGAATTGCTAGATCATCTGGTTGCTCTTGTTATAAGTTTTTAAGAACTTCCATATTCTTTTCCATAATGGCTATACCAATTTTCTTCACATCCTTGCCAATACTTATTTTCTTTTGTCTTTTTTTGGCAGTACTGTTTCTTTTTTAAAATTTATTTACTGAAGTGCTGCTATTTCAACTCAGGGCCTTGAGATTGCTAAGCAGTTATGCTACCACTTGAGCCATGCCCCCAGCCTGGTACTTGGGTTTGAACTTAGGGCTTTACACTTGAGGGGCAGACACTTTACACTTGAACTATGCCTCCAGCGTTTTTGGTCTGGTTATTTTGGAGATTGGATTTTATCTTTTGCTCAGCTGACCTTGACTGTGATCCTGTTTACACCATCTACCTGACATAGCTGGCATAACAGTTGCCACGCCCTGGTATGGTATATGGGGTCTTATAAACTTTTTATCAGGGCTGACCTCAAACCATGATCCTTCCAATCTCAGCCTCCCAAGTAGCTAGGATTGCTGGCATGAGCCAAAAGTGCCTGGTTTATTTTTGTCTTTTTACAATAGCCATTCTTGCAAATATGAGGTGATATCTCATTGTGGTTTTAATTTACATTTTCCTGATGATAGGTAATATTGTGCACTTTTTCATTCATCTGTTGGCCACTTGCATGACATTTTTCAAGAAATTTCTACCAAGATCCTTTATCTGTTTTAAATCAGGTTATTTGTTTTCTTGCTATTGAGTTGTTTGGGTTTCTTACTTATTTTGAAAAATAACCATTTATCATGAGTGTGGTTTGTGAATATTCTCTCCCATTCCATTGGCTGTTTTTTCTCTGTGTTGATTGTTTCCTGTGCTGTGCAGAAGCTTTTCAGTTTGATGCTATTCCATTTGGCTATTTTCACTTTTGTTGCCTGTGATTTTGAAAAAAAATCGTCCAGACCAATGTCATGGAATTCTCCATGTTTTCTTCTAGTGGATTTATATTTTCAAGTTTTATACAAAGTGTTTAACACATTTCAAGTTGATCTTTTAATATGGTGAGAGATAAGTATCTAGTTTCATCCTTTTGCATGTGGATATCCAGTCCTGTAGGCTCCATGGTCAAACATCAGCTAACCATAAAGACCAGTTAATTATGAAGACTTACCTCTAGTTTCTCCATTCTGACCTGTTTGTCTTTACGTTTATTTTTTTGTGCCAGTATCATGCTGTTTTGAGTACAGATTTTGAGAGAAGGCAGTGTGATGCCTCCAGCTTTGTTCTTTTTGCTTAAGATTACGTTAGCCATTTGGAATGCTTGATGTATCCATATGAATTTTAGGATTTTAAAATTTCTGTTAAAATGCCAGTGAGATTTTGATTGGGATTGCATTGAATCTTTAAATTTCACTGGGCAGTATGGGCATTTTCTGATCTGAATTTATTTATTTATGTGTTCTTAAATTTCTATCATTAATGTTTTATGATTTAGTGTATATGCCTTTCATTTCTTCTTTTAAATTTATTCCCTAGAATTTTATTTTTTAATGCTATTTTGAGTGATATTGTTTTCTTGATTTCTTTTTTGGCTAGTTTGCTGCTATTGTATATAAATGCTGCTGATTTTTATATATTGTGGATTGAGCATTTGTCACCAAACTATATAATGCTCTAGTCCTTCCAGAACTGAGACCTTGCCTTATTGTTCTAAGTGACTTTACATGCTGAGTGCTTGCTACTAACTAGCATAGAAATAGGAATCTTAAGTCTAAAATTGGGGCTCTAGTTTGCATAAGCAAACAAACAGCTATATGTTACAATGGTATTCAGTGAGAGATCTTTGGAGGAAAAAAAATCTGCTTGCTAGTTTTAGTAAGATTAATAGTAGTTATAATATCTGTATGTTTTGGTGGCTTACAGAACATATCAATAAATAACACCTGAGGAGAGGAGTGGGCAGAGGTTGTATTCAGAGCTATTCATGTTTGTTTCTTTTTAATATTAACTATTTCTTCTCTTTAATATTGATTCATTAATGTTTAATTCTGCAGGAATGTAACCTTTAACTGTGAAGCTTATGAAGAACACAAGTCTTGTCAGTATTTTGTTGTAAGAAATTACATTTACATGTGCAATCTATTCACTATGCTTATTATAGGAAAACAAATTTGTTTGTATGAGATATAAATAGACCACCTTGTAATTAATTCACAATGTTGTCAATGAACGCACTTGTTTTATGTAAGTTGATTAGGCCACTACTCAATGAAAATCATGTAGGTTATCTTGTTAGGCAGAAGTATTTTTTTGGTTTAGCCTGGTTGAGGAATAATTGAGAAATAATTGAGATAAGGGCTTGTGGCAGATTTTTATTGTAAATATAACATGATGCTTGCATGAATGTGGATGTTTAATTTTCCCAACACCATTGTGGAAACTCATATTTGTTTATCTGCATCTCCAGTAGTTACTGCATGCTATATCCTACCACTGCACTTTACTACCTATGAGGACCAGAGTTATCCCATATAACTTCCTACTGCTTTATATAGTATCAGTTCTTGAGATTCTCGATCATGACTGCAGAGCTGCACTTTCTTCAAGTCAAGCCGCTGGGTCTCTTCCAACAAGTACTTGTACAAGCCCGTGCCTTGGCCTCCTCAGCTTTCATCTCACCACTGGAATTTATGACTGTCAGTCTAATCATGACAAGTGAAAAATGTTTTATTTATCTTTCTAAAAGCCTCAAAACATAGCCTAAATTAAACTGCTTTTGCCATGTTGTGGTTCGTAAGTGATTTTCTTTTGGTGGGTCAAAAGAAATTGAATCGAGAAGCTGCTCAAGCGAAACAAGCATTCTTACACTTGTTTCTACAGGAACTGA